>NC_139893.1:15588477-15928477 GCF_905171665.1 Trachurus trachurus | reverse complement strand
TCTTTCTCCACCTCCCTCCCCACCATTCCCGTCTTTCCTCTAAAGCATTTTGCTCCTCCTCCCCCACTCTCCACATATTATCAATCTCTTTCTCTTTCTTTCTGTCTCTTGCGCTCTCATTCTCTCTCTCTCTCTTTCTCTCTCTCCGGTTGAGTGGTGAGCAGACAGAGGGGGAGAAAGAGAGAGAGAGATGTGAGTCTCAGCCAATTTGTCCTGACACATAGAGATGCTCAGGTGGGAGAGAGGTGTCAAACAACTAAAGTGGGGGGGGGGGGGGGGGGATAAGAGGGAGGGAAGACAAGAACAGGGGACAGGATGGTTGTGGAAGAGTGAAGTAGAGGAAAGAGATTATACTGTATATCGGCTACTGTATTGAAAGCAGTTGGGTGTCAAGGATCATTAATTAATATAAAATGGAGATGAAAGTCAAGCAGTCCGACTATAGTTTCAAAATACACACAGGGATAATTCGGCATTAAACAACATGCAATCAACAGTAAGTCAAATGTAGCAAGTTTTAGTTATGTTGCTGCCTTATACCCAGAGTTCAACGCACACATTTCGACTTAACAAAATGCATCCCAAGACAGAAAATTAATGCAAATTCAGAAAATATCTTTAGAAAGTTAACATCACATGGGCTATATACTTCACAACACATGCAAATGAACAAACATTAGGTTTGTTCATTCATGTTAACCCCATAATCTCCACACCTGTGTCTGCTAGAAACACTTTTGTTGTGTTGTAGGACTGAATAAGTAGCTAATTTACCTTAAAGGTACAGTATGTAAGAAATCTAAAGCAACTGGCCGTAAAATCCTCCTAATATATCACAGAGACTCAGGAATAATGTTCATATAACATGATGAACTCACCAACAACAATAGTACAGCCAGAGTATTCGCATTAAAAATCTTTTTTTGCAGACTGCAAATCATGTTTATGTTTTGAATTTACGTGTTGGCATGTTGCGCCACCTAGCCCTCTCTCCCAGTCACGCAGCGTCAGTAGCATTTCAGCCTCAGTCTGCTTCCACTGAGCTGCCGCTACGGCTGGGAGGAAAAACCAGATCACTGTGTTTTGAATTTGACTGCAGTAACCGTTTTTGGCCACATTCTTACATATGGCACCTTTAATGTGTTGGAGATTTTTGGAACGTGTGTGTTGTGAAATTGATGAACTCAAAGACATGTAAAGAAAGAGCAGCATAAACCTAACACATACCGGTACTTTTTTTCAGTGAGACTCATATGATTTGGATTTGTCCCAAATCTAGACTGAGATTGAGTCTGAATTACCAGGGTGAGGGGACCTGTGAAGACCCTTGCTATACAGTATGTCTTTTTTTTATGTTTACATCATCCTTCCATGAACATTGTGTGTTTATGTGTGTACAAGCAGACTAATTGAAACATTAGACTATTACAAAATCAGAAAAAAATTGTGAGAGGCTGAGAAGACAATGAAGAGGAACGAGTGGCAGTGGAAAGACTAAAAGAGAGGAATAAGGAGAAAGCAAGTCATTTTATATGTGACAGGTGAGAGAGAGGCAGAGGTGGTTCCGGGGCGTCCCCCTGTGATAGTGGCATGTTCCCCTTGTGTCGCAACAAGAGAGAGAGTGGGATCGACAGAGGGAGAGATGTCTAATCTTAGAGGGTAAGGGAGCGTGGACTCCCCAGGGCTTGTCGTGCTCAGCACCTTGTTAACCAGACATCTCTCTTTCCATCTCTATTTCCATCTCTCTTTCCACCTTGCGTTCCCTCTCTCTCTCTCTCTACCTCTCTCTGTCACTGTCTTGCTCATTCCCCCTAAATCTCTTTCTAGCTCTATGTTCATTGTTTTTTGTTAAACAGACAGGGCGAATCAGGCATTTATCTAATTTCATTTAATGTCTTTCTCATCTATCTATCTATCTATCTATCTATCTATCTATCTATCTATCTATCTATCTATCTATCTATCTATCTATCTATCTATCTATCTATCTATCTATCTATCTATCTATCTATCTATCTATCTATCTATCTATCTCTCGAGAGGTGCACTTACTGTTGACAAACAGTTTGTTTGTGTGCATGGTGGAATGGTGCACTGTGTTTGTGTGCATGTGTGTGTGTGCGTGTAGTGTGTTGTCAGTGCATTGTCAGGTTAAGGAAACTCCTGTCTCTGGTTAATGGGACATCAGCTAAGGTTAACACAGACTGGCAGCTAAAGTCCACACTCACTCACATACACACACACACACACACACACACACACACACACACACACATGCAGTAGCAGGTTGTTGCCATTTTAAAATCTCTGGAGCAAATCTGGTTGTTGCTTTAAACAACATCTATAACAATAACAACAGTTCAGTGTTGTCCCTGCATCTCACAGGTACATGCAGGAGGTCATATTGATGGACTTGCTCGCCCAATGGACGATATACTGTAGCTACAATGGCATGTAGTATGCACACTCATGTATAGAAATGGTTGGATCTGGATTGAATTTCATTCCAAAGTGACAACATGAGATGCTCAGGTGTATGTGCTGCCATGTACCAACTATGTAATCATTAACATGGCCTGCGTTATAGAGACTAACTCGTAACCCTGAAAACTGCACTGCCTGCTTAAGTTAAATCAGAATTACAAGATAATGATGTTTTGGGAAAACAAAAACCTGTTCCAAAAAAAAACACCACCACCGTGGATGAGGGGACAAGAGATAAATGAAATAATATTGTCATCCCCTATGTATCTGGGCTATCTGAGAAACTCAGGCAGATATTTACCATATTCACCATATCCCTGTATGTTTCAAACCCAGCAACAGTCTCAGACAGGGCATTCTGAACAGGGAAGACAGATGGTTTGAGAGAGGGGTAAAAGAAGCCATCTATGTGAAAGTGGAAAAACCTTCTCTTAACAGAGGAGGGGGTTTACGCCACAATCTTTCTCTCCCCTATCTACAACATTGTCCTTTCCTCTTTACCAAAAAAAATCCATACATTAGGCGTGTCTCCACTACAGGAACTTGTATGGGTCGAAAGGAGTCCCTGCCTCGGGGTAAGTACTCAGATCGGCCCCAAAAAACACCCGGGTGGGGCTTGAGATCTACTCTGTGCTGAAGTCCGAGTGGGATGTGACACCAAGATAAAGCCCTGAAATAAGCGACATTTTTAAAACACAGCATTATTTTAAAAAGTGTCTCCCCAGTCGAAATAAGAGAGAATAAGACTGTAAAAAACATACGAGAGTAGGAGTAGTAAAAAAAGAAAAGTTATACGCGATTGCGCGATTACGTGACAATCGAAACGGCAATTCAAAACCCAGCTTTATTAGAAAGCATCTATACTGCTGGTAAAAGAGCAGTAAAAACAGAAAAGAAAGAAAGGCTGCACAATGACTGCGATGATCGAAACTGCACGTTACTCTGCAGTGGAGACACGGCCACTGAGAGGGCCGAGTGAGATGACGGTTCCTGTAGAAGTTCCTACCCCCTCACTTTACCAGGAACTCCTGCAGTGGAAACGCGCCTATTCTCAAGGTGTCAGTATCAGACACAAGCAACCCCATGTGACACAACAAGTCTCAACGACTATCATCGAAACCAGACTCCTGTGGCACCAACAAACAACTTGGACGAGGGTCGTTACCAATAACGACCATCGTCACTGGTGAAACACAGCATGAGGCCTTATCCACACGAGAACGGAGCTTCACCCTGTCTGTTTTGAAAAAAAAATCTCTGTGAACCCGGCATTGTTTCAAGAAATATCTGCGTACATACGGATCCACTAAAAAGGACTAATGTGAAACTCAAAACTCTGTAGTACTCCAGGCCTGTGTGGAGCGTGTGTGGCACATGACGATCGGTGATGATTTAACGGACGAGAGAGATGATGTTGTCAAAGGGCGGTGCTGAATGAGTGGCTGGATCCTCAGAAGGAACTCAGCCTGTGCTCTGGTGGTGGCTCCTTTAAAGCACTTGAAGGTCTGTATGAGCTAATGTCTCAGCCTCAAAGAGACCAATGCCACTCTTAACACCTGTATGCGTGTGTGTGTCTACATAAAAATGAGTAATTTGTAAATAGCTTGATAAATGACATTCAATGAGTCTCACTCATGAGCAATTTGTGACGACAGAGCTCCAGGCTGAGGCATCTGTGTGGGACTACAGGGTATTATGCTGCTTAGTGCTGAGCTTTGAGGTTTCAGGATGCTGTAAAACAATGTGAGAAGCACTTTCTACTCATTCAGACACTGCCGTAATGAGAAAATACTCTTAATCCAGCTCACACACACACACACACACACACACCAACATGCACAGAGGCGTATTTCTGCTGCTGAGTGGTTTCTTGGTGAAAGCATATTGCGAGAGAAGCAGTTTAAGGAGTGGCAATTATAGTTTTGGACAACGTCATTGATTTAAACTCCTGATTAGAGAAAAGGTGACAGAGGTGGTACACACAATGGTGAGTGTAGGGGTGGGGTGAGGATGTGGGAATGGCACACACACACACACACACACACACACACATAGCCTTACTCTCTCCGTCATGGGAATGCCTCAGAATGGCAAGGGTCTCCCGCTCATTCCTACTTTCATGTTTCTCTCTCCCTCTCTCCCTTTTTCTCGACATACCTGACTGAAATATTGATGTCTCCCAAGCACTGCTGTTCATGCCTAAGTGGTTGTTTTTGTTTCAAAGAACGGGTGACTGTTACACACACACACACACACACACACACACACACACACAGAGTGCAGACTCAGAAAGAGGGAGGCTAGAGAGGAGGCACACGCACACTTTGCCGCTTCCTTGATTGCATATGCTTATACACAGGTTTTACATGCCTAAATGGTTATCTTTCAAACACCTTCATTAAAAGCAGCAGCACCAATTTGATGCTTGCTGAATCTCAGATGTGACACAATAGACTTCCTTTCATAAGTGTGAATGCATTAATTTGACATTTTATGATTATCAGCATATAATTAGATCAGAGTTCAGTGTGCACCTTTAGTTTCCAAAAACATGGAAAGCAAATGTATTGAATAACACCTGTTTATTTTTTATTCTGAGGCCTTTTAACCCTGAAGGCAGAGAAAATTATCTAATTTTCAAATCTAGTTTGGAAAATTCACTGTTCACTGTTCCTTTTTCTTACTTTCTTCATGTGCAGTAGTCTACTCCTCTCAACAAGTTCCTATACCTAAGAGCTAAACAGAACATTTGTCCTTTTGAACCAGATTAGTTTTTTTCTGATCTGTAACCCACTGCACATCAGTTGTCAAGTCCTTTCCAAAGTTTCATGTTATTTTATTTTGTATCAACTGTTTGGGTTGCCACTTGTGAGGTCTGAAACTGAACAGGCTACAGCAGTGTGGAGTATGGCAGAGTCTATGGCATAAAAAACCCTGGAAGTGGCCAAGAAAAGTTTCTGCTGCTCCACTTAAGATGGAAACTCATCCAGAGGGACATAGAGTGTAAAGTGATTGACAGCAAGGACACACTAAAGATAACTATTGGTGCAGGTTTTTCTTTTATTGGGACCAAGCTACTTGTGTAGTTACTGTCACTTTCAGAAAGGGAAGTGGTTTAAATGCAGGTTTAAGATGTGTTTGCAGCATCGAAGCAGCATCGCTCTGTTTCCACCTCTGCTTTTTAGATAACTTACTTAATCAACTTGTTGTAAGCGTTTTTACTAATAACCAGTATTTCAAGGACATTCCTATTAATTGGTGATGGATTAATTACATATGGAGCAACCTTCCAAAATTTTAACATGCATGCTCACTGTATATTCTGCCAGTATGTTAAACAGAGTGAGTTATATTACTCTTGAATTTTATTTCAGTCCCAGCGGCATTCATCTCCCTACAGCAGGACAATACACGCATGTGTACACACAGACTCACACAGAGACGCTGCTCTCCTCTGTGTTACCATTTAGCATATCCTATTAATATTAGATGAGAATCATTTGTATCTGAGCACACCATTGACCTTAGTCTGCGGAGGCATGTAGAGTACATGTGTATGTGTGTGTCTGCACACTCAAGCCTCAGCTCCCACAACTTGTAATGGAGGATGTTACTGCGTAAGCATAAAAGTCCCCTTCCCCCCCATTAAAAAAAAAAAAAAACACAAAACAATTCTCAGTTTTTAGGGATGGGGTTTGTCTGATTCAGCCCAGGAGTATGACTGCACCAGAAACCAGCTTGAGTGCAATGTTCTGATGATAGCTTCAATTATATTGTGTTATATGAGGTAGAAAATTGTATTCATACTCAGTGGTTAAGTTGTGTAACCAAGTAAAAAACACAAAAGCGGACATTTAGCAGTGCTGGAGGGATTTCGGGGCTTCTTGTATCATCAGACTCTACTGGCCAGCCACCATACTGACCCAAGACAAACTGTCACAGGAGTGGTTGTTTGCTGGTGTGGGGCTCTTACAACTTGGGGTATCTGGCTGCTTGTGTGTTGGCCAAAAAAAAAAGAAAAAGATTTTTAGGCAATTTGTACAATTTATTGTCACACACAGTAGATAAACATGTCACCTAAGTGCTTGGTAGTAAATGGAATTACCAGGTTACACCAGAATATACACTTTCTGCCTGATACCACTTTCATTTTGAGCCTGATGAAGCCTGTGATATCTGCGGTGTTGCAAGATTCATTTAAGCTGTGGTGTGTAAACCATTCATTGTGTGTGTGCGTGAGCGTGTGCGTGTGTGTGTGCGGGTGTATTCAGGCAAAGCTGGGGTCTACAAACTGATGTCAGATTGTAATTGAGTAACTCTAGTTCGAATGTATCTCCATTAGCTCTCCCTATCAGTGTGAGCTCACTCTGAGCCTCTAATCCACCCAGTGTTGTTAACTCTCAAGGATCAGCAGGGGGACTCAGAATCACAGCACAGCAACATATATGTGGACAATACAGGTTTCTGTCATTTGAAAACATTATTTCTGTGACAGCATTTGAAAAATATTTTAAATAATGTTGATATGGAGCCTGTTCAATGATAGTTTCATTGCCATTATTGCCACAAGTTGGTAAATACAAAGAATAGTACAAATTAATTCAATTAACACAAAGTCATTTAAAGGTCACCAAGGGACACCAATAAGAAACAATGGAGTACTTTGTGGTGATTATTTCGGCCTGTGTCTGACATAATGCTGTTACTACTATCTTGGTCTTTTTGGCTAGTGTTGTGGATAAATGGTGTGGAACAGAGTGATCCCATAAAGTATACTTTACATGCATCCTGTAATTTGCTGCAGTAATCTTTGTTGCTGTCACTGAAGTGGTGTTCAGTGTCATAGGACTGTAGCTGGTACTCAAAGGTTGATTATAAGAAATACTCTCAGTCAGATCATCAGGCAGGCTTATGGCCAAACAGATTTTAAGATTTTTTGTTGTGCAGTTGAGTTCTGTTTCAAAGTGCACCTATCCGATATTAAAGAGTAACTAAACCCCCAAACCACTTTTTTCTCAACTGCTCCTGGAGCTCTGCCCATAATCAAGGCATTTTTTTGAATTTCCAGCTTAGATGCACGTCAGCCAAAACTGAGGGGTTTAGTTACTCTTTAAGATCGGATATTGGCCCAGATATTGACTAAATAGCTAGATCGGACATCGGATAATGGGGCTGATCCATGATGCCGACCTGTTCACTTCAGTTCTATTTTTTGTGACGCGTCAGCAGCACACACAGCAAGCCAGTTGACAGCAAACAGATTAACAACGTTTCATAAAGTTAGGAAAGTATTAATGTTCAGGTCAAGCCAGTAGCCTTCCTTGGAGGACCGCAACCTGCGACCTTTCCTATTTTTTACTTTGAGTTCCCAGACCTCGAGTGTTTCCTTTACAGATGTTGTCAGTCACAATGTAGCATTTTCTTCAATAAAATGCTACATTGAGAATCTCAACTAGGACATGGCTGACTTCTTGGGGATGGGAAGAAAGGGGGGCTCTAAATCATGTTGTGTGTCAGTTTCCCCTTGACTTGGGACATAACAATATACATAATGATTATCTTACATTAGGGGTAATTGAGCTTTTTGATACAAATACACATCTGCCAGTCAAGGATAAAAGTGGCACTGTGAAGCTGTTCTGTTAAGGTGCAATCCATGTGGGGTAAAACCAGGTCTCTGTTTAAAGATACTATATGTGTTTTGCGCTGTGTCTGTGTGTGATAGTGCGCGTGCCTTGAGTGTGTCCTCTATGCCCCTGCATTGTTCACCACATTGTTTTTCTTCACAAAAAGTCATAGCCTGACAAGGTGCTGCGCGCTGTAAAAATTATGCCTTGTTTATACGTATTTATTTCCCCTTGACAGTTTAATTATTTCTGGCCCCATTGGAGGAAACCACATAAAAAACTCCCCATGTTCATACAGATTCTAATTAGGAATGCTGGGAAATTAAAACAGAGTTGTTTCGAAATGCTGTCATTTTTCCAGGGCCTCATCTTGGAATTATGTCTCAATCAGCACAAGCGGAAATAATTACTTGTATACCTTCTAACTGCCAACATTTACCAAATGGCAAAGCAATTTACAGCCATCATGGCCCGAGAAGCAATCATTGGGCCAACTATAAATTCACAGGCCGACGGTTTGGAGAGCAACATTGGAAGGAAGGGTTATTGTGGAGAATTAGAGAGAAAGGGTGGAGGTCTGTCTTTCTACCTGTGTAACCCCTTGGTCTCTGTCCCTTCTTTTCTTTTTTTTCTCTTCCTCTTTTCTCCCACTTGAATCCCTCTCTTCCTTTTCCTCTCACCAATCATTTTCACCATTTTAACTTACTTTCTACATCCAGACCTTCCCACTTGTGTCTGCATCTTTCAGGTTATTTTACAGTGAACCAATAGCACCAAGACACACACACACGCTCATACACACACATACATACACACTTCCTCTCAAATGGAGGCAGCACGACGATTAAGTGATTATTTCAACACACACCATTAAACACACTCATTGCAGGCACAGACATAGACAAAAGCACAGATAAAAACATGAGCACAGACACTTAAACATCCGCACACACTGGCTTTAAAGTAATTACTCACACACGTCATTAGACACAGACACAGATGAAGTGGAGTGTGTTTATGTTCTGTGTATCTTGCAGTGTGGACTATTGTAGTCCCCGTTACTCTTTGGTTGCAATAATATCATCCATCTAGTATAGCAAATGAACTCATTTTCCCCATTTTACTGCACAGGGAGTAAAATATGAAGCACCAGGCAAACAGCTAAACGACAAATCTTCACCTCAAGTTTGAATGAAGATGTTCATATTGACCGCAACAAATACAAACCAGGCAGTAGAATTTTTTTTTCTTTTTAAAAGACCAACCCCTAGGGCTGGTTTAAAATGTCACAGTGTTTTACTATTATTATTTCTTTTCATATTGTTCAAAATATTATCCTAGTGTGCTTTCTCCTGACTACACCCCGCACCTCCCCCTCCTAATCTAACAAGTCACAATTCATCATGACCATTGAGTTTGTTAAGGTGCCTGATAATAAAGATGTGGAGTTGATATTGATCCAACCTTTATCTACTTTTGTCATTGTTTTCCTCTTCCTTCACTAAGAAATATTGGGTAAATTTCTGTGATGTTAACTAGAACTTTGCCACTGTTTTCTGTAGGGCCAAGTGCAATATCCAAAACACAGGAGCAGCAAAGAATTCACAGGTCCTCACATTTTTTTGATAAAGGAAAAATGTGTCACAACATTGTTGAGCGCTATAAGCATTTTGATCTAAAAATCATCTAAATAAACTTATTTGTTTGGTACGAAACACAACAAACATTATGTCATCTTTTTTGGGGGGGGGAATTGGATGCAAAAATGGTTATTCCAACTGAAACTGCAAAAGTGTTTCGACACAGCTCCACTCCCTCCGCTCAGGACTCTTGCAGTCTGTTTTTGGTAACTCAGTGTTGGCTGTGTTTTTCAGCCTCAGATTGTAACGTGTTCAGCTCTCCACTGAGCAGTGGTGGTAATATTGTCACTCAGTAAATCAGTCAGACTGTCAGTCAGCGAGGGACATTTGCCATTTTGGGGCTTGCCCAGCTAAAACGATAGATAGATAGATAGATAGATAGATAGATAGATAGATAGATAGATAGATAGATAGATAGATAGATAGATAGATAGATAGATAGATAGATAGATAGATAGATAGATAGATAGATAGATAGATAGATAGATAGATAGATAGATAGATAGATAGATAGATAGATAGACCTACTGACAGTTAAAAGCAACAAAACTATTTGTAACCTACACACACAAGGACAATGGTACAAATCAAATGCCCACACTTACCAGTTTGAAACTGTCAATTGATGTTGAGGCTAGATTTCATATTTTGTTGTCCTTGAAAATCTAATTTCTCTCTGTAGGCTTACCTTTGCTCTCAACACGTCACTCCCCCTCCTCTACTTTTGCTGTTTTATCCTGTTTCCCCCCTTCATCTCTTCTGTACGCACACTCTCTGTTACCGTCTTTATTAGTAGTGGAATTATTCACTTGGCTTGCACCTCACTTTGAATAAATTGAGTGTTGAACTATTGCAGAGAGGGGCTTTTTTGGCAGGCATACATTTGTGTTTGAGTATGCATGTGTGTTATGTGTGTGTTATGTTAACAGAGAGACAGCACTGAGAGACGACTAATCCCAGTGGAATAGCCCACTCATGTTCTGTTTGAGAGCGGCGTAATTAAAAGAGCGAACCTCTCCGAAGTCACCTATTTCAATACAAAACACTACTTTATACATGCACACAGGCAGCCAGACACACGCACACACATACACACACACACTCAGTGCTTTCTTACCCAGGCAAAACTCACTCTGTATGTAATTACACCCCAGTTCTAATTTATCCCTGGGAATATATCAAAACCTGAGGATGAGAGGGAGGGGGAGACACAGTGGTAGCAGTGAAGCCCCAACAGATCATGAGGTCAAGAGAATGAAAGAAAATAAGGCCATGGTGAAAAAGTGACTGTTTTTCTGTTTTATTGTCTAATACACAAACATGTTGTATTGCCATCTGTGGTCTTGACTCGCTGGCAAGAATTCACAATGATGCTCACTTTGTAAATTTGTAAATGAAGAGTGACTTATTTGTCCTCTGTCCATCCACTTGTCTGGTAGTCTGTCCCCTTTCATTACATCTCATCTCATTGCTCCAGTTGCAAAAGGTCCAATATCCATTTTCTATCTGTCACTATGGCATTTCCACTTTGTTTTTGTTTTTTTGTTTTTTTATTTACAGTTGAAGACGTGCTCCAAAAACAATGGACGGATGGATGGATGAATAGGAGGTGGGAGGATACACACACATGTGTGTTTCTCTGCGCTGTATTTGGCAAGAACTGAGGACATTGACTGAATGGAAATGATGTACGCACACACCCACACAAAGACACACTAACACACATTTTCAGTGTTGACATCTATCATGCCTGCCCTGTCTGTCCACGTTTGATGAGGTCACACCTCAGTCCAGCCCAAAGCCTGCCCCTTTTGCCTGTCCCCGCTTGATGAGGTCCCGCCTTTCAGTCTTTGATGAGGTGCGGTCCAGCCAACCTTCAGTCTGACCACTGACAGGATGGCAACCGCCACTGACCTGGTGTGCGTGTGAGAGAGTGTCTGTATTTTTATGTGAACAAAATCTTTGATCCTCTTTGAGATGAGATCCATTGAGCTTGCTGCATGTTGCACTGCTATAAATGAAAAAAATGGTTATCTGAATTGAAATAGAAATCACATTTACCTATGGGTATGGTGTATGAATGTATAGGTGCTTGTGTGTAAGTGTAAGTCTAAATACATTTATATGTAACAGTCAAAGAGTGAGAGTATGTGAAAGTTTAAAGGAGGCTAATGATCCCTTTTTATAAACGTTAAGGTCACCTTCTCCATATGACTCTCTTTCTCACCCTCTTTTTGTCACCTAATTATACACATCCCCTCTCTCTTTCTTTCTCCCCCTCACTCTGTATCTGCCTGTTAAACACACACACACACACACACACACATGCACCTCTGTCTTAGCTGTGAATCCAGCCTGACCTTTGTATGGAATAACAGAACTGTCACATGTCTCTCTGTTCTAAAGAAAACACATCATACATCCACTAAGATTAAGAGCATGTGTATCTGAGTGAACATGTGACACTTGTGAGTGGACAGGTCTGTTGTCTGTTAAATGTTAAAATATATTTTTAAACGTTTGTTCATCTCCCGCGAAACTGTACACACACCTTCACACTAATCTGGTTTGGACTGTAGTGTGTGTGTGTGTGTGTGTGTGTGTGTGTGTGTGTGTGTGTGTAACATCCACGTACCCTCCTCCAAAGGTTACCCAGACAGAGTTTTGGTGACAGGCTCCAGAAAGCCCCCTAAACCCAGCAGCTTTTCCCAGCAGCTGGTGCTCTCTCCTTGGCCTTGACCACCATCGCTACCCCTTCCCTCCCTGGAGGAGCCTGGTTGGACACACACACATACACACAGAATTAAGGCTGTGGAACCAAAGACATGACATCTCAAAAGGTTATCCAGTGTGACAGGTAATCATCTTTGATTTATCCAACAATTATTGATTTTTCCAGCACTGGAAAACTGGTGTTTTTTGTTATGGTCTGAAAAATGTTGATTATTTGACCAAACTGAATGTTTCCACCTGTGCATCTGCTCATTTACCATCGAAGTATGTTTTCTACAAACAACCCAAAGCCTCTGAGTGAGTCAAAGCCATGGGATTGTTTGTGGAAGATGAAATACTGAAACCTTAATTCATCTGGTGTGTGTGAGTGTGTGTTGACCGAGTATATGCATATGTAAGCTGGATATGTGTATGTGAGCGTTATACAGTACAGTACAGTCAGTACCTTGTGTATGTGCATGACTTCTGATGTGTGTGAGAACCAAATGTTCTCACAGTGAAGGTGGGACTGAGGAACCTCTTTAAGTCTGTACATTTTGAGTTTTACTTCTTTGGTTATTCTTTAGATTCGGATTTTGGACTTGGTTTACAGTCACAATTATGTTTTTTGGTAGCTGTAAGAGACAAGATAAGAGTTCATCCGAAATTCATGACATTCATACACATTTGTTTAAGTTATAATAACTGAAAAAATCTGTTTATAAAAATACATTTATATGACATCACTGTGTTTTTATATTTGGATTCTACACAGTGATTCAATTATTTAACTTTCTTGTATTATATGCTCTTTAAAATTATAGTCCTAAAAAAGCAACACACTCACAAATATGAATCAACACACTCAGTCTCTCACACACAGCCTGAAATGAACTGCAGTTTAAGTCTAGTGTTTATCTAATAACACCTTGTTACCGCAGAAGCCTCGCTGCCATTACACCAATTGGTCTCTTTGATGACAGAGGTGTCTTTTTAGGTCTCCAGCTCACTTTTTCCTTCCTGCTTTGAGCTTCACACTATGTCCTTCTCTCTCTCTCTCTCTCTCTCTCTCTCTCTCTCTCTCTCTCTCTCTCTCTCTCTCTCTCAGTTTTACTCTTTACCTCTCCCTCACCCTCCCTGTTTTTTCTCTGTTCCTCTCTCTGGCTGCCGGTAGCTGGTTGGAGGAGCAGGCAGGGGGTTTGTGGTCAAATTGGCCATTTCCACACTGTGTTCTACTGTACCTGCTGACAGAGCTATCAGATAACTTAGCTCCATCTCTCCCGGCCCGGCTGGCTGTCAAGTGTGTTTGTGTGTGAGGATTTCAGGTTTTTTAAATTCAATTGGGGATGAGTTTTTATTATTGAAATTATTATTTTCAAATGTATGATGCTTTATATGCATTAAGCACACAGTACACTCATATTCACAGTAACACTCGCAACTAGTCTCTGTGCTGCTGTTGGCTGTAAACTGACCAGAGTCCATAGCGCCCTCTGTTGGCCTGTAGTGAACTACAATCTCACCGTCTCTCCTGTGCTGTCAGCTCTCTACCAGTGCTGTTCAGTGCTGTGGTCATTTTTCAAAAATGTTTCTGTTGTTCTCAGGTATTTTTCCTCTAATGTCTCAGGAACTGTTCACCTCTGATTTGGTTTTCAATGTTTCACTCATGTTGAAATTTACTTTATGTATTACAGCAAGTTAATGATACAAAGTATTTTTCCTCAAACGTCAGGGACTAAATGTTAATTATTTGATATGAGTTTTTTGATTACATTTTATGTCTTAATTGCAGATTTTGTTAATAATACTTGATTGTAAATTTGATGCAATACAAGAGTTGATAAAACTGTTAACAATTGACTTCTTGCCACTTGATTCTCTTGAACTCTGCTCAGTTTAATCAAATATAATTTAATTCATACACTGACTTTGATAAAGTTGGTTTAACTAATTATTTTGACATTTTAATGTGAGCTGCACTTCATTGTTAGTGTTACAGTCACTGTACACCTTAGAGTAAAGTCGACTCAGAACACCCAGCTGTTTCATAAAAACTACTTAGATGGCATTTCATCTGAGTAACAATTATTGTGGATAAATAATTCAGTCCAACCTTATTATCGAAGAATGTCTAATAAACAAACAAACAAAAAACAACTGATATTCACTTATCAACATTCAAGTCATATTTTTGTTAATTGATGCAGGAGCTTTGTTTGCAGTTGTGGCCTGAGTCTAGTGCTTTGTGTGTAACTGGTTCACATGTCGATGAGTGGCCTGAGGTCATCTGCTTAAGTGACCATCTCTTGAATTTGTTAAAGACTGTTTAGACCGACACAGACACACACACACACACATGTACGTACACACACCCTGCTCTGAATGAACTTGCTGTGGCCTATTGAGTGATGTGATTGATGTCAGTGAGAGTTGCAACGAATAATTCTTCTACAGATGTCAACAGGCTGCCACCACAGGGTCGAAACACACGCACACAACCACACACACACACACACACACACACACACAGACAGAAGACAGAAGACAAGTGAGAGATCAGCAGGGTACAGTACAGTACAGTGCATTAGCTTTCACATAGTATACCTAGACTGCAGAGATGAAGCAAACAAGCCCTTTCATCCATTAATACAGTTATTAATTAGGTTGCTGTTTTTGATTTTAAGTGGGATTTTTCACACATTTTGAACACACCAAGTATTTCCCTGGTTTTCACGATCATACCTTTGCAATAAAGAATTGTGCGCAGCAACTGAGTTTGTCCACTGTGAGAAAAAAGTGGCCTAAAGGGGTCACTGTCAACATACACACTGACCAGGAACCAATCAATAGTTGAGGAGGGTGGGGTGGTAGCTGTGGGGGTCAGACAGGGAGGAGTTCCGGTTGTTTTTACATGCAACTAATCACACTGAAATTTTGTGACAGCATCTGTAGGTTTAAAGCAGGAGACTGAGAAGCTTCAGGAACATGGCAACTTTTAAACACAGCTCTGTCTATAGTTTTGTGTGTGTTATGTGTGTGCGTGTGGTAGAGGGATTTAGTATTTCAGCACAGTTCTTCCATATTTACATAATAGACAAAAGCTTTTTAGAGCATCAACGGCACATACACACAGTGAAACCTGATCCCTCGATTTCAGTCTTATGCCTTTTATGTTTTTGTATCAAACACAGAGCTGCTTGTACTAAAACTGACTGTCAGTGTCCAAAAAATCACTTCCTAACACAAACAGCATAAATGCATGAATTTCTGAGTGTGAAACTCAGCTAAGAAAAGTGCCACTGAATATTTTCCAAAGTAAACTGACACAAAGTATTGTCTCCATAAACAAATAGTTCACCGTAGACAATGCAATTTTTGTTTTAAAGCAGAATTACAACTTTTGTGTCTCTTTTTGTAGTTCACTCACAAAGTCTGGAAATACATTTAACATTTTATTCCTTATATGGCATTGTAATTATTTATATTTTTTAGTTCACATAAATTAATAACATTGTTTAATAGTATGTATTTAAAGGAATTAATGCTCTATGAAAGTAAGGCAGAGAAGAGGATGTGGAGGTTAAATGCATGCTTAAATGTGTGAAATTAATTTTCCACAAACAGATTTCATATTTTTCAATACATAAATCTTTGTTCCTGCATCGTAAGTGTTCTCCACAGATGCAGAAAGAGCAGGTGTGTGTGTGTGTGTGTGTGTGTGTGTGTGTGTGTGTGTGTGTGTGTGTGTGTGTGTGTGTGTGTGTGTGTGTGTGTGTGTGTGTGTGTGTGTGTGTGTCTGTGTGTGTCTGTGTGTGTGTGTCTGCATGTTAGAGACAGAGGTTTTGGTAAAGGATTTGTTTGCCCAGTAGTGACGGCAGCATTGATTCACACTCATCTTTGTCGATGCTTATAAGCCCCTGGATACATCATAACTGTGTGTGTGTGTGTGTGTGTCTGTGAGTGTGTGTCTGTGTATGTGTGTGCATGCTTGTGTACATGAACCTCATAGCATCTGTGTATACACATTTTTGAATACATGTCCCTCTGTGCAAACTGCAAATGCACTTATGTGCAACCAACATCTGTCAGTGTGTGTATGTGTATGTGTGTGTTCTTGCAAATGTCATTTAAACTAATTTCTCTGTTTTCTGAGTTGTCTGGAAATTTAGAAACTGTTATATGTTATTCTTCTTGCGGGTTTGTGTTCACTCTGTAGCATTTGTGTTGTTTCATGTCTCTCTCTTTTCCTATTTCTGTTACAATCATAATTGGTTTAATATCAGACAAGAACTTTAACATGCAATGTGTTGTAGGTACATTGATCTAGATTTTCAGTGTGTTTCAGTGCTGTAGTTTTTCTGACTCACTGTATGGTTTGGTGAACAGGACCTCCTGAGTTCTCCACTGATTGTTTATCAGCACATGTGCTCATCCTGTAGTGAGAATCACGGGCCGATTCATTTGTTGTTACTTAAGTTAAAGTAATAAATGTGTGGACTGTCAGCCACCGAGTGCATCTGACTGTGTGTTTAACCATGTTTGTGGATGTGTGTGAAAAACAGAAAGAGAAAAAGAGGTTGTGTTACTGTTGCACACACACACACACACACACACACACACACACACACACACACACACACACACACACACACACACACACACACACACACACACACACACACACACACACACACACACACACGCACATCAAAGCAGAGATTGGTTTCAGGAAATGTTTTATTATCTGTTCGCTTCCAAAGCTGCTAATCACAACCACTCTCTTTCATCTTTGCATCCCTCCCTTCCCCAAACCCCCCTCGATCTTCTTTCTCTCCATCTCCCTCTCTTCCACTCTTCCACATTTCTCCCTCTCTCTCCCCCCTCCATCCTGTGTAGAGGGATGTCAGAGTGTTGGAAAAGTCAGAGCAGAAAGAAAGAAAGAAAGAGTGTGAGCCTTATTGTGGCGGAGCAGTTCAGAGTCTCTGCAGGTTTCCCATTTTCTTTTTTTAGAGAAAGGACCCTCCACTGTCTTCCCTCTCTCCTCACATCCTCTGTCCTCCGCAGCCTCCTCTCTCTGAGACTGAGCAGCAGGCTGAGCTGATGCTGCTGCTGGAGAATCCCTCTTGCTCTGACAATACACACATTCCAAGGTGTTACAAATATTGGCAATATTGGGAATACGCAGCCTGCTGGTGCCGAGATGGCAGGGAGCTCCACAAAACAGCAAGCAGCAGGGAAAACCTTGTCCCAATCATTCCCAAATCATTCCACAACAAAGGACAAGGGCCCTGGAATTGCCATAATCCCTTATTTTACTGCTGAGCTGTGATGGGCTCTGCTGTGCCTCCGTGTGTGTGTGTGTGTGTGTGTGGGTGTACGTGTGTGTGGGTGTGTGTGTGTTTGTTTGCGGTGTGACATATTATTTAGGCTTTGGGTTTATAGGGTCAAGCTTACACTTTTTCCTTTGATCCTGGATTTGATTAGGTCAATTTTGTGTTTGGCGCTGAGCTGAATGAATCCATTATTTTCTACCAGGCAAACATGGAGCAACTCAAATTCCTGCTGTAAAGGATTTTATCTGGGGAAAAAAGGATGTTGTTAAACTGGAATACTTTTCCCAGTGGGCTTTTATTATTTTATTTTTTCATTTATTTATTTATTTTTATAGTTTTGTTTTTGGGTTTGTTGGGAGAGTGAGTGGGTGCAATAGAAACCTAACAACAGTGACTTGGTTTGAGGGACAAGCTGAAAAATCCTAGAGAAAGAAAGAAAGAAAGAAAGAAAGAAAGAAGAAGGTTGTCTTTTAATCTTTCCCTCACCTGTCTCTTTCTCCGTTCCCTTCTTTCCTTCCTCCCTCTCTCTTCCCTTCTATCGCTCTTTGTCTGATCCCTCCCTCTCCACCTGCTCCTCTCCCTCTCTCTCTCGCTCCCTCCCTGTCTCCACCCCTTACCCCGCCCCTCCCCGACGCCATTGGCCGCGCGTCCACCAATCACAGCAGGACCCGGGCCTGAGGGACTGCATATGCAAAACATAGCTTAATATTCATGAGCTGCTATCGGGGCTTTAAGTCGTTGATTAGGACAGCAGCACAGCTTTCCGTCCCAACTGCCCGGCTGGCTGGCTGTTTGTGTGTCTGTAGCCCCCTCTCCCTGGCTCTCACATAGACACGCGCGCTCACACACACACACACACACACGCTCCCTCACATCCACACACACAAGCAGTGCCGATCAGTGCAGGCAGCGCAGCGCCTGGTAATTGTATTGCTCCCTCCAAGCGGAAGGAAGGACCGAGAGAGAGGAAGACCAGAAGAAGAAGAGGAGAGAGAGGAGAGATACTATAAAAACTTTGATTTTTCAAAAATTTTCTTCTTTTTTTCTTCTTCTTTTTTTCTTGGAGGAGGTTGACATGACAATGACCTGGTATCGCCGATGGATTTGGTAGGACACCCGTTATCCGAGTGTTTTTTAATGCACTCTGAACAAGAGTAGGTAAATTTTACCTTTTAATCTTATCCTTAAATCCATCACTCAACTTGTCATTTTCATTGTCTTCAGTGTGTGTTTGTGCGCGCGCGCGTGCGTGTATGTGTGTGCTGGTATGCAGCGGATGTGGCCGGCACCACGTCAAGGTTGTTTCTGCTGTCAGGTAGCACGCGTTCATTGTGTGCGTGTGTGTGTGCGCGCGCGCGCGTGTGTTTGTGTGGCTGCAGTATCCGGACAGAAGCTCTTACTCAGTGGGCAGAGGAGCGGGATTTCTGTCCCTCCACCTGCAAGACATAGGCTGCCCACAAACACACCTGCACACACACAGACAAACACGCACGCGCATACACACGCACACATACACACACACATACACACACAGGCTACATGTTGATAACAGAGACAGTTTCTCCTTCACTTTCTCTGTTTTACTTTGATTTTTTACTTTGCATCAAACTGTTCTCACAACAAAACATCAACTCAGTGATTGTGTGTGTGTGTGTGTGTGTGTGTGTGTGTGTGTGTGTGTGTGTGTGTGTGTGTGTGTGTGTGTGTGTGTGTGTGTGTGTGTGTGTGTTCGTTCTATGCCCGTGCATGTGTTAATGCTCATGCATGTATGTTTTAAATGTGTGTTTGTCCAAGCAGAGAATGGGCGAAGTAATAGGGCATTGAGGTTACAGGAATAACGTGGAGAGAAGGGCCCATAAGAGAGGAGGGAGGAGGACAGGGGGAGAGCTGCGCTCTTAAATGCCAGAGGAGGTAGAATTTCAGACGGGCAACTCAGCGTGTGGCCCCGCACAGGAATTAGAGACAGTTACACACACACACACGCACACACAAACAAGTGATTGCCGCTGAGCTGCTCCTTTTGCCAAGGCTTTGCTCTTTTAAGTGAATGTTAAAGATGCTGTTCAAAATGCAGATTAACTGATTGGTGGAGTGGACAGCAGTGTGTGTAAGTTACTGTGTGTGTAAGGTGTGCTTTCTGGAAATACAAAATGGGCTTGAATAAAGTCACTGTTGAAGTCTATATTAATATACACACAGTCTGCCCTTTTTAACATTACAATGTAGAAGATGGATTTATCTGAGGAGATGAGTGTAACTCAGTGAGTGACTGCACCCTCTCTGCATGCAGCTGTGAATTCTCTCTGACACTGTAAAATTTGTATTGCCCTTATAAATGCCAACATTTTCAAAGTCAACATGTAAAGAAATAAAATTATATGAGCAGGTTAATTTTTTTGGAAGTGGCCACAGCTTTACAGTAAATAAATTAAAATGCATTCCTCCGAATCACAGCCACAGCTGAAGTGTCTTGACGGCAAAAAAGTCGGAGCTGGAGAACTGAAAGGACAATGTCAAAGCAGAGGCCAGTGCAGGATGATATACTGATGTGTTTCCACAGCATGGCATTCTTCACATTTTTAATGAAAGATGACATTTTTTGAGTGCTTTGAGGCTCTCTCACCTTTTTATGTGTCTGTGTGTCTTTTCATGCAGAGACCCTCTCACCCACACAGCATGTGGAAAAGAGAGGGGCAAATTTAAGAAAAAAGGAAATACAGTAATACCACTTCTTAACTAATGAACTTGAGTTATTTTTAAAGTCTTTATTTTATTCATGAAGGATAAAATGTGCAACAAATAACTACAAATTTGCAAATGTTTAAAGAGTGACCCCTTTTACACGTATTTGTTTCTTCAAACATAAATGATTAAAAACACATGAAAGGTTTTTTAATGATCATTTGAACATCAATGTGGGGCTTTTAGCGGGTTAAGCCGTTTTTTAGCCGAGTTTAAGGTTTTGATCTTTTACATTGAGCACACTGGTTTCCTTTTCCAGCGACTGAGTGTCCACAGCAGAGTCTTGAGTTCTGTACATTTGCGAGTGTGAGGACTCAACCCTGTGCACTGGATCTCAACACTCTCTCTGTGTGTTTGTCATTCAACAGCAAAGCAGAGTGATGTGTTTTAAGAACAAAAAACAGTTGAGAAGTTGTTGAGACAAATTCATTGACCACCTCTGACCAGGGTTTGGTCAATTCTGGGCGAAGAAGCGTGAGAGCTGTTTAGACATATCACAGGATTCTGACCGAAAAGCACACTTGCATGCCACACAGTCATTGAGTGTATGTAAACTGGAACTGCTCACACATTTTTTTTTAAAAAGAGAGAGATAAAAAGAAACCTCTGGTCCATTCTTCTACCCAACTCCCTGTTCAGACCTTCATCTGTCCATTCGTTCATCCATCGATCCATCCATCCGCCGTTCCCTTTTCTTTGCTCAGGCTTCCCCTCCTTGCTCTCAGGCACTGCTTTCCTACACTAATTAAAATATTAGGGATAATGATGATCATACCGATAATAATAATAACAACAACAAGTACCGCTTAAGCTGTTAACATAATTGCATTCCCCTCATGTCACCATATACATACCATTTGCATATCATTAAGATATATTTCCTGACTTTAGTGAATTTGGTGGTTTTTGTCAGTGGGTGTGAGGGAGACGGGTGATGAGACTCGCACAGCGGCCGTGCACATCATTCAGGCAGAGGTTTGCAGTGTGAGGGATGAAGAGAGACATAAGGCAGTAGAGGCGATTTCAGTCTGAATTATTTTCAATCTGGATTTTTGATTTTTTGTTTCCGAGATAATGATAATTATTTTAGTTATTTTATTTGATTAATTAGATGGCATTTTGAATAATTGTGCTGTGATTTTAAGTTAATTCTAAATTTCTGCTCAGTTTGGTGCATGTTTGAAATCATGCCAGAGAAAATATAAAATTGATCACACCAAATGCAAACACATCAGAAAGCCCTTTAATTGTAGTAATATTTCTACTTGAGCAGATTTCATGATTAATTAGACCAGGCAGCGCTCAGTTTTCACCCTGCAAGTCTTCAAGTCTCCTTCTTTTTCTGGGCAGGAAAATCGCATTGTTTCAGTTCATTTCGGAGCAACATCTTGACCTTGAAGATTTCATAATGATTTATTTCTTCATGATTTTTCCTTGTGTCATCTGATTAAGATGAATTAGATAAAGTTTGTTTGTTTTTTTAAATCAAAGGCCAGTTCAAATATCAATATATAACATACCAATGTGTCCTGAGACTTTTACTAAATGTATTTACCTAAAACACAAATAAATCTAAATAATACAGTGTTGAAATAAGTTGCTTTAGAAAGATAATGATAAAATCCCTTTGGTAAAGTAAAGTTCACCATCAGCATCCCTTGTGTGGAGGAGAATGAAAAGAAAATACTGCAATAATTAAGATGAGCAAATTTTAAAATTTATTTTGGCCTTTTACTTTTATTCAGTCGCTCGTTTTTTCTCAGGCCATGAGGGAGAGAGAAAGCGGGAGAGGGAGAGAGAGAGAGAGAGAGGTAAAGCTGACTGGAGGGAGGGAAGGGGGGGTGGGCAAAGAGATTGCGTAAATTAAAATCCTTTTAATCTCCTTATAAAATCATTTACTTAATTCATCTGTCAAAGCATGTCAATATGTGCCACACTGATTTGTTGGCTGTGCGTGTGTGTGTGTCCGTGAGTGTGTGTCTATGCATTTGCATCTGTTTGGTGTCACGCATGGGTTCGTGCTTGCTCATATCTTGTGTGTGTGTGTGTGTGTGTGCATGCGTGTGCCTGTGTGACCCATTGATGGTCTGCACAAGGAAGTGTGGTTCTTCTTTTTGTGTTTGTGTGTATGTGTGCGTGCGTGTGTGTTTGCCTGTCCGTCTGTCCCCCTACGGCATTGGTTGTCTGTCAGTTTTTGCATTGTTGAGGTACAAACACACATGGAGAGAGAGACACACACACACACACACACACACACACACACACACACTCCGCTCATGCATACGGACGCCTCTCTCTCATGTGAAGGGTCCGGGCATTCCTCTGGTAATTTAGTCCCCTAAAGAGTGAGGGATGCAATGAGAGAGACAGACAGAGCAAGAGGTGGGAGGGGAGGGGGTTGCTTTTGTCTGACACCAGCACTTAGGGGTCCGCTGGACACATACATACGCATGAATGCACACGTCCATGCACACACACACACACACACAGAAACACACGCACCCTCTCACACACGTACGGCAGTGAACCAGCGTGCATTTTCCAAGTATTTCCAGCTTAAAAAGTAAAAAAAATGCACAATTACACATTCACACATTCACACCTAGACTTGCACACACACACACACACACACACACACACACACACACACACACTATTGCACCCTCAAATGCACACACACACAAATGACAGAGCAAAATGGGATGCACCTTCCTTGATGATGTGAATTTCTGTGATTTATGCTCAGTCCATCAGTGTGTGTGTGTGAGTGAGGGAGAGAGAGAGAGAGAGAGAGAGAGTATGTCATGGGTCAGCGATGGCCTTTATGTGTTGAAAGAGCAGTAAGAGAGACTAGACCAGCTGTGACACCCACACACACTCACTGCAATTAGCCATTTACACCACACCGCTGGTGAAGCTAAATGTGGAGAGAGAAAGTGAAATATTGTGAGAGGCAACGCCGCTCATCTCTTCCCATCCCCTTACCCCCACCCCACTCCACCCACCCCCACACACTCTCATCTGCTCAATCCCTCTGTTCATCATCCATACATCTCCATCATCCATACATCAAAATATGCCTTCATTTATTATTACTGTCATCCCAATCTATCAAATCATTTCTGGGCTGACTAAGAATTACTCTTTTTACTGCTCCATCCGGACTTTTCTGTCTCGCTCTCTGTCTCCTACCTTACGGTACCTTTTTAAGTACCTCCTCGTTTTTTCAGCGGTGTGGAGATGTAGAATAAAAAGGCGAGCTTCTATGCAGATTCCTAAATGGTATTTTCCGACTTATATGAACATTTTCTTTATACTGATCTGTATGGTTTTAGGTAATATTGACTTTTGTTTTTAATTTATATCTAATTGCAGAATTTGTGTTGTCACCGCTGTGGTTCTTATTGTTTACATAGTAAACAAGTCACTTAAACATGTTTTCATTCAATCTTTGGATAAACTATTGAGCTGCAGGTTAGATCCGGAGATCAAAGTGTGTGAATGTGTGTGTGCGTGTGTGTGTGAGAGTATGCGCCCATCGTGTCATGCTCAAGGCTTCTAATGGAGCCTCTTACTCCTAATGGGAGGAGACAGCAGAGACTGGGCCACAATAAAAAAGCTTTAGATGGAGAGGTGCCATGTGTGTGTGTGTGTGAGTGTGTTGGTGGTGGAAGAGTGTATCCATGACTTAAAGAGGATCACCAGAATGATGCAGGTTCAAACATCTTGTCTTGTCTCCTGCACTTCCCCTGTGCTGTGCTCTTCCTTTCTCTGTATCCGTGGGGAGCGACCTATAGATTGGCTGGTTGAGTAGTTCTCTCCCTCTACATGCCCAAGCCCATGGTATGATTAAATTGTCACTGTGTGTGTGTGTGTGTGTGAGTGTTGGGGGGGGGGTTCAAAAAGACAAAAAAAAGGAATGATACAGTAGAAGGGAAAAGAGATGGATACAGAGCGAGAGAAAGAAATGAATGACCATGCCGCCTTCAGACTGACAGTGAAATATTCCTCCTCTCATCCTCCCATCATGCTTCATGTGTGTGCCTGATGGGGAGAGAATGACAGCCCAGCCCACCACCCCACCCCACTTTTTCGTTTTGTTATAGTCTGCCTTTCTTTCCCTTCTCCCCTTCATGTTTTCTCATCCGTGCACTTAACATCTCATTTGGCGTAATTTACCAACTTTATCAAATGCAGCTCAGCGTACGAAAAAAAAAACTCTGCCATCACACATTACTGTCCAGTCAAACAGTTAACAAGAGCACATCTTTTGTGAACCGAAGAAGTGGGCTTCAGCGACACATGAAAACTCACACAGTTACACAGCTGAACAAAAAAAGGATTTTTGTTTTTAAATGTCTTCGCCACTGGTTAGCCCCCAAACTTGAATAGATTTTTTACATTTCAGCACCATAACAGAGAAAGAGAGTCAAAATTTCAAAATAAAATATACTTTAGTAAACAAATATGCTGGTTAATGCTCGTGTTTTGATTTTAATGTCCTTTCTCGCTCTCATGAGTTTTACAAAGAGAAACAGAACTAAGTCTCTCAATATGAAAACTGTATAAGAGTGCCCGTCAGTGTAGAATACATGTGTTTATTATACCTTTTACATTGCGCAGTGTTTTTTGAGGAAAAATAATTGTTTTTCGACTCGTCTGTCGAGGACACAAAGCAGCTCATTTTGGAGGTTTTTGTTTCGACAGAACGAACAAGCTCAATGCCGTTCCTGCACCTTTGCCCGACCAGTTCAGCTTTGACACTGAACTGTACGTGTGTGATCGTGATCGGTCACATGTTCACACACATTCTTGTGCACATGTGCAACACAGTGTATCCGCCTGTGACCATAAAAGAAAAAAAAACCTTTGTGGCTAGGGCCCTCGTTACTGCGGCTGTGTTTATTTGTGTGTGTTGACTGTGTGTCTGTGCTGGTTTGGAATCAGATGACTTAAGTTGCATGTCATCATAATGTGAATTCACATTCAATAAAATAGTTAACTTAAAATTTAGATTTTCAGAAATAGCAGTGTTTTCGTATGGCAGCACCAGATTTTTTTTCAAAATAAACAACACAAATAAAAACTTGTTTGAAAAAGTGAAAAAAAGGCACTTTATAAGATGACGGGGAAACATTTTGTTTGTAATATATTTACATGCAGACAAATGTATTGCATAAATTAAACAGTTCTTGCCCCCACAAGGTGCATTCCTACACAGCTGATCCATACATTTCTTCACCTCCGCAGATAATTTGTTTCCTCTTTATCCCTATCTTCCTTGACTATTCACCCCCCCTCCTTCCCCCCAACACACACACACACACCTCCTCTCCCTCCCCACACACCCCTCCCTCGTGGAGCTGTCACCTTTCTGCACCCGCTCAGTCCCTATTAAGGCCGACAGCCCATCTGCCGCCTGCCCCGCTAACGGCTCCCGTCGCTAATGCTAACGCACACACACATCCACATCCTCTCTGACACTCACAGGGCTGTGTCGGACCCCACCTGCCCTGATGCACATGCACACAGAGAAATGTACTCACACACATAGCATAGCACATATACTCCACATGAAAACAATAGAACAAGTTTTAAGTCATAACCCAGCATGTAATATGGACCCAGTGATATAAATAAATACATTTAAAAAACAGTCCAAGAACGACAGTATACCGTCGAGAAGAAAGAAAAAGAGAAGAATTAAAGGATTATAGATTTCCTTTTATTTTTCTTTGCTTTTTCTGGTTTGTGTTATTGCACATTGTTGTGATAGAAGTTGTGTATTTATGCTCTACTTAAAGCACAGGGTGAGGTGGACTAGTTTCCTTGATCTCCTTCTTTCTTTTAGCCATAATCCTGAAAACACATTTGTTCTTTGTTGGGACATTTATGTGTGTTTATGTATGTTTATGGTATTTATTGCATATGTGACTTCATGTGATGAGAAGACATCACACTGCTCGGACCAGAGGGGTAATTAGGTAGGGCAGTGTGTGTGTGTGTGTGTGTGTGTGTGCGTTATGCACGCGTGTTTTGTGGCATTTGCTCCCTTCAGGGATAGGTGCGTTTTGCATTAGCAAGAATGGCAACTGTCTCATCAATCACCGCATCACCATGTCACACACACACAAACGCACACACATACGCATACACACACACACACATACTGTGTCATGGTCATTATGTTCACAGATGGGCCAGCAACACATGAGCGAGTCACTGAGCATCAGAAAGACACCCACGATCTCCCTACTCTTACACACACACACACAGTGCCACACTTCCACAATGCGGGTTTCTGTGTGTGTGTGTGTGTGTGTGTGTGTGTGTGTGTGTGTGTGTGTGTGTGTGTGTGTGTGTGTGTGTGTGTGTGTGTGTGTGTGTGTGTGTGTGTGTGTGTGTGTGTGTGTGTGTGTGTGTGTGTGTGTGTATTGTGTGTGTGTGTGTGTGTATTGTGTATGTGCTGGTGCTACTTACATGTACTGACAGGAGCATGAAATAGGTTAGGTAGAATCACATAGGTTAATACTCCTCTCCTTTATTCTCTCCTTTTACTCTGTAAGCAGACATAAATATTTATGACCTGCGCTATTTATTTTATGTGTTAGCGCTTTAATGGTTTTGAATAGTTAAAATGAAAGGTTCCTTAAAATAATCTGAACACAATTATGTGAAGAAAAAGTTTCATTTGTTAAATTGTTATATTCATTTGGTACATGTTTAGTACTGCACCGTGCGTATTTTGTACTTTTTTCACGGGGTGAGCACAATAACAATCTGCGGTTAATGCCTGATTTAAATGATTGTCTGATAATTTGAAGATGCCTTTTAGCCTAAATTGAATGAATAAAGACAGGAAAAAATATCTGATTACCTCGCCATAAGGTATAATAGAATAAAACAGAACCTCACTTTATAATCCCCAACAGGTTTAGAGTCCGGGTGATTTCAGAAAAATCCAAAATCCTAAAATATTGAAGTAGCATCAGGACGTGGGAAAGCATAAAATGATTCAAACATTCTTTCTAAAGCTAAATAAACAAGTTCAGCTTGTGTGCAGTAAGGGATTCAAACTAAGACCATCACGCGCACATGGATGGATGTACCTGAGTCCAGTGTGACACCAGGACACATTGTAATGTTGGATTTATGTTGTGAATGGAGTTAGGAGGTAGTTTGTGTTTTTCTTTAAATGTGACTTTTGAGGGTAACATTTATGCTTTCTGTAAATGTATGTTTTTTGTATTTTGTTATTATTTATGTGAAACTTTGGACGTCATGGGACGCAAGACAAATTTCAGGGTGATCTGATAATAAAGTATAATCTTATCTTATCTTATAGGACACTCCCCAATAAAAAAAAGCAGTATTAAGTGTTGCCTGTCTATATAGCATTGTGACACTGCAACCAAAGCCAATAAGTGTCTGAAGCAGCAGCAGCAGCAGCAGCAGCAGCAGCAGCAGCAGCAGCAGCAGCAGCGAGATATCGATTCCACCTATTCACCAGAGTGGAACTAAAACCTACATAGTACACACCCTGCCCCTCCACCTCTCACTGAGCCAACCCAGCTCTGTGGATGGAGGGATGGCTGTCAGACAAGTGATTGGTCTGTCTACCTGTCTGTCTACCTGGCCCTCACCTCAACAGGAACCCACAGTGGGACATCATGACACACACACAGAAATGTCTGTGGTGGTTGTTTGTGTGTTAAACACATGTCTATTGGTTTGTGACACATACCAACATCATGCTCTGTTTACCAAAACACTGTTTCTGCAACAACACACACACACACACACACAGGAATGCGATAATGACGATGACATAAAATCAAATGTGAAATGGTTCATCAGCATTTTCCAAAACACAAAAGAATGACTGTAGACGGGTTCAGCAAAGTTTCAACGTCTAAAATAATTCAAAAATTGTAAATACCAAATGATTTCCCACTTTTTAGGCCCATTTTACAGTAAATAGGAATAATTACTTTAACTCATGTGTCAAATAGAAATACTCACAATGCAAAGCATAGGAGGCCTTGAGCGCCGCCAGCAGGCATCGCTTTTGCATTTTACATTATTGAAGGATCGCTTCATGAGCAGTTGTGTTCTGACATCTGCCCCACAGTCTGAATCGGTGACTGTATTTTCTATATTCTGTCGCCATTAAGTTAAGTTCTTCCCATTGGTCCTGCTTCATTCTCCCCGTGATAGTTTTCTTTAAAGTAGGACACCCACTCACTTTTATCACCAACGTTGCCTTATTCCCTCCTCCATTGACGTCAGCCATGAGTCCCGTTTCTGGATTCTTCCATGTGATGAATTTGTTTTTTGCAATGGGTGATTTTGATTCCTTTGCCTGTGGTGACCTTATCACCCCAGCAACAGCTCTTCCCCTGACGACAGCATTGGCTTTGATTGACAGATAGCAGTCCCTCCTCCAGGGCTTTTACTTTTATATTCTCCGGCCCGGTGTGAAAGCTTGTCCAAGGATGAAACTGGTAAAACTTCTCTGACGTTAGATGCAGCAATTAACAACCTAACGCACACACGCGTGCACATGTTCGAAATTTAATAGATTTGATAGCTCATTCTAGAGCAAAAGTCTCATGCACGGGTGCTGTCTCTGTGTCTGTCTGTCAGCGGTGCTTTCCACGTCTTCGAACTTCAAATTTACTTTTTTTTCTCCTCACTATCTGCAAACCTACAGACCTTTGTTCTTCCTGCATTGAGCAGTTACATCAGTAACATTGTAACTGTTTTGTGTGTTTGTGTATTTGTACTGTGGGCATGCACACACATGAAATTAGTGAACACATGAATGATGAATGTGTGAATGTGTGTATGAGATGTGTCCATTGACCACATCAATAACATAATTTCTTTTTTTTTTTTTTTACAGTATTTGTCGTTAAGTTTACTTTCTCTATGTCATTGTTTAGTTTTGAGCTTTTCTGGGAGTTTTGTCTTCACCCTTCTTTCACATTTCTATGTTTACACTTATTTATTAAAATTAGAATATTTCAAATATTGAGAGATCTTAAATACATATTTTAGAGACATTTGTTTAGTATTTCTGTTTACTATGCACATTTGAACTATATACCGACAAATGTGTATATATAATATATTTTCTACATGAATGTTTAATTTATATTTTTTTCATTATTTGCACTATTTTAATATCAATGCAGCAATGATTTGTATGTCCTTTTTTTTTAACAATTTATATTCAAAAAGTCTTTTTCCATCTTTTTTCAAACTGATTTTGTTTTTACTTGATAGTTAATCCAGCACCCTTGTATCACTAGAAAAGGCATGTGTCAGCTTTTCTTTCTCACCCACTGTTTCTCTACCTTTTCCTGCTACATTTGCTGTATTTTCACTGCCATCCCTTTCTCTCTCTCTCGCTTTGCCCCTGCCTACAGAATGAACTTATCGAAGGGGCCTTTGGTGAACAGCAGCAGCGAAGATAACTCCAAGTCGACCTTTGGTAAATGCGGCGCTGGCGCCTGGAGGATGCACCAGAGCTACGATCCACTGGAGGCCAACCACATGAGAGACGCACATGCCCTCTACAACCCCAGGTAAGACAAAATGACAAGAGGACCACAGACACACAGAAACAGGGGGAAATAGAGGGAGAGCAAAAATACGTAAGAGAAAAAGAACCTATGAATCTGTTAAGTTCAGTTTTACACAAAAGACTCACTTGACCTCTATAAACCTCAGATGAAAGAGAGAGAAAAGACAAGCACTTTGAGGCATCAAAAGCCAGTGTTTTACGTGTTCAGTGTCTTTGATGCATAGTGCTGAGAGAGGTAACTTGCCTCCATGATCTATTCAAATGTGAGGGGATGGATAGTGTGTGCGGGAGCATATGTGTGTGCGTGTGTGTGTCTTTACATTTCTTTACATCCTTTGATTTTCATTCATTTCAGTCCAATTCAGATCATAATATTTGTCCTTTTCCTACAGTATAAGCTTCATTTTGAAACTCAGTGTTTTATATTTTTGGCATAGCTCAGCTTTAAAATAAATAATTAAAATTAAATTCAACGGCTCTGTTTCAATATCATGGTGTGCAAAAGGCAACGTTACTGCACAGCACAGACCATGTGCTAATGTAGCCGATGTCATATCTGGCCCTCTGCGTTGTGTTTCTCACGGCCTGCCCTAGGTGGGGTTCGATCCCAAGACCTCCCGCACCGGAGGCGACGATGCTAACCTCTTCGCCAAGAGGTTGACAACCACTTGGCGGGTTGGTTAGCACGTCTTTTATGGGTGGAGTGAGTGCACATCCGCTACACTCACCCCCACTGAACTCACTCCACCCAGGGCATCCGGGTCACGGCACCACTGTAGCCGATGTCATATCTGGCCCTCTGCGTTGTGTTTCTCATGGCCTGCCCTAGGTGGGGTTCGATCCCACGACCTCCCGCACCGGAGGCGACGATGCTAACCTCTTCGCCAAGAGGTTGACAACCACTTGGCGGGTTGGTTAGCACGTCTTTTATGGGTGGAGTGAGTGCACATCCGCTACACTAATATCAAAAAGAAAATCACGTCAAAGAAGGGAAATGCAGTGACATGCACCAAAGGGCCGCTGGGGGAATCCAACCAGGGCTGCTGCAGCGAGGACTGTAGCCTCTGTATATGGGGCGTCTGCTCAACCCATTGAGCTATACGACGGCTTATATTTATTGCTTCTTAATAGGCAAACACAGTGGCCACTGCTATATTATTATGTTTTTGTACCTATAGCACTATCCTCATTTCACAATGTTTTCATACTATATAAAAGAGTATCACAAGAGAGCAAGATTCAACTTTTGGCTCAAGGACACTTAAGTAGTGCAAATGTGTTGCAGCAGCACAGAGGCTTTAAATCATATTTAGTGGGAGGACAGTCACTTTGACCATTAACAGTAATCCTCCATGCCATCTGCATGCGCAATAAAACTCGTAGCATCAAAAGCTTCAACAACAGTGAAGTTTCACTCTGAAGCTGTGCGGTGTAAACCAGTTCTTAGTTGGTGTGGGTGCAGGCAGGTGAAACTGAGGGCTGCTCTGGTCCGTTTTTAGAACTTCAACGGTAAATACGCTGCTTGTGTCATGTTAAAACACAGCAAATGTGTGACGCATGAAACAGACACACTTTCTCTCTTCTGGCCTCTCTCTACCACGCTCTCTGTATGTCTTTTCATCTCTGAGTTTTTCTGGATAAGACAGACATGCACAGATTGCAAAACTGTAAGTATATGTTTTGTATATAATTAGCATAATGTAGGCTTATTGTACTATTTTATGGTAATGAGTTGAGTACTGCTCTGCGTTTATATTTTTTCCCACCCGAGCTTGTTCTGACAAGGCACAGCTAATGATTGGAATTGACGTTATTAAATAAGTGTGGCAAAAAGGTTTTCCAAAACTTTATCTATTCATAAATAGATTTACTTCATCTTTTCATTCTCTCTCTCTTTTTTTTTTTTTTGTGACCAAACAGCATTATGCTGCATGATCTTAGTGGTTGACATGATTATCTTAGCAAATGTTACTATTGTTAATGATGTTGTTATTGCTGTTATGTTGCACAGCCTATTAGAACAACTATTGATTGATTGTCGGGCATTTGCAAAGCCCTTTAATTTCAAGTGTGTTTGCATCTGTGTATGTGTGTGTGTATGTGTGTGTGTAGGTGCGTGCGTGTGTGTGTGCATGTGTGTGCTGTAGACTGGGAAGTCTTAGTCCAATAGGATTTCAGGGTTAGTCTGGGTCAAGCCAATTAGAGGTCTGGCAAGCCATTCTCACGCAGACTCTCAGCCAATCACCAAGAGGAGTGTTACTAGCACAGTATGTGCGTGTGTGTGTGTGTGTGTGTTGGCATACACTGAAGTCTGGTGATGAGAGGTGTAAAGGTTTGCCAGGGGATAGCGAGTCACGCCATGGCTTGAAGTCACACTACATTCGCACACACAGATGGACATTCACATACACACCAACCTGCAAAACTGTGGAACATTATTTCCCTTCACATTGGTCCAAGTCTTGGACCAAGTCAAACAAACTACAATAATTATTGTAATTGTGAATTCAACAAGCAGAGCTCTGCCACGCATCAGCAGATAATGACATTACTGTAACAATACCTGCTGAAGTTCACGACCTCAAAATGTATCACCTACTTAGACTTCTGCTGAAATACTGCACTACAAGATTATGTCATTTAAAAAAAAAGCTCACAATGGGCCTTTTTCACAGCTTTGTCTTCATTTGTATATTTACACCTGTGCTTTTCCTTCTGTGACATGTCATCATGACTTGACAGCTTTAAAAATGGACCAAAAAGAAAAGTCTTAAAAGAAAAAACAAACAATTAGGAACTGAATAATTAATAAAAACATAAATAGCTTCATTCTTAAATTACCTCAATTCACAGTCTCACACAAACACTCACACACCTGCACCTACAAAAAGGAGTGCACTTTTATAGACACACATGAGATCACATAAACACTCCCTTTAGGATATCCGACCTCCAACTGTGTTGATAGGATTTAGTCACACGATTGTGTGACACACACACACACACACATACACACACAAACAAACAAACACACATCTAATTCTAAAGTCCACTTTCAATTGTTATTGAGACTTTTTTCCTGTTCTTGTGGCCAAAATTAATTATACATTATTGAGAATGGCATAACAGGCAAAACTGATATCAAAAACATTGTTAAATATAAGACCAACATGACCATTTTGATTTGCTTGCTCCCAAACTTTTCTGAATTCTGCAGAAATTCCTGATTTGTTTTTGGAGATCTGCAATTTTCATTGGACAGCAAGAATATTATTCCTCTTTTATTTAGGCCATCAAACCATGGGAATGTGATTAATGTCAGGCAGTCAGGGTGCGCTTGAACACACACACACACTTTGCTGTAAACTGAGCCCAATGTAATCATAATGATAAAGCAGATTGCCTTAACACACAGATGGGCCTCCCAACAGCTCTGTGTGTATGTGTGTTTGTGTGTGTGTGCATGCATGCATGCGTGTGTGTATGTGTGTGTGCAAGTGTGGACAACGCTGATTGGATTGCAGATTTATAGAAGAGGATTACTGCGGGAGCGGAGAGAGAGAGCGAGAGAGAGAAAGAGAGAGAGGGTTTCAGACACTCACCTCTCATTAACTTCCACCCCCTTCACCTCAACTCACCTTATTCCCAGTCATGAACAAACACAAACATATACACACATAAACATGCACAGCGTAGGACCTAATTTTCTCCATGCAATGTCAAATTGATTCCTTACACAAATAATTCATTAATTTTACTATTGAGATGCTGCAGTAATATTTACATCTTTGTAACTTGCAATTAGTTTTAAAGATGATGAGAGTTTAGGAGAGCAAATTTAAAATCAAAGCAAATCCGAAGCTGGACGGATGAACAGTAGTGGATTGTCCTTAATGTCAAAGCATTAAATTCAACCAGAACCAAATAATGCCGAAGATCAGATAAGACTAGATCAGATTAATTGGCTCTATCTGAAGAAAGTGAATGGGGAAGAATAAAAACAGACGAATAAATAGAAAAATGTAAATGAACTGTCCGAATACACAAAATTAAAATGGATACTTTTCTACCTTCTTCCACAGCAGAAAAAAGGGAGAAAAGTAAAAACAATGGACAGTTGGACAAAATATGAAATGCAGAGAAAGAAAGAGAAAGAGACCGAGATGGACAGAGAGAGACAGAGGCAGGCAGAGACAGTGGGCAATCCAGCAAACCTGATTATGACTGGATGTGAATTAGATTCCCTAACAGATGGTCCAGGAGCGAGGCTGTAAGGTGCATCAGCCAGCAGTGAGCAGGGGAGGGAGAGGGGGAGGAAAGATCAGGCGAGGAGGCAGAGGGGATGAGTGTCAGCAGCCGCAGCAGCAGTTAGTGACAATACAGATAAATTGGGTGCAAAACCTGCAATAGTAAAATGTGTTTGCATGGGATGCTTACCTTCATGTAGGACATTTAGTATTTTAGTAAATATCGAGATTTAATCAATTACATTCTTATTTTAACCATAGTCCCTTTATTACTTTTTCCATGATTAGTTTAGGTTAAAGAGGTTGATTTTCACCAATCACTACTTTTTCATATCTGTCACTGTCAGTGAATGCTCAGTATGTTCGTCCCCTTTTATAAACATATGACAAAATATTGGAAATTGCATTGAAAGGTAAGCAGTGGATTGAGCCTACTACAGATGGTTTTTCTCAATTTTTACACATGCTGTGCATTATTGTACATACTCTGGCCCTGCTCCTCTCCCTCTCCCTGTGATGGATAGGTGTAAATCATCACAATCCTGTAGTGTGACAGCCCAATTTCCCCAAATCTGATCTGCTTAAAGAATGCAGCTCTCCTCTCCTCTCCTCTCCTCTCCTCTCCTCTCCTCTCCTCTCCTCTCCTCCTCTTCTTTTCTCTTTATTCCACTTTTTTGCCTGTGTCTCTCAGATCCAGAGTATGATTTTACGTCACACCCTCTCTCTCTCCTCTCTCTGACTCACCCTTTCTCCCTCTTCTCCTCCCTCTCCTCTCTTGCAGTGTTGCACTCCCTTTTCCCATTCCCCCCCTTGTCTATTTCCCTCTTCCTCCCCTCCCCTCTTGCTGCCTCCCTCCCATGTCACATCTGAAAGCCCTGTCATATTTACTAGAGTGGAAATCCTCTTTCACCATCTGCTTAATAAAATGTGTTTTTAATCCGATAGCGGATATTTTGTTTTTTTAAACACTTTTTTTTTTATTATACTTCTGTGCAATTTCATTTGATACGGCACCTTGCCCAGGTCTCTATCTGTCTGGGCATGAGAGAGAGGGAAGGATAGCTGCACACTGCACTGTACTCAAATGGTAGAGTGTGTGTGTGTGTGTGTGTGTGTGTGTGTGTGTGTGTGTGTGTGTGTGTGTGTGTGTGTGTGTGTGTGTGTGTGTGTGTGTGTGTGTGTGTGTGTGTGTGTGTGTGTGTGTGTGTGTGTGTGTGTGTGTGTGTGTGTGTGTGTGTGTGTGTGTGTGCGTGCGCGTGTGTCAGCGACAATTGCAAGTGCTGGTAAGTGTTTGGAAGGGCTGTTGCACCCCTAATGCTCAGCGATAACACAGCTAATCCACACTCTCTAACACACACACACACACACACACACATAGAAGAACAGAAACAAACACTAACCTTGATCAATGACCTTTCTTTTATAAAGGAGCCAGCCAACAATTTATATCCCTTACACCTCTGCACAAACACTTCCCAACAATATCACATGAATAGGCAGTTTGAAAACATGATCAGTTGCATCAGATTTATTGTGCACGTCGTTTAAACAAGTACATGTTCATGAAGATTCTGGTTATTACATGAAATGAAGGATTTGTAATTTCACGTTTGCCACATGCAGTCTCCTCTACAAAGGGTTTACCTAACAAGAGGATGTATTCAGTAATTTCATTGATTTCCACTCTTCAGCCTTTCCAGTAAAAGGCTGGAGGTCACTACAAGTACATGGTATGCTGTTTACTCTGCCAAGGCCCAAAATAGAACTGAATTAGACATCCAATTTGGAGTTACTTATGTATTAATTTTTTTAATCGAATAAATACTGAAATCTAGTACACAAAAGGGTTGTGTTTATTGTACTCAAGATGTGTGGCACGCCGGATGGAGTTGAGCTGTTTCAGAGGTTTGAAGCACTGTCCTTACAGTAGACAACCACCCTTACAAACACAATGACACACAGCAGATAAAGGCGACAGAAAGAGAGAGACAAAGAGAAAGGTAAGGGGAGAGAGGGAGACATGGTGACAAAGATAGTGGCTGGCAGCAACACACTTATCAGCTACTGCTCCGCAAGAAAATGACCTAAATCATCAAGATTCCCATCTGACACACACACTCACACGCAGGGTTAGCAGTGCACTGCTGTACATTTTTGCCCCGAACAAGCTTACCCTCTTCATATCTTTTCACTGAAAGGCCACACTCATACTGCACCAACACAGTCAGGCTCTCAAATCTAAACGATCCTGTGAACACACCTTGTAGGACTTTGTGGGGGGAAAAAGCACTGGATTCAAAAGAGAAGAACAGAGGAAAAACACAACAAACAGCACCATGTAATAATTTAACACATGAATTACACTGATATCAACATGATATTCCCAAATAGTTGGCAGTCTACAGTTTGGAAAGCACATGATTCTTAATCAATAGTGTTAGCTGAGCCTGCCCTGTGTGCGCCGTCTCCCACAGTTTATCCATTCACATCTGGAGCAGGCGTGTGTGTTTGTGTGTGTGTAAACTTTATAAACCCCAGGATGCATCATAACAGCTTTATCCCCACCAGTGTGCCACTGAAAGTCTTACCCAATTCATTTCACACCTGTGCATGTGTGTAGTTTCTGTGGATAGTCGACTCGCACACAGCACTGATATATAGGTATGTGTTTATCACATTAAGACTTATACTTAGAGGCAGTCGTTGTGTTTAAACACACAATCACAGACTCATACACTCAGGGATATAGACACACACACATTTCCTCTCCTCCGCCGGTCTTTACAGCCCAACAGCCCATTGGGTAGAATGTGTTTTAGCCATTATCACATTGATTGTATGTAATCAGGGGTTTATTCTGCAGCCAATGAAGTGAATTACAGGTTTCCTGCCCGACTAACACTGTAACAATTGATCTGCTCCCTGGCGTGTGTGTATGTGTGCGTATTTGAGTGGGGTGTAAGGTGGTGTGTGTGATGGGGTGTGGATGAGCAAGAAAGAGAGAGAAGCAATGATAGAGTGTGTTTGTAAGTGTAGAAACGACAGAGAGAGAGCAGGAAGAGGAGGGCGAGAGAGAGCTCAGTAGGAGGGAGAGTGGTTTAGATTGACTGTCGCTGCGTGAGTTTTTATTTTGTATTTTATTCATTTTTGTCCCTGAAAACAACTATAATCATCTACACACTGCGGGTCTTTGGAGCTGAAACACACATACGCACACACACACACACGCACACACACACACACACACACACACACACACACACACACACACACACACACACACACACACACACACACACACACATACCTCTACACTACACAGACACACACAGATTATTCTTTAAAGCCTGTGCTCTGTTTCTCTGCATGAACTATACACACACACACATAAAACACATACATACACACACACAAGGTGCATGTAAAAATACAGATTCAATTATCATGAACCTAAAAAATGGTACAAAATTTGGGATTTGTTTGTGTGTGTGTGTCTGTTCATTTCAGGCACCTGAAAACAGATAATGTGTTCTTGTAAGTCAACCTCTTATGTGTTCTTTTTTTTTTTTGCGTACGAGTGCACACTTACCAGTGCATGTATCAGCCTAACAAGCTGACATGCAGTTCAACAACCCTCCACAGATAGCAGGGCAGTGAAAAGGGAGTTAAATGGAGAGAGAAACAGAGCAAAGAAAGAAAAATAAACAAGAGGAGTGTGAGGGCGGAAAAAGCAATTCAGTCTATTGATGAAATCATTCTGCTCATTTGACTACGGAAATGTAAAGACATTTCCTGCTCCTATTCCCTTCCTCGCCCCATTCTTTAATTCAATGTATTTTTTTTCTGTCTTCCATCCTTCTTTCCTTCACTCTCACGTCCATCCCACAGCATTGCCGGTATCATCTAGATAGAATTGTGTAAGGTTTCCTCTCTTTCTTTTTTCTTTTTTTTCCTTTTTGCTTATTGGACTACGTGTTCTTATCAGCATCGAGAGCACAATGCTTGGTGTGATGGAAAGGTATTAGCCAACCCGTGGTAGCTACATTGTCAGCACTTCTCCCTTCTCTGTCTCTACTGCTACCACTTCGCTCCTCTTATTCTTCCATACTCATTTTTTATTGCCGTTTCCATGGGAATTCGGTTTTAAAAATATTGTCAGGGCAGGTAGGCGTCCCATTTCTCTGCACTTACAGGCCCAGAAGTTTGTCAAGGTGTTGTCAAATACATTTGGCCTGTTCTTAATGTACTGTAGGGTTGAAACAACTACATATTTATATCTTAAATGCACATTTTCTCTCTTTTCACTCTTTCTATCGTATCAGACAAGTTGTAAAAAAAAAAAAACTATCTGATGCCAGGTAGTGAAAGGTAAAAGTTAAAATGACAGCCACACTGTCCATTGTAAACATTCACAGTAGTCATAGCTACTTATTTCTTTTCTCTTCTCTTCTCTTCTCTTCTCTTCTCTTCTCTTCTCTTCTCTTCTCTTCTCTCCTGTTCTCCCCAGAGGGAGACTGAAAACAGTTGGGAGTTGTTTGAGGACCAGTTTGTGTTTATGGCTGCCATCTAGCGAGGCAGTCATACAGAGATTGTATATAATAAAAGAGCGCAAGTGCACACAGACACAGAGTGAGGGAGCACACGGCGAACAGCACAGAGACACACAGCGAGGCAGAGAGTAGTTGCTCTAATACGATGATTGTATGTTTGTCCCTGCCAGTTGTCAGGGCGCTGCATCAGCCCGCCACTCTAATGACAGCTTGTCATACCAAAGTGGCCCACCTTCCTTCAAAACACACAGAAAAAAACACTTCTTTCTTTCTTTCTTTCTTTCTTTCTTTCTTTCTTTCTTTCTTTCTTTCTTTCTTTCCTTTTCTCCCACATATGATTCAGGTTTTTTTCTGTTGCACTCTCTCTCCATGCTGCCACATGTTTATCTCTGTTTCATGAGTCACTGTGCCTTCCTTCAAGAAGTGAGAAATGGGAAAAAAAAGAAAAGAGAAAGAGAAAATCACAGGGATCGAGCTGGAAATGGAGACAAGGGAAGGTGGTAATCTCTCTGGTCTGCCTGTGTGTGTGCGTGTGTGTGTTCCCGTGTCCCCCCTCAGTAAGAGACAGGTAAATAGGCCTGCTGAATATTTGATGTCTGCAGGAACTAAACTAAAAAGCCACTTTTGTCTTCTTGCTTTGACTGTTTGTGAAACAATCTCGTGTCTACAGTCATCCGTTTACCAAAACCCTTGAGTGTGGCCAATTTCCTCACTGTAAATCTTTATCTTACTGCAATAGATTCACTCTGATTTACAAAGAAACTACTTCAAAAAATTGTCATCTGAGAAAAGATGCATATAGCTTTGCTTTTGTTTGGTGTTGTTTAAGTCAAACCAAAATATGTAAACGAAATGGGGGGAAATTGTTTATATATCGTGATAATTTATGACAATTTGAACATAAGTAGAAATTGCAATACTTTTTAACTCATTCACAAACTGTGTTATACTATGGCGCTCCATAATGTGGATGTGTTCCAGTGAAGTGCATCAAAATTTAGAAAATGACAGGAAGAAAATTAATTCAAAACCATTTTCTATAACAGAATTAAGTAAAACGGCTTATACTAAAATCTGATTAGTGCTGTTCTTCTGGTTTTACTGGAATCATCTCATAACACACTGCTCACGTCTTTGTGAAAACACAAAACGAAAGAGAAATACACTCAAGCCGCTTCCTCTTTATATAAATCTCTTTAAACACCTCAAAATATAAAGAATTGATAAAAAATGAGACCCACCCCCTTCCCTCTCTCTCCTTACTCATCTGAAGAGCAGACAGGCACAATAAGACTGCTCTTTCAGCACTGAGCCTTCGCTACATAGCGCCATAATTATACTGATAACATACATACATAAATGCATTCAACCTCTCGCTCCGCGCAGCGCACTGGCTGTGATTTCTTAATCTTCTTTCCTCTGCTCCTCTCCTCTGCTCGCATGTCTTCTTTTTTTATTCTTTTTATTCCTCCCCCTTCGACTGCCATTATTTTTCATTTATAAGCAGAGTGAGAGAGAGAGAGAGAGGGGGGGGGGTGATAGAGGAAAAGAAAAGGAGAGATGGAGCAAAGAGGAGTGGAAAAGGAGAGGGAAAGAGAGATAGATGAGAGTTTGAGAGAGAGAGGGGAAAAAAGCACCTGAGATCTTTTGGCACTTAAACTCTTTCACTTAATGGTACTCATGGGGATTGACGGTCGAAGGGAGGGGGCACAAAAGAGCATAAAGAGTGAAAAAGGAGAGATTAAATCATCACCATCACATCATCTACTTAAATGGGTCTACTCTCTTTTTCTGTCACCACTATGTTTTCTCTCCCTCTGCCGGAGCATAGACAACCCTGTGCAATATCTTGTCAGTCTGTCAGTCTTTTCTACATTTTCATTTGTTTCTTCCTTGCTTATTCTATCACTTTTTATGTCCCCTCCTCCTGTGTCCCTCCATCAGCTCTCTACATCCTGTTTTACCTCCCTTCCTCTTCCTCTTTGATTTGTGTCCAAACCTCTCTTGCTGTCCCTCTCATTTTAAACTAAAGGCCTACTGAAGCATCAGATAAATGGATTTATAGACATTGGTGAATACCACAAAGCCAGGATTAATAAGAGGGGGGAGGAGGGGATCGAGGGAATAAAATATATGATGAAAAGGGGGGAAAGGCCAGGCTACTGTAGGCTACATCATAAATGTCATGTCACTTAATGAAAGGGAAAAACTGAAGAGAGAGCACTGTTTTTTGGGGTATTTTTTTTTTCTTTTTTTCTTTTTTTTGGGAGGTGGGGGAGGGTCTCACAGTACTCTTAGAAATCACAGATTTGGTGAAAGCAAAAATTGCTTTGTCTCATTTTTCTGCACATCAAATTCATTAAATCTCTGCAGCTCATTAAAAACCAAACAACCAGATCTGAAAACGCTGTCTGTCTTTTTACTGTCGTCAGTCATTGCTGCCCCACAACCCCACAGTCTCTCCTCCTTCTCCCACTCTGTGTGTGTGCCTACCTGTTTTCCTTTCTATATCCTCTCCCCACACCCTCACCCCTCCCCTCACCCGACTGGCTCTCCATTTTCCGTCAAGACGCTGTATGTGTTTTATGGGTCCCTGTAGAACAGGGATCTTTTACAGGCCGACTGGACTTTAGAAGCCCCTCGTTTAGCAGCATCCTGCCTTAATTAAAAACCCCTTTTGTGCTTTCTGCTTTTAACAATGAAAAAAGAGAGAAGGGAGGGAGGGCAGGGTTAGAGGGATAGAGAGTGGTAATGCAAAAAGGAAGAGAAAGAGAGAGATGGTGGTGAAAAGGAAGTGATAGGGAGACAGGCAGATAGATAGTAAGGTAGACAAAGAAAGGGATGGAGAGATATGGACACAGAGAAGATAGCTGTTAATTACAACTGCCATTAACAAGACACCAGTCAGCCTCCTTAGGGAGAGGAAGAAGGGAGAGGAGAGAGGGAGAAAGCAAGGAATGCAGGGTGGAGGAAAGGAGAGTCAGCAGAGAAAGAAGAAAGAGATGAGGATAGGAAGTCCGCCACTGAATAGTGGAGATTTAGTTTTATTGTTATGTTCTTTTAAAAATCTGTTTTATATTGTATGACTTCCCCTAACATCTTAAAAATCCAGCGTGTGCTTGATTATGACTGTGTTTGAATCTGCTGTATTTGGTATGGGTGGGTGAGGGTGTGTGTGTGTGTGTGTGTGTGTGTGTGTGTGTGTGTGTGTATGAGCACCCTCGTGTGTGTGTGAGGCTGTCTTTGGGATGATTGAGCAGCAGAGAGGCTGCTTACTGATTACCTTCATGTAGAACAAACTGCTATTGACTGGAGAGTGACGGATGACCATCGGCCCAGAGCATGTGTATGTGTTTGTGTGACTGTGTGCTACTGTGGACGCTTCTCTGCTGCTCTCTCTTACACGTGCCTTCACTAATAAACAATCATCTTTTCTTTTTCATATTCATGTCTCTTACTATCCTCGTTACTTTCCCCTTTCTTTTTCATATCAGTTCCCTTTTAAAAAGCAAAATAAAACATATGATGGATGGATTGTGCGTGTGTGTATGTATGTGTGCTGCATTTCTGTGAAAAATATAAATCCATCATTGAAAGCGGTCGCAAAGAAATAAGAGAAATGATTTCTATGATTCAGGTTTATTTTTCTTATTTTTCACTGAACATGGCCTTTACAGTGTCCTCTCTTCTCCTAGACCTCTGCCTAGGTTTTAACTCTTCTCTCTCCTTATTTTTCTCTGTAAATATCCACTATATTTACATTTTCTTGTAATACTGTTCTTCCTGGTCTTCTTCCATTTCTCTCTTGTCTCACTCCCTCAGGCTTCTCTGCAGAATGTCCAGTAAGGAGCGCCACCTTGAGTCCAACTGTCCGTCTTCTTATATAAAGACTGAGCCGTCTAGTCCTGCCTCCCTGACTGACAGCCTAAACCATCACTCCCCTGGTGGCTCCAGTGACGCCTCAGGCTCATATTCGTCCACGATGAACGGCCACCCCAACGGCTTAGACTCCCCGAGCCTTTATGGCTCCAATGCAGGGCCTCTGGGTCCTGCTGGTGGCCCTGGATCAAAGCGTTACGAGGACTGTTCGTCAACTATTGGGGAAGATTCACAGATTAAGTGCGAGTACATGCTGAATTCAATGCCCAAGAGGCTGTGTCTGGTGTGCGGGGACATTGCGTCAGGGTACCACTATGGAGTGGCATCCTGTGAGGCCTGCAAGGCCTTCTTCAAACGCACTATTCAAGGTTGGCTTCCATTTTGACTTTTGTCTATATCTCTGTTTTTCTATCTACATTTTTTTGTCTTTTGTCTTACTTATATCAGCTCCATCGTTACAGGTTTGATTCATCCTCTGTCTTTCTGTTTTGCTTTAGTCCTGTTTAGTGTCTCACTTTAGCAAACTGATGTAATATCTGGACGTTTTAGATGAGGATTTGTACATTATACATTTTACAATGAATTGTCATCTAGGCCTAACTGGCATTTAGCCGACTCAATAATAGATCTTAAAGACTGTCAACAAATGTTTTGTTTTTATTTCAATTTGATTTCTTCAAAATTTGCATTTATGAAGCTATGGAAGTACATGGAAGGTCATAAATGCCTCAAAGCAAATAAGAACACAACAGGGTTAGCTTAGGAGAGTGCAAGGTCAGAGGTTGAAGATGAAGATAGAGTGATCCTTATTTCAAATGAAAAGCCCAGACGCTCACTAAAATGAGTTCCCCCACATGTGCACATACACCTGAGCTACTATACTAGATCCAGGACATAGGATAAAGCCCCAGGCCAGATGTGAGCCCAGATTTTTATGTGGCACATGTCTCCTCCTCTGTCTGCTAAGTAAACCACGGGGACCAGCAGAGTCTATTTTTTCACTCTCCTTCACCCATCCAATCAGGTTCATGCATCCAGACAAACTCCCAGACACGCCCCCTTTTCACCTTCAACCTTGACCTCTTTGTCATCAACAGCAAAAAGTAATTTGCAGGTAGTGTTTGCATTTCTACATCTTCCTGCTTACGTCGCACAGGAAGAGTGTAAGCTATAAGCCTGTTGTCTCGGAGATAACGTAGTGTCAGAGGAAGGTCAGAGGTCGTGTCTGCAGGGTCAGGAGTTCGGTTTAGGGGTAGAATAGAGAAGGGATAGAGCAGTAATCCACATGATGAGAAGAGTACCAGGAATTAGGCACAATAATCCCTTGCTCGCCTCTTGTTGGGGTTAGAGGTAGTTCAGGAAGTGCACAGGTATTTGGACTATGCTCGTCAGATGTTGTGGCTATACAGTTAATGCTCGACTTCCAGCTTGATCAACATCATAGCCTTTATTTACCCTTGTAGACACAGCATAGGTCGGTCTTATAGACAACCAATTATCCATACAGCAAGCCAGGTAGTCTGCTATTTGTTAACTGATCCATGCAGTACAACAATAAGTCTCCCTTCCTAGTTCACACGAATTATACAATATGTGGAATATTATTGACTTTAAAAGTAGATGCAATTTCACGAATAAATCACCAACAAAATATACATTTTACTTGATGAATTCAGGTTTTATACACATTTTATACAGGTAGTAGATTATTTTCCTCTATAAGAAAACAGCACTAATAAAATCATCCTTTTTACTCAGCCTCTAAATACGTATCTACTCAGCCTCACTGTGGCCCTGAGCCAGGACATCAATCTTTCAGAACACAAAAAATGTGCATACCTTGGTTTTTATTTTATAACATTTAATATAATACATTTATTACATAAAACAGAGATACGGACATCGCAAGGGATATTATATCTTAAAATGGAGTTACTGTATTTTGGAATACTTAAAGATTTTGGTGCTACAGTTAGTGTTAATGGTAGCAAGAGTGTTGTAGAAATGACCCAAAGAAAACTACACTGCCTGTGTTGATCAGACAGAAAATTGAGCTTTATCAGGCAAACTGGTTATATAGAAAATCCTTGTTATTAGGATCAGTTATCTGTTGGCCCATGTTATTTCATGGCATTTGCTGACATTAAGAAAATGATAAGTCATAAGTCTTATTTTTTCCATATTGAGGCCACCGAGGTGTGTATGATTAGCAAATGATGAACATTTTGTTAGTTGGTGTTTAAGAAATAAGCTTTTTTGATTTCATTTTTTAGATAATTAATAAGGCCAATCACTCAGCAGGATAGGCCTCTTGTCAGTCAGTCTGCCAGTGCAATAACCAAGCTACCAGTCGGTCAGCCAGCCGCATCGATCCATTGAGTCAGTCAGTCAGTCAGTCATATCAGACAGGATTCATCTATCTGCCTTTCCATCCATCCACCTATCTGTCACTGCTTTCTTTTGCCTCTGATAAGCAGCTTTCCAAGTAAAGCCCTAGAGAGCGAGAGAGAGACAGCGCGATGTGCAGGGGGTGGAAGTCTTACATCCACGAGATGGTCACCACTACCTAGAGATGACCTGTATGTGTTTATTATGGGATGAGATCAGAGCACGGCGAAATCCTGACAAAGAGATTGGAGCACACACATAGAGATAAAGGCGGAGACACGCTCAAACGCACAAACACAAACTCACATAAGTACATTCACACATAGACACCTGCGCATTTGAAAAGACCACCGCACACATGACCTTGTAGTCACTCTTTGTATAGGTTTAGCCCCTAGTGTGTCATCTCTGCACAGCCTAATAGTTGACCAATTCCAGATGTCTCATTTCATTTAGAGGCCTTGTTAAAGGTGAAATGGGTCAAGACACAGTTACAAATTAAATACAATAGCCCAGCAAACATATAGATATGACGCCTCTTTGGAGTTTGACCTTGAATAGATTAAAAGCAATGCATCAGTGTCTGAATATGTAATCTGCCGGTCTCCTGTAGTGGACATGTTGCAGATCAGGAAGGCCAGAGTTAGAGGTTATGGGTCAGGAGTTTGGCAAAGCAAATCGCAGGACAGTTGTCACGAAAGGCTGTGATAAATGCAGCAGCAGCAGCAGCAGCAGCAATGAAGCATAGCGAGTGTATGACTCAATGCAATATAAAGGAAAATCAAAAATGTGAATACAAACCAATTTGAGAGGTTTTCCACCATTACCTTTCATAATTCTTGATCAAAATCAATGTTTAGAAATTCAAGGTTACTAAATGTTTGTTAAATAGTTACCAATAGTCAATGGGTTATACATTTCCATCAGCAATTTCCCAAACTTCAGTAGACACTAACCCTTATTTACTGAGAAAATCTATCGCCACAAAGTGTTGTTAGGACCAAATCTCAGTGCTTTTTTTAATCAATGTTTGTGGCTACAGTACCACTGTTTGGAAGCAGACTGAACAGTCTTGGAACAAATGGGTCATGACATTATCTTTGGCTGCCACACCAGCCAAACTCATCCACGGACAGTGTGGATATGTGTTAGCCTATGTGTCTGTGTGTGGGCTTGTGCTCATCCAAATGTAAATGAGTGCAGGTTATGTGTATGTCTCTGCACATACGCTTGTGTTTATGTGCGGTTGTGAGTTAGTGTGTGTATCTTGGCTGGAAAGCAAGGCCAGCCTCAGATGGGCAGCAGCAGACATATTGGTATGTTTCAACCCATTAGCCAATAAAACCGCAGGTAATCACCAAAAAAACACCTCCAGCTGGACAGGGAGGAGAGCATGGGGTGGGAGAGGAGAGGAGAGGAGAGGAGAGGAGAGGAGAGGAGAGGAGAGGAGAGGAGAGGAGAGGAGAGGAGAGGAGAGGAGAGGAGAGGAGAGGAGAGGAGAGGAGAGGAGAGGAGAGGAGAGTTAGGATAAACAATAACTTGAGACACAGAATGACAGAAAGAAAGGAGAAGGTGGGGGAGGGAGGAATTGGGCACATGGATGTAGGAAGGAATTAGTGGAATGTGTGTGTTGGTGTGTGCGTGAGTGTGTGTGTGTCGCAGCATGGAGGAAGTGGCTCTGGCAGCTGCTGTTTTTGTGGCGTCAGTCCAGCGACACCTGACAACCTGCATCTATCACTCCCTTATTGAGAGAGAGGGATAAAGGGGAGTGAAGAGGAGGGCAGAGTGTGGGATAGGGAGGGATAGGGCGATGAAATGGGAAGAGAGAGGCAGCAAGTGCGAAAGAGAAAAGTGGGAGAGAGCAGTAAAGAGGGTGATGGGATGGATGGTCGTGGTGTAGAGCAAAGGAACAACTGAAAGGTGCAGAGTTTGGTCTATACTGCCTAAGAATAATCAAGAGGTTAAGCAATATTAAATGAACAAATACACATTTGCATGTTTGTATGTGTTCATATAAAATGGTAAAGGGGGTTTTATATTAAGTTATACCTTATTACTTTGTGATAAGGAATTGCTCTGTAACTATATTAAGAGAGAAGCCAAGGTAGCAGTTTGTCAAGATAAAGTTAGTGTTGCAACTTCAGGAGAGGTAAAAAGAAATATACAGAGTGAGAACTTCAGCCAAAACACACACACACACACACATAAACAATCATATTACACAGTCTGTACAATGGTGGCCAATTGTCATGCAGCAGGTGGACATACCCACACATCTCAAAGGAGATTGAAGGGATTTGAGTCCCATATATCCCCCTGCTCACACCAACACACACATACAATCCCACACATTATACATAGGAGGACCTCTCCACTCTAAGCCCATTCCACTGCACAATAAGACACATAAAGGCGGAAATAAAGACACACAGAGAAAGCCATGACATTCTGATATAAACCCTTTTTTACTAATTCCTACCCTATACCCTGACTTTAAAGTAGGATGTTTATGTCCAAGCATACAAAGAGCCAGATGACACAAGGTTATCTATTCCTATGTCACACCTTTATATTGTAACATAAGTCTACAATCTATGATAATACCTTTTGTACAAATATGATTTTATTAATTACTGTAATTAGTAATTACTGTTGAATAGGCGTGTTATTAAATTTAGGTTTCAGAAATGTTGTTGTCATGGTCAGGAGGTCAGTTTAATCAACACATTGTGCATTTATATTGTGTATTGATGTCCACTTCCAGCAACACTCAGCATTTGTAGCTATTAACATTTTGTTTTGTACGCTAAAGGTTTATCACATTTAGCCTCAGTGCTACCAGGCCTGTAAATGGCTCTTTACAGCAGTTATCCATTTTGCAGCGGTTGCCTGTTTAGCCTTAGACTAATAAGGCCTTTGACTGACTACCCATTAACAGACACAGATTCTATCCTGGCATTAGAGCATTTAGCCTTAGTGTTAGGTAAGTGTCCCTCTTAATTGCTGAATTCATTTACTCCTCCTCTATCATCCACATATAGAGCTTATGTGTAAGCTAACTAGTCCCATTAGTAGAATTCATTAGACTGTATGGGTCCCCCCAGCATTTAGCATGTTTAGCATTTACTTTAACTAATAAGTTCGATTAATGAGTGTCTTGTTACTCATTAAGACGTGTTTGGGCATTTAGCCTTTTCCCAAGCTAACTAGCCCCCTTAATCAGCCCAGTAATGAGAAGCATCCTCTTCACAGCAGCAGTCAATAGTGATCACTGTTTACTCTGTTTCAGTGGGAGATGCATTGGCTTTCTGGGGTACTGTAGTTGTCAGCTGGGCACAGAGGGGATGAGAAATACAGGTTTTATGGTTCACATCGCAACACAGTTCAGACAAGATAAATAAACCTTCCAGAACAAAGAAACACGTTGGAGTAAATCTGCAACCATTTAAACAGTTCCTAACAAATCCATAACAGTGCTTTGACCTGGGTGGAAGCAAATTAATACTGTAAGTGCAGGATAGATGAGCAGAGCTGGAGGATAGTCCAAATAAAAATGAGAAAACTAAACAAGAGGGAAACAAGATTTGGAAGTGTAGTCAAAGAGTGGTTGAATTACAACTTTTCTATAAATAAAAAATACGAAGTAAGATAAGCGCAACACAGAAAAAAGAAAAAGAAATGGTGAAGCAGCTGACAATTAAGGGTAAAAGTGGTATTAGCCTGTAAGACACTTAAGGTGTTGTCTTTGTTGGCCAGGGTTGCGAAGTTAATGGACTTACATCAGCTAATAATCTTAGCCTCAGCTCTGCACTCGAGTCCTCTCGAGAGCAAACTGTAGCCAGTCACGCAACCTCACCTCGCTGTAGCCATGACATACTGTATGCACGTCATCTTTGTAACACATAGATTAAGGTAGTTAATTCAATATTCATAACGGAATATTTTATAATATATGTGTGCCCACATCTTTATGCAGCTATCATTTTTCTTTTAGTCAATTTGATACACAAACTGTATATTTTTGTCTGTCTGTAGCAGGGTTTGCCGGATACAGTATACCATACCATGTGTCTGTTGATGTTTCTGTGTGAAATGAAACCTCTCTATCTATCTGTCTTCCTCCAACATGTCTTGCCACAGGCAACATTGAGTACAGCTGTCCAGCCACCAACGAATGTGAGATCACCAAGAGGAGACGCAAGTCGTGCCAGGCCTGCCGCTTCATGAAGTGTCTGACTGTGGGCATGCTGAGGGAGGGTAAGGGAAAAGGTCTCTTACTTATCTTTCTCCGTTAACTGTGCTACATGTAGCATTGCGAAAGCTGTTACGCTGTAATTGTTAAGTTAATCAAGACAGGCGCTGATGAAATTTGCAACTTCTTCCAGCCTCAGTGCAGCATTTTGCATCATATACCATTGTGTTAGATTTGCAAGTGATCTGCTACATTGATTTCTGATGCTCAGATACATCGTTTTAGAGGATGGCTGCAGTTTCTCTTCATGACACATGGCGAAGTAGATGTGAGAGCAATGAAAGTCAAGTCAAAACTAATTCTCCATTTAAATTTGAGAAACACAAGAACAAAGTAATCATAGATAGACACCAGCCATCTAGTCAAACGTTAATTTAATGTTACATGAATTTAACCAAGATTTCATACCATATATGACAGTGATTTATTAATGTTGAATAATGCTACATATAGCACTTCAAAGAAAGTGTTAATGCTTGCTTTTACACAGTGAAATCTATTTGTGTCTGCATCAGGTGCTTCTTGTTGCCGTCTCACTTCTGTGTCTATCTCACCACTTTCAGTCTTGCTCATCCTCAGACTAAGTGTTTCTCTCTTTTATCTGACTTCCTTGTCAGTCTTCTTATCTCATCATTGCTTAACATTGATTTACATCCTTCTCTTCTTTCCCTGTGTCCCATGTTCACTTTCCACCTCTACATACACAAGTTACATATAACAGTCTCTGAGGCCGCGTAGCCTATTCAAAGATTCACCTCCTGACAGGTTGTTGGTTTTCTTCACCTAAATTAGGTAAAGATAGAAATTACACGATAATTGAGACACTCACACTCAGCAGTTGTTTAGTGGTTGAAGTTAAAAAAAAACAAAAACAAGCGATATTATCTTCCCCCCACACCACTTTGATTAAATACACTCACTCTCTCATTTTTGCACTCCCTGGTTGCCTCTGCCTCTTTCTCTCCCTCTTGTCTGCCCACCTCTGACCTTTCTACTCCCACTGCACTCCCAACGATGAAAGGAGGGAGAGGAGTGGCGAGGGACGAAAAGCATGGGCCGAGGCATAGTCGGGTGGGGGAAGGTGGGGGAAAGCATGAGGGAGGGAAGAGGGGAGGGAGAAGAGATTGATTTATAGGAGCCAAGGAGAGGGACCAGGGGAGGATGAGAGGCAGGGGGAGGATGGTTGAATGAAGCAGAAAGTGTGTGAGAGAGAGAAAGGAGAAGAGAGGAGGGTCAAGGTTGTAATTGATGGGAGACCTGGCCTACGCCCCCTTCCTTACAGTGGTCAGGGAGCGTGCCTCTGCCGACGCCTGCCAGCCCTCCCTCCATCCATTCCTGTCTTCATCGCTCCCTCCAATTCTCCCACTCAGTATTATTGTATTGTATTAAATGCATTGTATTGTGTCGCTTCTCTTATGCCTTTCATCTATCCATTCTTCTCTTCAAGTCACTGTCCTCTGTGTCCTGTCAGCAACATGACACCGGCCCATAAGACCCAAACATTAGATGGCAAAACAATGGCACTTACATATAAATATCTGTGCAAATACAAAAACATTGTCTTTATTTTACATCAACTTAAACTACACAAACATTTCAAAAAATCGTCAGACTGAAATTCAAACTAAAACGAATATTTATTGTTGTAAAAGAGACTAAAATGAAATAAGATCAAACTTTTTCACTTGGCTGGAGCTTGTCGGTACCTTCAAAATTTTGCAACAAATTGCTGTAAAAGGGAAAGTGATGTGCAGAAAACTTTCCACTATGAGCCGTACAGCTTTAAACACACACAATCATACACTAACACAAAATTCATGTGTATACTGTATATATATCTATATCCTGGGGCGCCACTACCTCCAACAGTCCAGATTTCACTTCACTGAAAAAGCATGCTCATCCCTCTCGCCTCTGTTTTTCTCTCTCTCTCTTTTCACACACACACACTCACACACACACACACACAGGTATACACACATTCCCAACAAGCTGCTGCTGTAGCACTTGTGCTCCCGGTTGATCTGACATAGGCAGAACCTGTGTCTCATCTCCTGTTTTGTCTCGTGTGTAAGTGTGTGGCCACAAACACACACATACACACGTGTAAGTGCGTGTACTATTGGCATCTCTGACAGTCTCACAGTTCACACAGCTTAGAGTGCAACTTCCTACCTGACAGAGAAGCCACATCGCACTGGTCGATTAAAGAAAACCGGAGTTCATAGGGACTATGTTTTCCTGATCATTTTCTTTTACTGCAACAATTTTTAAACACATTTTTACGTAGATTTTGTTTAGCTCTCATTGATGAAGACATTTCAAAAGACACAGAAAACAGAAGAGTCTGTATGTGTGTGTGTGTGTGTGGCCGACCGTGTAGCTGAGGGAAATGTGTTTGTGTGTTTCTGTCCAGAGCCGACAAACAAATAGCTGCCTTTTGTTGCCACTGCTTCCCTGCTCCACATACATATATCATTTACACACACACACATGCACAGACACACATACACCAAGGCCTACATATCTATACATCAACGTGACAGACCACAGCCACCCCATTTGTTGTGCTGGGTGTGAATTTAATTCAGGGGGTCCCGCTCTACATATGAATAAGGGTCATTTGAAAATTGATACATCCATTTTCTTATATTTTTTTTCATTTTCACTTGTTTTGAACCCATGGGAAATTTGAAATAGATCAACAGCTATATAAAAGAGCTAAACATAGTTCTTCACCTTTGCTTTATTCTGATGGAGGTTTATAAATGTAGGCCATATATGTATACATTTCTTGTCATTTAAAAAAGAAAAAAATAGTATACATAATGCTATATGATCAAAGGCCTACTGATGTTGCGCTTGAAGTCAAAGTGGATAAAAGTTTCCACCAAATGAGAAAATGCAAATCAGCTTGAACCATCCAGACAAATCAGAAAATAGTTCACACTGATAAAATATAAAAGATCGAGTCAGAAAGTGATTTAATCATGTAGTTTATTCCACAAATAAAGACATTTTGTGATGTTGGGAAAGAAGATCAGAAATTCTTTACAAAAACCAAATTCATTAGGCTGGTTCATTATGTCGACCAATAGTCTGCAGTGGACTAATTATAAGGAACATCTTATTGAAGAGCAATGTCTAATGCTCAGTGGTAACATTCTAAACTAACAGGATTTTGCACACACAACATTTAAGAACATTGCTTTTTGCGTTTGCCGACCATCTGCGTTCAAGCATTGTTGCAGCAGAACTGAATAGATGATAATGGTAAGTGGCCAGATCAGTTAGCATCAGAACTAACTGTGGTTGTCAGGGGCTAGCTCACGGGAGAAAGGTGAAGATAAAGTAGGAAGGGTGGAGAGGAAGTGTTGTGGATTGCGTGTGTGTGGTGTGTGTGTATGCTGTAGTTTACCCCTTAGGGCAAGATCTGCCTCAAATTAGCTTTGTCGCCCTGGGAGACAGAAAGGGTGAGATGAAGAGCAAGTGAGGCAGCAAGGAGTGTGTGTGTTTGTGTGTGTGTGTGTTTGACAGAGAGAGAGGGGAGAACAAGAGGCCAGAGGGTCAGTAAACCAACTCAGAGTGGAGCCGTTTCTTTACACGTTTTCTTAAACACACACCTGATCGTGTGAATACGCACACACGCTTAGCTTTGTGTGTGTGTGATATTAGATTTTCTCACCCTCTGCTGTGAGGAGAGGAGAGGAGAGGAGAGGAGAGGAGAGGAGAGGAGAGGAGAGGAGAGGAGAGGAGTAAACGAGCAGGGGGGTAAACTGAAGGAAGAAACCAACGTGGGGCACCCACCCACCAATATGTGGCTGCTAATTTCTGGAGCAAGGCAATTAAAAGGCCTGACTATATTATGAGAACTTCCCCTCTGGCAATGGCTGTCTGTCCATTTTTAATGAGGTCATAATGATGCGTCAGCTGAAGACCGAAAGGTCACAGGGGCGGGGCTTAAATCTGCCCAGGAAGAAGGGGGGTAGGGGGGAGCAGCAGTATATGATTGCAGGTAAAAGATTTAATGAAAACTAGACAGATGAAAGCAAATTTTAACCAGTGCTAACGTCAGAAAATACATTTATTTATCTGACAAGTTAAACAAAACACAAGCAAGCGAAAGTAATTACTCTATAACTGTCACTGTTGTTTCAATTTCTACACAAATGGCAGGGCAGGGCATACATAATATATTCAACATCAGTACTAATTCGTGGAAATGTCATGTACAGAATACAAAGCACAGATCAGACATTTGAACATGAAAGGCTTTGGCAGAGGCACACAATCCAGGAGCCAGCAATATTCAATATGCATGTTTACTCTACATATGGTCATATTGACAGATTTGCTCCCTTACAGCAGAGCAGCTTTGATGATGGCACGTCTGATGAATCGTGGTTAAACAGACAGAATGTGTCGCATCCAAAACCAAAGCCTCCATCTCTGTAATGCCATAAACGGCCAGCTGGATTCAGATGGTAGACTACTAGAGAGAAAAGTCCATGGACTGCAAATATAAACCCTGGCATATTGCCCTACATGCACACACACACATACACACAGAGAAACACCAACAGCTCATGCCAACTTTGGCCGTGCTCCCCATGGCCTCTAAGACCTAATGAGTGAGATCGGGTGGAAGGCCCCAGTCTGTGTGAGTGTGTGTTTTGTGTGTATGTGTGTAAGTGTGTACACACAGCTGGTGGTGTGCGTCACAACTCTCCTTATAGCTCAACGATCCTGACTGCTGGTATCCTATCTCATTGATCCACACATGTGCAGTCACACACACCACAATCAAAACAAATGGAAACACATGTTTACTTACAATATGCAAAGTCGATATGTCTGCCATAAAGGACACGTCGCTATGAAATGACATGGAGCAGGGGGTCTGGGTAAAACGACAGAAGAGGTTAAAGAGGGAAGAATAAAAGTAGAGGATGACTAGAGGAGGAGAGAGGAGAGAGCAAGTGACAGGGAGAGGGGTAGGGACAAGAGGAGAGGTCGGGGAAACAGAGGAGGGGAGCGCCAGACAACTGGTGGCGTCTGGTGTTCCCCCATGGGAAACTTGTAGCTAAATCTGGCCCTGTAGCGTCTGTCCTGAGTGAGTGTGTGTGAGCATTTGTGTGTGAGTGGCATCTGGTTGCATCCCAGCTAGAAAGGAGCAATAATGGGAAAAAAAACTGTGACGAGAGATCTGCCTAAGTGGTCCGCTCTCTTTCTGTTTGTCTGATTGTCTGGAGAGGAGAGGAGAGGAGAGGAGAGGAGAGGAGAGGAGAGGAGAGGAGAGGAGAGGAGAGGAGAGGATGTGGCATTGAGAAACCACATCCACACACACATTCAGACATCCCATGGATGGGAGGAGAGGGAATGAGATGGATTGTTGTTGTGTGTTTTAGTATCCAAGTGGTTTAGGGAGACTGTCTCTGGGTAGCTGTTTATTTAAAGCAGAAGTGAGTGATATATTTGTGTTAATATAAGTCTTAAATAGTTATATCTTCCGACAGCAATCACTTACATAGAGTGTTTGGACAGAAACACGGGTCTCTCAGTCCCTCTGCTCTGCTCTGAGCCGAAGAGAAAACATTTATCGTATCCTACAGTTTTTATCCAATGAGGAGAGAGAACGGCATGCAGGGCTGTGTGTGCAGCCAAGGAACGCCGTGAATGTGGTGACGTAGGGACGAGGACTGTTATGGTGCGTTCAAGGAAACTCGTATTTTTCCGACCGTGAAGTGGTACCAGTTCGATCTGGTACGAGTTCACCGGTCGGAAGTTACGAGTGGCCGTTATAGTGACTTTCACCGGTAAAACAGGTCGGAAAAACACGAGTGGGCTGCCTGGAACGGTACAAAGTCGTAAGTTGTGACTTGAAGCTGTAATTTACGATTTCAAAAGCCTGCCTGGAACGCAGCATTAGCGAAAACGACCGGACCACTCACTTCTGCTTTAACTGAAGATTTTAATTCATGAAGTGTTGCTGTTGTTTTCACTTGAAGGAAAAACAGATGTTTGTTTGGAAAAAGCAACACTTTTGTAAGATTCACGCATAGTCTTAACACACACACACATTCACACACCAGTGACAGCCACCTGCCTGCTGCCTCGGGCAATGCTGTTCTGATCTGTTCTGGTCACTGCATGACACGACACACACTTCTCTTTGTGTGTGTCGTGTCTCCTTATTTCTTTAAGTAGTTTTGTGTATTTTGCTTTTCATTTCATCACACTGTGAACCAACCACAACCACTTTCTTACATAGAGACACACACGCACACATGCACATTAGTTTTAAATGGGGCCTGTTGTCTCAAGCAATGTACTGGCACATCGTTTCTTAAACCCACATAGGACCCTTTATGTTATTACATCAGCTCGTTGGTAGAGCACACACAAAATACACACACAGGGAAACATAAGGTGAAAACCTGGTTTAAGGTGGAAGCAAGACTTCAACCCTGTTACAACTTCAATTACCATAAAACTCTTCCTCTCTCTCACCTCCTCGCCCTCTCACCATACCCTCGCCTGCGCCTCTTTAAATGCTTTCTCTCTCTTGTGCTTTTTGTCATCCCTATTTCTCTTTGCTCTGATCAAATTGTATTTGTCTTCCTGCTCTCTCTATCTCTCTCTCTCCCTCTACACTTCTTGTCTTCTTTCCTTCACTCATTCTCTTATCATATCATTGACCATCTGAAATCTATCCATCCTTCTTTTCCTCTCTCTTTCCACGCTTGCAGGTTCTCTCTTCAAAACCACTTAGGTGTCAAAGGCATTTCACTCGCAATCCTTCAACTCTTCAAGAACACACACACATACGCATACACATACACATACACACACACACACACACTCTAACACAGTGTGACGCCACTGCAGTGTAAAATCTATGCTGATGTGATCAGTGCAAATCGTGCTATTGACAGACAGCAATATTACCACCATAGGAATGATTCACCTTCATCACTGTCACTGTGTGTGTTCACCTGTGCATGCACTGGGCCGTGAATCTAGTGTGTGATCAAAGTGGTGCAATATTTATACAAGTGTGAATGAAAACAGGTACTCAATCAGTTTCCCAGGTAGAATACATATTAACAATATGTTATGTAATATAATTTACACACACTGTGGTCTAAGTAACACATAGATGTTTGATATCTGCGTGAGTGTGCAGGAGTAGAAGCATGAGACTGAGCAGTGGTGAACTAGTGGCCTGTTGGTTGACATAATAATTAAAGCATATAATTAAGGTGTTTAACCTCTGTGGATTTCTTCTTCTTTTCTCTCGTGGATCTTTCTTTTTTCCCCTCATCATTCTGTTCCTCTCTAATTTCTTTTTATTATGCCTAACTCCATCCCTCCTTTTCTTTCTCATTTCATTTTTTTTCTCATCGTCCTTTCGTCTTTTGTTTACCAGCCCATCCATTACTTAAACCCCTTCTCCTCTTCTTTCACAACCTATATGCTCCACTTTTTTCTCCTCTGTTCTCTTTTTTCTTCTCTTCCCTTTACCATAATCTTCCATTAATGTTTTTTTATCATTTCTATCTAAATTTTATTTCTTTTCTCTCATCTTTTTATTCCATCCCCTACCCATTCCCTGTCCAATTATTCTCTTCTTCCTTTGCCTATTTTTTCTTCTTTACATTTTTTTTTCTGATCCTTACATTTTCTCTCCCCGGACCCTTTTCCCTCTCCTCTCCTCATTTTTCCCTCCTCTCCTCTCTTACCCATTCTTTATGATTTGAAGGCTCATTTGTTAAAAGGTGTAGAGCACCCTCACTCTCCCCCTAGCCTCTTCCTGTCTCTTTTTTGTGGGCTTTGGAAATATAATTTTCAATTTTTAATTTGATTCATTTAGATTTGATCATTAATCAGCGCTGGGAGAGAGTTAATTTGGTGGAAAATAGATGAGGTAGTTAGAGCGGGCTCTTTATGAAGTGAGCTCAGCACAGCTCTGGCTCTTTTAGTCACAAGGAAAAGCGAAATAGAAAAATTGCGAGTCGGCACATGAGAGTTTGTGTGTGGTAGAGAAGAGTGTGTACGTTTGTTTTGCTTCTTTAAAGTAAAGTTAAGATATTTTAACATCAATTAGTCTTTATCATGTTCATGTAAACAACACTAAACAGATTATGTCAACCTGTTCTAAACTCAGTGTTCAAGTTAATTATTTTATTACACAAAGTCAAAATGCACATATAAGGGAGGGGCCTGCTCTTAAACATTCAACAGTGAAGAATTTACAAATGCTGATATCTGAGCCACTTGTATCAGGAAAATGGCTATAAATTGTCTACAGGTTTATTTTATAGCAAAATGGTGCATTCACATGTAATTTGACAGTAGTAGCTATAATTTACAAAATATTCTCAAAGATTCATGTATCTCTCCTACTCAGCTGATTTTGTGGTTATTACATCCATCCACCCACATCCTTCATCCATCTTTCATTCTCTCATCGATCTAAATACCTTTTTTTTGTACTTTTTCTTAATACCTCTGCCTCCATGGTCGTCTACCTTCTCTTATTCTGCTTTCTCTCTGTCTCGTCTCCTCTTCTGACCTGCCACTGACCCAGGTAGTGACTGAGCAAGCTGCTTGTCAGGGCTTACCCAAACACAACATGAGTGTGTGGGTTGCAGAGACAGTCTGTGTGTGTGTGTGAAGAATAAAGCAGGGGATGGGTTTGTGTGTGTGTGTGAGTGGGTTTGTACCCCCTGATGTTAAGAGTTTCTTGACCGTTTGCTGACACTGGCCCCCCCACTGTACCTGGACTGTCAGCCCTTCTGTCTACCTATATCCATCTCAATCACACAAACACACACACACACACACACATGCACACACAGTTGCGTGTCATGTTCAGTTCACTGAGTAGCACGCTTCCTGCATTAGTTTGAGGTTTATAAATGAAAATAGATTTTCCAAAAATGATGATGCTTTGAATAAAAGCAGCGCTAACATGTACATGTCTATAAAACACAGTGTTAAAACCACTTTAATGCTTCCTGATGTCAGAACATACTCCTCACATGTTTTTTTTCTTCTTTGTGTAATCTCTCTGTAAAATCTCTTAGGTGTGTTGTCCTGAACACGGTCAGCACATTTTTGAGAGGATTTAAGTCTCTGTGTGTGAGCAGGTCTCACTCTTGCTTGCTCACTCCTCCCCGCCCACCCTCTCTCTTTTTCTCTCTGTTTATACATTCAAATCAAATCCTGAAAAAGTGGAGCTGCTTGAGTTAAGTTAATAGTACTGTTTTTGGTTTGACCTCAAATTATCAGCTGCAGTCTCAATAGCTAAATCTTCAATAACAGAAAGCATAAAAACACAATTTTAACATAAAATAGAAATGTTATTTAATTTATTTTATTAAACCTAAGATTAACATCTGGAAATAAGTTGAAGCAATAGAGAGGCTCTCTACAGCCATTTTGCATCCCTCTGACAAATTATTTATTTAATTTGTGAACATTATGTACAACATAATAGCTCAGGTTCATTTTGAAACATTTGACAGCCCTCTTACATTCCTCCTTTCCTCTCCTCCTCCAGGGTACATGACACCTCTGTCTTCCTTATCCATCTTTAAGTGGTAACCACGGTAACATCCAATCCCCTAAGAGATAGGCCTAATTAAATTAGGAGTCCTTTGTGTCAATTAATTAACGAGACAGAGAGAGACAGAGATTGGGCAAGAGACAGGAAAAGAGTGTCCCAGAGAAACCTAGAGAGAGAGAGAGAGAGAGAGAGAGAGAGAGAGAGAGAGAGAGAGAGAGGCCTTTTACTCAGATGGTGTCCCTATAAATTTGTCTTGTTGTAGAGTAAAAGAGGCAAGTGAATTTAGCAAGCTTGACAGTAACATAAAAAGTGCCTGCATGCATAACAGATGCACACATACAGCACACACATGCATGCACTGCTGAAACAGCACATTAATACCACTTCACACTCATATGTCAGTAACCTTCCTCCATTCCATGCTCTTTCTCTTCATCCCTGTGGTCTCTTTCTATAGTTCTTGTATACCAACAGATTTGTTTTGTTTTTTTTATCTCTTGTTGATAAGTAGTCAAACAAAGTGTGACACATTCTTCTTCTCTACGTCATTTTTTTGCAGGGGTTCGTCTGGACAGGGTTCGTGGTGGGAGACAGAAGTATAAACGTCGGATAGATGCGGACAACAGCCCGTACCTGAACCCACAACTGGCTCTACCCCCCAAGAAGCCATGTAAGAAACACACACAGACAAACACTAACGTTACAAGTTTGTGTGTAATAACCCTTTTCTGTTTGAAGTCTAAGGCAGGACTAGCATATCGTCCTCGGGACACTGTAACTCTACTAGATATGTGACAACAAGATCTGACATTATGTGTTGACCAAACAATAAAGAACAACAGACAATATTCCAGTTCGAGCATATTCTAGGATGTATACTTGCTGTGTTCATGTATTAAGGCTAAAGTTGTTGTTTTGAAACCACAAGTGTAAAGGTATACCTTTCCATTAGTTACTATCCTAATGGAGACAGTTGGACAATAAAAATGTTGAAACACACACACTGACACACAAACACACACACATAAATAGACACAAGGTAGTGAGAAGCCCATCTGTTTGGGACCAAGTTTATCTCTCTGTCTCTACTGCTACCAGTTTGGGGTCATAACATTTTATATGTGTAATATTTCACCATAAAGGTACTCATTTAGCTCCGGCTGGATTGGCTGCGTTTTTTTAAAGAATAAAACCATCGCCAAAGACTGATGATTGAAAAATTAACAAGCGGGGGAGTGAGTGAGAGTGACCGAGAGACAGCCAGAGAGAGAGAGACAGAGAGAGCGGGAATGACTGAACTGAACTTAAATGAGACGGTTTCTCAGAGACACAGAGAGAGAGAGAGAGAGAGAGAGAGAGAGAGAGAGAGAGAGAGAGAGAGAGAGAGGAAGGGAGGGGGACCAGCCAGAAACCTAATCCGGATTAAATCCAATCTGGCAAGCACATCAAACTAGAGTTAGCTCTCTAGCTAACCGTCTGCTCTCTCTCACACACACACACAGTGCAGATTGAGCAGTGTTTAGCAGCTTGGTCCCCAAAGCCCATTTTGCTTAAAGCTGGAGCATATTCTGCTTTAGGCCAATATGCTGAATGGCTGCACAACAGCTTACTGGGACTTTTGCACTACTAATCAATGAAATGATGGGATAATGTGAGTGTGTGTACACTATGTGTGTAGCTATATTTAAATCTTTAGGCCTATCATTACCTTTATTAAGCATTAGTCACATTTGAGAGGAGAGTCTGAACATGAGTGACCACTGCATACACATGCAAATACTTAACCACATTAAATCTGACTCTCCCTCTTTCATAAAAGCAAACTACACTTGAAAAATATATAGATTTGACTTCCTGCATCTCTCTTTTTCTTTCTCTCTCCCATGCAGTCAATACACACAGAAAATCTTTCTGTCCCTCTCCCTCTCCCTCTCAGATACACGCACACAGCCTATCTATCTGTAGCCCAATCCCTAGCCTCAGCGTCCCCATTGATTGTGTGAGAACAGAACAATAGCCCAGGGTTTGGAAATGGGCTTCCATTGATTCTAATTAGGGAAACATTAAATAAGATTTACCCACAGATACTGCAGTGTGACTGGGATTGGTTGGGCCCAAGCGAGACGAAGAAGGATGGAAAGAATTTATATATATATAAGTGTGTGTGTATGGGGGTGGGGAGTGATAGATCAATACATAACTAACCCCCCCCCCCCCCCCCCCAAACTGTGTTTCACTCCCTCTCACTGTTTATCCCTATCTAGCTGTCGTTCTCCCGACTCTTCCTGTCTGTCTCTTACTATCTGTCCATGGCTCTATTTCTACCTGTCTGTCTCCTCCTGTACTGTCATTGCTTATCCCTCTCTTTTTCTTCTCCTCTATCCCTCAGTCCTCTCTTGCTTCTCTATCCTCTGTTATTATTCCCATGCTTGATTAGTCAGTGGATTAATTTGGAAGCAGGGTATCAGTCTGTTACTAATGGGCCATAGAGATCTCATCACCACATGTCACTATTACCAGCTGAGCTGTTTGGCTTTCAGTATTATCTTTTCCTTCTGTGTGTATCCGCGAAGCTTCTTAAGGCTGTGAGACAAAATACAACACTTTGGGAAACCTGAATTACCAGCAGTAATCACCTTTAATCACACCTTGGAGCTTCTCCTAATCTGGAACCGTTTCAATCATTTTTTGATCTTTTGTCAAGTGCATTTTCATGTTTAGTCCTGCCAAATTACAAGAATCAAATTATCCAATTATCTCATGCTGGATTGTTGAAGATTCCACAAGACATTATAACCAAGCATCTTCTCATCAGATTTTGTTGCCACTGCATATTTTTATGATTTCTTTTTTCTATAAAACTGACGGAGCGATCCACAACCTCCATTATGATACAGTATGTTTAAAGTTCACTGTATGTCATTATTTAACTGTTTGGGTGTATATGAACATTACATTTTCAGAGATCCTAGAAAACAGTCCTTTCAGCTGGTTCTTGTAACTGTGTTTGTATACAATATAAATGAAATCTGTACACACTGTATAATAGGCAGTGTCCAGATTTTTACCGAGCTATCTCTTCTCTAGTAAACTCCCCTCTGGAAGGGTATAGCCAGGACAGTACGGCGGGAACAACTCGAGTCTCTTTTCTTTTCTTCTTTTATTTTTGTTCACACACGGTATCCGATGGTCAGCCTGCCTGCTACAGCTAACATTTCACCGTGGGTTTAGCTTGACTAGCTTCGACTAACTTAGCAGATTGACTAGCAGACTAGTAAATAGGTTCGACTAGTTTTGACTAGGTTGTAAACCTAAAAGGTAAACACAAACACAAAATGTACTGTAAACATTATACAGATATTCATATTAAATGATTTCTCGTCCACAGTTACATTGAACATTACTCACCGACGAGGCGTACCGGTCCTGACAATAACTCACTCAGAAATGAGGTAGAAAAAAAGGTCTATGCCTTGTGGCACACTGCGCATGCTCCTACGCACGCGGTCTGGGAGTGCACTTAACACGTATCACGCATGACAATGAATTAACAGCAACGGCTGCTGGAAAGTTCTACACCTCCCACTTGGTCTACTGATTCTTGAATCCAAGTAGGCCACTATAACTAGCTCGAATAAGTAAACTTTAGAAACAAACTTTACCCATATAATCATACACATAATGATACATTTTCAGATATGAATTACACGTCAACATTAACTGAACTGTAAGTTCAAGGTACTTTTACTGTCCATAAACAACATGCTATGTCCTTGACGACACTGTCACATCCTCCACCGAAACACCCCACCAGCCTCCTAATGTCCATGTGGAGGATGGTGGAGGGGGGGTCTTGATCCTTTACCGAAACACACCACATGGAGGGGATCCATAACCGAAACACACCATGTGGCGGGGACCTTACACTTGTTCGTCCACTGGAAGCAGAACCACCAGCCTCCTAACGTCCCTGTGGAGGATGGTGGATGGGAAGTTCTCCACACTTTGGCTTCTCTTAGACTGTCCGCTGGTAACTGGGCAGCTTTGGCATGTCCTCACCCTCACATCTCGTACTACACCCTTTACGTCAGGGCAGGCCTCCAGTACTCGACCGAGCCTGAACCGGCCCCTCAGCGCATTCTGGTCAGCTAACCACACCAGGTCTCCTGCTGCGACGTTTCTGGCAGGCGCGTGCCACTTCTGGCGGACGAAGAGACCTGGACCCGCCAGTTGACTCCACCGCTTCCAGAACTTATCGACCTCGATCTGAATCGCTCTTAGACGTACGACAGGGTAAGTTGGATACTCGAATCCTCGCGTGTCCCCGCTAGGTCCCGTACGTCCAAGCAGAAGTGTGTTGGGAGTTTTGACTTCCACAGTCTCGTCTTGTACTTGGGCCTTAGCTCCAATTGGTCTCTCGTTTGACAGGTTAGCTGCCAGATAGAGCAGGGTCTGGAACTCCAACGTTGTTAGGTTACCTTCTTCGCCAACGCTGCTTAACGCTCTCTTGAGTACATGGACTGCCGCTTCCGCAGCTCCATTTCGGTGGGGAGAGTCTGCTGGATGAAACACCCACGTCCAGTCAGTTCCTGCAGCTGCTGCTTTCTTCTGGACATGATCCTTGTCGATACTAGTAAGAAACTCATAAAGCTCCTGTAATACCGGCCTGGCGCCCACAAAGTTAGTCCCTTGATCCGACCAAAGCTTTCTTGGGTGACCCCTGAGAGCCGTGAAGCGATGGTACACTTTCAGGAATCCTTCTGTCGACAAGTCTTCCACGATGTCGGCGTGCACTGCCCTCGAAGCCATACAGCTGAACACCACACCCCAGACTTTCATCCTTGTCCGTCGTTTCACGGTGTCTCTGACAAGGTAGGGGCCAAAGAGGTCAAGTGTCGTAAACTCAAAGGGTGCCGCTGGTTCGGTTCGTTCGAGGGGAAGCTCACTCATCACCTGTCTGCACATCCTCGCTTTGGTCCTTCGACAGTGCATACAGGCGTCAATAACATTTCTGGCGATCCTCGGTCCCTGCACAACCCATGCTCTAGATCTCACTCGGAGGAGTGTGCCAGCAACACCTTCGTGGTTAGCTCCATGGGCCTCCCGTGTGAGAAGGGTACTAATCCACGCTTTGTAGGGAACCAGGGGCACACCGGTCTCTCCCTGCGCAATGGTCTGGACTCTGCCATAGCATCGCAGGAGTCCTGAAGCTTCATCTCTTCTGACAACGAGCCTCTCTATTGTCGACACAGGAAACGTAACTCCCTTCTGGGCAGCTAGGCACAGGTCTAGGAAAGCAGTTTCGAGTTCTTGCACTGTCAGCACCGCCTCCCACTTTGATGTTATAGGGGTTCTCCCAATGCAGGCCAACCACTTCTTCACAGCTCTGCGAACATAACCGACTACTCCACAGAGTTTAGCGAGAGAGCTGTACCTTGTTGGATCCACTTGGTCTATGAGCAAAGCTCCCCACAGCACCTCTGCTTGCTTGGCCTCATCTGAGGTCAATTTCACTCCATCACTTGAGGACTCTGGAGACTTGCTAGCTTCACCTGTGACCACTGGAACTTCACCACCAGGTCCGTCAGCATTCAACAGCTTCTTCGCTTGAGCTCTGGTGAGGACTGCCGAAAACGCTTTTCTCTGGAGTTTAACTACCATCTCTCTGGCGTTAGCTGCCACTTCTGAGGCGGACTTCATGGGCCAATCTCCGACTGGACAAGACAGGAAGCTAGGACCCTTCTGCCACACAGAGTTTTCATCCAACTGTTCAGGAGAGCATCCCCTTGTGACTAGATCAGCAATGTTGACTTCTCCTGGGATCCACCACCAGTCGGTTACGGGCCCAGCTCTCTGAATCTCTCCTATTCGGTTCGCGAAGAACGTCTGGAATCCGTAGCTCTCTCTCTGGATAGCTCCTAGCACTGTCTGACTGTCAATGAAGTGAAACCACTTCTCCACGTCCAGTCGCCCATGCTTCAACACGTACCCTTTCAGGCGTGCGGCGAATACAGCCCCACAGACCTCAGCCTTGACCGCGTCACCTTTCTGATCGAGCGGAGTTAACTTGGCTTTCGACTCCACGAGCCTGACGACCACACCATCTGACGTCTCCCACCGCAAGTACAGTACAGCACCATAGGACTCACAGCTCCCGTCAGAAAACGTGATGCCCCAAGGCTTACCCCTCCAGCCGGAGGGCGTGAGACTTCGGTGGAACCTGATGCTGCTCAGACGAGCGTACTCCTTAAACAGCTCAATTGCTTTCCCTCGGAGCTCGTCAGAAAGAGGTTCATCCCAGGTGTCCTTTGTGAGCTTGCCAGCTTCCTGGAAGGCTCTTCTCACAAGAATCACTCCCTTTTGTTTCACAGGTGATGCTAGACCGATTGGGTCGTACAGACCAGCGATCTGGCTCAGTAGGACACGGCGAGTCAGTGGGTTTGGTGTCTTTACTTCCACTTCTTCTTCCGTGAGGTCAACCTCTGTTCTCATCTTCTTCTTCCTTCTGGAGAAGTTAATGGAGACCATCACGAAGAGTCTGTCCTCTTGCACGAGGTAGCCAACCCCTAAGGCTTTGTTATCCTCTTCCCTTAGCTGGTTGGGCAATACTAGAGTCAGCGGCTTGGACTCTGTCTCCTCCTGCCTCCCACTAGAACCGGACCGGACCCAGGGTTTAAGATAGAAGCCTCCTGCTCTCAGTATCTTCTCCACTCCCTCTAGGATCTTGTCTAGACACTGTGGGTCATTGTGAGACGTGAGGAGGTCATCGACGTAGGAGTCTTCCTCGATGACTCTTCTTTCCTCCTCCAAGTCAGAGAACTGGGGTAACTTGGCGGTCTCACGCATGGCTACCTGCGCGATGCACCCCGCCGGTTTGTCTCCCATGTTCACTCTCACGACAGCGTAGTCCTCAATCTCATCTGTTGGTGAATCTCTCCACAAGAATCGGTGCACATGGACCTCTTGTTCCTCCAGCCATACGGAATTATACATCTTGGTGATGTCTCCGATGGCTGCGTGCTCTCCTTCTCGAAATCTGAGAAGCACTGCCCTGATGGGATTAAGAACGTCTGGACCTTTGTGTAAGATGCTGTTCATACTCACCCCTCTGTACTCCTGACTGCTATTCCAGACGAGGCGCACTGGTGTAGTCACTGAGTGGGGGTTTGGTGCGGTTAGATGGCTCACCCACCACACGGCACCTTTCCAGCCGTCCATCACGTCCTTGGTGAGCTTAACAGCAGCTCCCCTCCCCACCATCTCGTGGACTTGCTTCATGTAGGCCTCCTTCCACATGGGGTCTTTCATGAGCCGCTTCTCGGCCCTCAAGAACGTTGCTTCCACAGCCTTTCGGTTGTTAGGAAGAGAGGCTGGTTCCTCCTTCCAAGGATACTTCGCATCCCAGTGCGGCTTGTTGCTGTGAGCGTCACTTTCCCGGTAGGTCAGGCCTGCTCGTATTATCTCTAGCTCCTTCTCGTCGGCCAGCGACATCTCCTTTCCTCCCGGTGGGCACTTGCCACAGCGACATCCTCCGCAGACGGGGTTGCAGGCAGCTCCGATGCTATCCCACCTTAGCCACTCAAGAACCTCCTTATTGCAAGCCGCTGTCGTCCGAACTTCCAGGCAGCTTTCTTGTTCCTGGTGGCTTTCTGTCTTTCCCACGAAGTGTTCTTCAACCTTAATGGCTACTGTCTTCATGGAGTGAGCAAAGTGCGTCTTTGAGCGCCAGGTGGTTACTTCAACCTCTTCGAAAAGATCTGGATGCACACCACTCACAGTTTTGCCCAGAGGACCATCCCATAGCACAAGGTCACCAGCTCTTTGCAGTCTCTGCGGGGCTAATCTGCCTTCTCGAGTACTGATCAGTAGATCTATCTTCTCTGGACGGGACAGTTCTCCTGGCTTCACCTCCGGGAAGAACTGCTCCAACCGCTCTGATGTCACCACTCGATCCACTTTGGCGATGTTCTCCATCCCGTAGCAGATCATCTCATGAAGCTTCAAGGTCCCTCGCGAAGTCCACACCTTTATTGTCACAAGATACCTTTTTGTGTCAACTTTCACCTTCATCATGCCAACACCATACACAACAAGCGTGATCGGTACACCGGTCAGTCCGAGTCTCTCCGCAGCTTGATGTGTGATGTAATTAGTGTCTGAGGCGAGATCGACCAAGGCTCCAAGACTGTCTCCTCTTTTCGTTGTGACAGGTACGAGCATCATGAGAACAGGATGCTCCTTTAAGCCGCTCTGTTCTATCGGATCCTTGCCAGTAGACACTCTTGATGTTGCCTTGTTTGTACAGGCTCTGCGGACAGCTTCCAGCTGGCGGGGAGTCAGTCCTAACTCGGCGAACACAGCCTCTTGCTCCTCTGTTGGACCACGAGGTCCCTTCTTTTCCTCTGCTTTGTTCTCCCTCTTAGCAGCATCCCTCTTTGTTGGTGCTTTAGTGCAGAGGAAGTAGTGGTGGTCTGCTGGAGTGTCGCCTTTCCTACACTCTTCCTTGCGACAGAGGAACTTTGGAGTACAGGTGCCGTCAACTCCGTGAACATCCAGACACTTTGTGCATGCTCTTGCCTTTTTCACATGCGCTTTCTTCTCTGGGACGGTGGCTTTCCTGAAAACTTTACAGCGAAACAGTTTTCCTCCATGTTCTTCGTCACCACACACAGCACATGGTAACAGCTGAGAGTCTCTCTTAATTTCACTCGCTGTAGTCTTTGTGAACGACTTCTTTTCTCTCCTTCTGTCACTTGGTTTCTCCCGGTAGCTTGGTCTCTCAGGAGCGTTAGCCGACCATGGCTTGCTGGGTAGCAACTGTTCCAACCTCACGAGTAACGACTTTTGGTCTTCCAGGAACAGTAAGAGCCTGTCGAAACGGTTTCCTGGATGGACATTGTTACCAGGGTTTCGTACACACATCAACCACTCTCTTTTCATGACATCAGGGAGTTTGCTTTCTAGAGACCTAATAACCAGTTGGTTCTGCAAAGCGTCTACACATCCCAGGTCCGTGAGATCCAATGCTGCCCTCTCCACTGCTAAGATTAACTCCAACGTCTCTCGTGGCTGGTGGTTCTTGACAGCAGGCCGGGACTGTAGCTCCAACACGATCTCTTCGGCTGTTTGCGCTTTGTCACCATAATGGTTCTCTAGTTCTCTGAAGATATTGTTTGCATCTCTGCAACGCAACAGTCTGAGTTCACTTTTTACAGTCTCATCTATGCTGTCTAGCAAATGAAGTTTCTTACATTCACGTGATCCTGAAGGTTCCGCTTGTGCCTGGATACTCTCCCATTCAGTCTTCCAACGCCAATAGTCCCTCCTGTCCCCGGAGAACTTAGGCAGGCTTATGGGTGTGAGTCTTATTTTAGGTCGCGCCCACTGGTAGCTGTTATCTCCCCCAGCGTACGCACCAGAACCGCTATGTGGCCCGTCACTCCCTTGCCCCATGCTGAGATCGGCGGGTGGAGCTACGTGAGTGCTCAGCAGTTGTGGCGTGCTGGAGAGGGTTGGAGGTAGAGCAAAACCAACACTGAGTCCACCGTCCAATTGTCTTGACTGCAGGTTGGGCTGAAACGTCCGTTGGGGAGTGCTGAGTATGGCAGGTGCTGCGTAGCTGCTTGGCGGTTGATTACTGATAGTGACCACTTGAGGAGCGCTGGTAATGATGCTTGCTCTGTCTGTGGAAATGAACGGAGGAGGGCTTACAGTTTCCTTCCCGTCACTGGGCGAAGTAACAACAGCTGGCTGGATGTTATCAGGTGAGGTAGCGATAGCGAGGGTTACTGGTTGGGTAACAGTGATGTCATTAATGGCTGTAAGACTGTCGCTAACACCGACTGCATTATCACCCCCAACATCTGCATCCTCTTCCTCGTCGTTTCCAGTGCTGCGCCTCCTCATTTCCTCTGTATCCCGTCGGCATGTCCACTCGTCCATCAGTTGCTCCTTGTCCTCTTTCAATGACAGAAAGAGTGTCCATTTATCTTTTCCATGTGGTCGATAGTCTCTCCAGGTATACACAGTGTTTCTGAGCTCATGGAGTTTTCTATCTAGTTTACCACCTTCAACCCCTTGCTGCGTCCATGGCACTACTTTGTCTTTCCAGAGTGCTTCAGCCCGACCAAAAGCCGACTTGAACTGTGCGACAAGAGCATCTATGTCTGGCGCTGCATACTTTGACCACAGTATCTCCATAACCATGGTTTCACCTTCAAAGAACTTTTGTTCACTAGCGTCTCTCCTTGTTAGGGCATCCTGTGACTCACTGTCGTCGCTTGTTAGGTCCATCTGCCCCAGCGCTTCGATGTATTCGTTACTGGCATCAAGGAGTTTATCATAATCGTCTCTCAATCTTGTTAACTCTTGTGAGAGGTCAACTTCACGTAAACGGCCAGCACTGACACTAAGGCGGTTTATCCGTGTTGTAAAGTTCCGTTGTGCGTTTGAACGCTTCTGCTTTAGGCTCTCTATGACTGACTTGTCATCCGCCATTTTGTTTTCCACTCAGGAATCACTAGATTCACTTAAGCAACAAAAAGAATCGTTTGATTCGCAAAAAGAATCGTTCGATTCGGTTCGATTCGCAAAAAGAATCGTTCGATTCATAAAAGATTCGTTCATCCAAACGAACGGCTCAGTTCGAAAGATCCGTTCGAACGAACGGTTCGTCCGGAACGGCACACAAACGTTGCGTCTTTTGCCGGCTGTTATGGCTGGAAGCCGTGTTGCACACACATTACAGTCCTGTTAGCGGCGGCTTGTAGCAACGTTTCATCACAATATCACAGTCTCTGTGGCTATTTAGTAGCAACTTTAGCCTCCTTTAGCGTAGCAAGTTAGCACGAAGTAGCACTCAGAAAAAGTCACTTTATCAGCTCTGTAGCTTATCATACAATCCACACAGCCTTACTTACAGCTGCGGTGATTCTTCCGCACTTTAACGACCCCGTTAGCTCTCGGCTCCGGCTCGTCCGTTGTAGCGGCGTTGTTTACAGTCGCGTGCTCACCCGGCTCCGGGTCTCCGGTCCCGGCGCTGGTCCTCAACGATGACCGCCCTCCGCTCGGCGCTGTGTACTCCGTTGCACGGCTCCGACGGCGGTTTACAACTGTCCAGATTTTTACCGAGCTATCTCTTCTCTAGTAAACTCCCCTCTGGAAGGGTATAGCCAGGACAGTACGGCGGGAACAACTCGAGTCTCTTTTCTTTTCTTCTTTTATTTTTGTTCACACACGGTATCCGATGGTCAGCCTGCCTGCTACAGCTAACATTTCACCGTGGGTTTAGCTTGACTAGCTTCGACTAACTTAGCAGATTGACTAGCAGACTAGTAAATAGGTTCGACTAGTTTTGACTAGGTTGTAAACCTAAAAGGTAAACACAAACACAAAATGTACTGTAAACATTATACAGATATTCATATTAAATGATTTCTCGTCCACAGTTACATTGAACATTACTCACCGACGAGGCGTACCGGTCCTGACAATAACTCACTCAGAAATGAGGTAGAAAAAAAGGTCTATGCCTTGTGGCACACTGCGCATGCTCCTACGCACGCGGTCTGGGAGTGCACTTAACACGTATCACGCATGACAATGAATTAACAGCAACGGCTGCTGGAAAGTTCTACAGGCAGTATACTGAAATGTATTGCGTGTTCAGTTCATGCACTATATGATTTTTTATTTCTTTTATGCCCAGTGTCAGCTGCTTTTTTGCTACATGAGGAAATACCTCTAGACATCTGTGTTACCTTGCAGGCCATGTTGTCAGGCTTATGACATTACCGTTCACATTTTTGCACCAGATTGGTGTGGAACAGCTTGTAGCCTAATACGACAAAAATTCACCATCTCTCTGTCTCTGTGTCTTTCTCCTTGTCTGGTGGTCATGTCAGTTGCCTTTGGCTGCCTTGCAGATAATAAAATCGTCTCTCACCTGCTGGTGGCCGAGCCAGAGAAGATTTACGCCATGCCTGACCCAACAGTACCAGACAGCGACATCAAGGCCCTGACTACGCTTTGTGACCTGGCGGACAGAGAGCTGGTGGTCAACATCGGCTGGGCCAAACATATCCCAGGTAGGGAGAAAAAAATGGCTGAACCCTGACTTTCACACTGAACCTGACCTTACTCCATGTTGAGACCATATCACATGCAGACATACGGTACAGTGTGGACAGTATGGACACACAAACACCTGCTGTGTGAATTTGCAGAGAGCTAAGAGGTCAGAATCAGCAGCTCCAGATGCAGTTCAGGCACTTATATAATGTACACACAAATACACCGGGTGTTGAGGCGTGACCTTTCACCCTAATCCTTGCACTCAGACACATTGAACTATTGACTCCTTCAACAGACTAACCTCACAACCTTCTCTGCTACATACTACACACACACACACACACACACACACACACAGAAATGGTGGCTTTTTAATCCAAGCGGTCCAATCCCTTTCCCTCTGATGTGTTGGTGTGTGTTTTTGTGGCTGTGTCTTTAGTTGTGGTCACCTTACCCTAGATCTCACACAACCCTTTGAAACCACATCTTTTACCCTACTGGTGAAATACTATATGTGCTGATACTAAAAGTCACAGTCACAATAGGGTGATCATCACTACAACAGAAGAATCTAATCTAATCAAATCTAATTTAATCTTTTTAAAGATAACCCCCTTTTCTCTCTTAATCTATTTAAAATTAGACCTGGATTTTAAGATCAGACAATTTAAATACTGGCCAAGAAAATATGACAATGAAAAATGACAAATGCACCTGTAGAAGGCAAAACAGCGACTGTGGCAGGGGAAAAGATGAGACGAAGCGATGAAAACTTTATTCTGGGTTTGGTTTAAGTGAGAGATCTTGCTGAGAAGGGAAGAACAGTGTCTCAGATTAACTGAGATTAGCACAAAGGTTGGTGTTTTTGCAGACTGGATTTAGCTCCTGTTGTCACTGCTCAAACAGCACAGGGGGCAGTGAGAGTATGGGGGGAGATACCAGATGAGAGACATAAATACCACTAACTCACGCTGCATAAATCTATAACAATAAAGTCAATGAAGTTGGATAGGAGGGTCTCAGATTATATGTATTATCTCATATCAATAAATGTGAAAATAAAAGAAGAGAAAGAGAAAGAAAGAGAGGAAGAGAGACAGAAAGAGAGATGGGAATATACATAGCTTCTTGTTAGTGTATTGATTTATGTGCTGCTATGGACAGTAAGCAGACATATATATTGATCCACACACCAAGTATAGCTCTTTGAATATTTATTTTTCTCTTTCAAAACAACATATAACCTCATTGCAATACTATCTCCTTTCCTCTAATCTCTCTGTGACCCCTTTTCTCCTTTTTTTCCTTTCTCTTTTAATCCATTTACCTCCACCCCCCACCTCTTGGACATACCTACTGTACTGTACTGTATATAACACACATCCAGACACACACCTAAACATACACACCAACATTCACACGATGTAGATTGAATCTGTTGTTTTGCATTGGGTTCACATTTTCTCTTACTCACGACTTTTTTACCGGTGAGTGGACTGAGTTAGCCAGGTTATGTGTTGAGCCGAGTGTGCGCATGTTTTGTGTGTGAGCGTATGTATGTGCAGCTCTCTGCGGAGGGAGCGAAGCGCAACGATTGCTCGGCGGAGGAGAGAAGATGGCGTGATTAGATGAACGAGAAAGGCAATCCACTGCTCACAGAGAAAGATAGAACTCTTCATCTTCTGTGTGACTGTGTGTGCGTGTGCGTGTGTGTGTGTGTGTGTGTGTGTGTGTGTGTGTGTGTGTGTGTGTGTGTGTGTGTGTGTGTGTGTGTGTGTGTGTGTGTGTGTGTGTGTGTGAGAGAGAGATGTGAACACCTTATGAAATCCTCACTGTTTACAACAGTGAACACTGATCTAATACCCACACACAAACACACACAGACACACATACAATGTACACACACAAGTGATCTACTGTTCACTCAGGGTGGAAAGGATTGTCAGAAAGAAATACGACTCCTAAACATTCTTTATCAGCCTCTTACACACACACACACACACACACGCGCACACAGACATACACACACAAGCTCACACACACACAAAAGGAAAACAGAAAACAGTCCACAATGACTTAAGTCTTGAATAAAACAAAACAGAATAGACCTGTTAACCTTTTTGCAGCCGTCCTGTTTCACATCTTGTCGTGTGTGTGTGTGTGTTGGCACGCACGTGTGTGTGAGATGACTATGTGCAGGGAGTACATGCAAACACACACACGTCTTTGCTCGCTATGGTACAGTAATTTTTTTAATCAAATTGATGGAGAGAGACAGAGAGACAAAAAGAAAAAAGAGGCAAAGAGAGGAGAGGTGAAGCCAATTTATGCTTCATGATATGGCTCCGCAGCGCCGTGTACACACACACACAGACACACACAGCGCATACGCACACACACAGGCTGCTAACAGTGGTAACAACGTGTCAAGGCGAGCGCCAGGCAGCTAATTTGAAGTCATTAGATGTCTGCCGTACTGGCAACAATTTGTTACGCTCACACACGCACAAACACACACACAAAAACACATCACATACACACACTGAGTTAAGAGCCGTCTGCGGATAGCGAGGAGGCTAAATTGTAAACTAATTTAAACATCACTCAGCGTTAGAGAGGCTGCCTGCAAGACAGGCCCCCGGATAACAAGGCTAGGGTACGTGTGTGTGCGTGTCTATGTGTGTGTGTGTCGCTAGTCATGTTAGCCACACAGAGTCGCCCAACCTTAGAGACTTGTGACAACACACACACACAGAGACATACACACATATACACAGAAATCTCTTTGATTGGTTCTTTTATTCTAAAGCCATGTGTGTTTGTGTGTGTGTGTGTGTGTGTGTGTGTGTGTGTGTGTGTGTGTGTGTGTGTGTGTGTGTGTGTGTGCGTGTGCGTGTGCGTGTGCGTGTGTGTGTGCGTGTGCGTGTGTGCACGCTCATTTCCATACTGATATGGCCTATATGCAAACATTTGATATGTCATTAGGAGGGGAAAATGAGGTTTCAGACAAAGTGTGTGTCTCCACAAGGAATGGAACACAAACACACTCATTCACCTCACACATGCAAATATCAACAATACACAGAAATCTAGACCAGAATAAGAGGCATTTTGCTGACTCAAACTGTGGCCCGCACATTGTCAAGTGGTTCCATACATACACACCTGTTTACCTGCAGATACAATATGTGAGCAGTTAGTGTTCACTCAGGAAACTCTTGGTGTGTGGAAATGTCATAGGAGTTGTCATACAAAGGTTGTGGGAGGCCTCACCGTGTAATATTATGGATTATTTTAATAGCTCTCAAAGAGACAACTCTAGTTGCATATTACACTGCATGTCATAAGTGTGTGTGTGTGTGTTTGAAGGAGGAACAAGGAGCAGTCAGGTGAGAGGAGGAGGAGGAGAAGAACAGCAAATATTTAAACAGGAGCGAATGAGAGAGTGAATTGAAAGAAAGGCCATTCAAAATGAGCCATTTATCTGTCTGTAGAATTAGTCTCTTTCTCCCTCCCTCTCTCTCTCTCTCTCTCTCTCTCTCTCTCCATAATAACTAAATGACTACCGGGCACTCATGCTAGCAGCTCTTATCTAGACTCGCAGACACAAAGGGAAAGACAGACAGGCGAGCACTTGACTTGACGAAAGAGCAGAATGAACGAACAAATGAATGAATCAACGAATGAGAGCCAGAACCTATAACACAGTCTATTTTACCAGAACCAGGGGCCTTGCCATTAGTGCTTTTTTACAACCCCCACCCCCTATTCTTTCTTTATTCAAGAGAGAAATTGCTCTCAGGCCACCACCCCCCACCTCCCCTCTACTATTCTCTTGCTTCCCTATCTCTTCTTACTTGGTCTTTCTTTTCTAACACTCTTTCTCCCTCCCTTTCTTTCGCTCCCCTTTCAATTTTGACACTCAGGATAAGCGGTCTATGTGTCGGCAGTAACGTGGTATGATTGAGCTGTAAAAATGGGGAAGGGAGGTGGAAAGGGGGCTGCTGTCGGACCATTCATTTAATCACTCTTTATGGAGATACGGGAGAAGGGGTTTGGTTAGTGGTGGTGATGGGATAGTATAGGTGAAGAGGGAAGTCCTCTTGCCTCATGTTCTACTTGCATTCATTTGTCTGGTCTCATCCACTCAGTTATTAGCCTGTCCCTTTATCATTCCCGCCTCTCCTTCTTCCTCTTAATCTTTGTTTGGATTTGGGGATTGGCATGGGGGTCTTAATGATTGTCTAATGTCAGTGATGGTGATTGTTGACACAAACTCCCTCTCTGCTGAACAGCATATTTCCTGTTTTCTAATGTAATATAATATTCAGTCAAGTGGCCTTTAGCTGTGGTTAGTCTTCTCCAAACAGCAGTAAAAACTTTAATAGGCAGTGATTTTGTGTTTTATAGAAATTTGACTTGTTTATGATCGTGGTATGAGATTTGGTTTACACAGAGTGTTCCTCTGATTGATTGAATTGGGAGGACACCTCATACAGCCCAGACATTTTAAAGATATTTTAAAACACCTCATAAGGAAATAATGCTTATGCCAGGAAGTCTCCTCCTGTTTTCAGTCAGTTGTGCAGGTAAAAGGCATTGTCTCTAAAGCTAGAAGTATAACCACCACAGACTACGAGAAACTCACCTGTTTAGACTTTATACTACATTTGGAGTTCCTCAAGGCTCAATGTTAGGTCCTATAATTTTTTTTGCTACTTGATAACAAAGAGTGCTGAAACTTACTGTAATTCTTCATGTGCAATTCAAAAATATGGACATAAACCGCAATCTCATTAAGCAGCAATTGTTTTCTCGGGTATCGTAATAGGTAATACTAAGTATAATAACCATGGCTCATTTTGTTTAACCAATTTTAACTTTACAATTGCATCGTCTTTACATATTGTTTTATTATATATATATGTTATGGTATAGTGTATAGCACATAGTTACATTATATTCCTTTTTCTACATGTGATAAAGAGTAACAGGCACAAATAGTGGAAGGAGTTATAGGATGAGGTTCAAAACAAAATGTATAAGGTTAGGGGAGGGAACCTCAGCATAACCTGGATGCTCCCAGAGAGACTTTAACACAATGATATTCTGACCTGATGGCTAAATATCCACCACCTCTCCTCTGACCTCTCTCTCTCTGTCTGTCTCCCTCTCTCTCTACCTCTGTCTCTCCCTCCTTTCACCCTCTCTCTGACCTAACCTCCCCACCCTCTCTCTCTCTGTGGTATCCTTAACCTCTTCATTATTAAGTCAACCTCATCTCTCAACCTCTGTTCCCTCCCACACTCCCCTTCCATGCTCTTCTTATACCCCCAGCCAGCTATTGTCACTGTTTTTTCTCTCTAATTCTGCCTCTGTATCTCAAACAGAGACAGTTGTCAAGATGTCTTGAGTCCAAGTTCAGCTCTAGATTATGAAACAGAACCAATCAATCAGATCACTCAGTCCAAAATGTATTTTTATTAACATTGGTGTGTCACAGCATCCAACAATCTCTTCTCTTTGATCTGATGTGCTCTTTCTCGTTTGGGCATGTTATAAATGGTTTTCACTTAGAGATTTAGTCAACCAGTCAAGCAGTTAGCCATTCAGACTGCCAGACAGTCAGTCAGTTATTTAGTCAATCAGTCAGTCAAGTAACTACACAGCCAGTCAATCAGCCTGAAAGACAGGCAGTCATTCAGCAAATATTGATTAATAGAAGTGTCCTGCTCCTTTTAGCAAATCAAATGTTGAGTCTCAGCAGCCCCTGCGTACACACACAGGCTCACATGTGCACGGATACTCACACCCTTGACTCTGAAAGCGCAGCTCACTAAATTAACACTGACACACATTATAACACTTCACAATGAGCTTCAAGAGATGCAGAATGGGACCACATGTGTGCGTGTGTGTGTGTAGAGTAGATAGAGTGAGAGAAGAAAGTAAACGCTCAGTCGGGTGGTGATGTCACTCTCCAGCCCTACTCATTAAGTCTGGTGATGTCATCAATCAGCAAAGAGGTTGTTGGGCTTTGGGTCAGAGAGTGGTAAATCAGAAGAGAAACATCCTTCTGCCACTGCTCACACAAACGCACACATACACACAGAGTTATTTTACAGTGGTTAAATCAATGAGCTTTAATGGCATGAAACTTCTAAAACAATATTGCTTCCTAATTTCTTCCCTCCCTTTGTTGTCTTCATCGTTCTTGCCCTCCTTCATCTTTTAATGTGTCTCCCTCTCAAAACAGTTAGCCATAAAATGTCTGGTCTAGATACACATGCATACGAAAACTCACACACCAAGAAACACACAGACGCACAAGCAGCATTGTCCCCATTCTGTCGGCTAAGGCTAGTTCACCTTGACAGTCACAGCATGGTTGGTGCCTTCTTGACACACAAACACAACAAGCAAACATAAAGTGCATTCACTCTGACACACAGGTATAGTACAGTGTATAAACAGTTATGTTGCGGTTTCCAAGCAAACATATAAACACACAAATAAGCCTCAGTTGTCATATTGCAAGATTGAAATTTTCAGGTGAAAAACCTTTGTAAGAAAAAGGCTAAGAGGATAAAACAACAACAGTGCAAGATAATACCATCTAGTTTTTATAGTTATCACATTACATGAATTATGACTTAAAATTGCTCTCAGCTGCTAAAATGCATCCAGAAAACCTTAATAAATCTTCAGAAAACAGATCTTAAGTTCAGATAATTTTATTATTATGACTTCACTCTGGCACTAGTTGTGATAATACTGACCCAGCATTTTTTTTTTTCATTCTAATGAATTCAACTCTCAAGTATGACTCTATTAGGATCTGATTTAAATTTAGAGGAAGAATTTGATTTAATATATTCCAATGGTCAATTTAGTCTCTTTTGTGCTCTCTAGTATATATCATCATATATGTGCTGTTGATCTTCTCTGAGCTCTGTTGGACGTGTTAGATTTCCATTTCATCTCATCCCTCAGCTACATAACGCATTTAGAGGTTGATGTCTTGGTTTCAAGTATGTGTGTTTCTTTGAGTGCGTACGTGTGTGTGTGCTTGTCTGTTTTATTGTCCACATTGGTGCATCAAAGATATCTTATTTTCCACTGCACCACCACCATGGTTTCCTCTCGCAGCCGATACAAACAAACACACCCCTGTTTGCAGATGAAAATAAATATTGATGAAATCAAATTAGGAAAAGAATATTTGATATCTGAGCTTAATGTTTGGATTAAGTTGGGCTTTCTTTATTGGATTAAGCCTGTGGGTATTGGAAGCATTTCATCAATATGAGAAAACATAGCAGGGAAATCTTTTTTCCTTTTTTCTTTTTGGTATGAATGTAACTAGTATAATTTACGGTTGTAGTCACCACACGATGCAAGCTTTGAAGGGTCTGCAAGTTTAAAACAGAAAGAGGGAAAGCTGCAATACTGGTTTCTTTTCTGTATTGTGGTGCTGGTTTGTAAAATAATTTAATTAACATCACATTTGATATTTTGAATACACACGCACATACACACACACAAATGGCCTCACATATTCAGCCTCCGCAGGCACGTTCAGTCTGTGTTGACTGTGTTGTCTGTCCAGTGCCCTGTGTTTGTTTTGTCATCACCATGTTGACAGTGTTTCCATGACGATGTGCCTACAATAACACTCAAACATAGACAGACAGCTTTAGGTGCCTATACTTTAAAAACACACTCTTGTTTTGCACACAAACGCAACACACACAGATTCCCAGAGACACTGGTATTTCCTCTATCAGGTCACACCTTGGTGGTGACACACACCTTATGCCTTGAGAGGAGAGCAATGTGACACATCATACGGACCGACACACTCGTGCACACACTTCTTGCTTCACACATGGTACCAGCTGTCACTGTCACTGCATCCACCTGTGCCACGCCACATCAGAGCTGAATTCAAAATGAAAAATAGGAAACACAGAAGTCACATAAGAGTCATGGCAGCCTGTGGTAGTGGAGTTGTGTACATCAAGGAAATGTCATCCAACAGAACCTTTACTGGGTTAACTGTGACACCGTGACACTGTGAACAAGTGAAGGAAATATTTCTATATTGCTATAGGAAGAATGTTGATTTTAGAAATACTGAAAATGTGCCTCCCATTAAAAGTGATTTTAATAATTTGATTCTCATTTCGAAACAAAAGATTAAAAATAAATAAATAAATAAAATGAGAGTTATTCAGTAGATAGATTCAATTGTTTCATTTCAAGTAAAAGTGAGAAAAAAACACAAATATTGAAGTCGTGAGATTTACACTCAGCAGCTCATTGCTGTTTTTCTTATTAGTGTGATTACATTAGCAAATCAAATTTGTCTATCAGCCTTTGAGACACAGCCTGCAATCTGAGTACACTGTCTAATCTGCATCAAATAATGTCTGTCACAGACACACACACACACAAAACACACACCAAAGACAGGCCGCGTACATAGGCGTGCACGTTAGTCTGCATGCACAAACACATATAAGTACATCATACACACATCCATGAACACACAAATGTACACTTCTAAATACACATGGCATGCACCTATTTTGAAAAAAGCTCTAACACACAGTGAATGTGCACAGATGCGCACACATCCACACACGTCCACAGTTTTATAATGTGACATCAGATGAGCAGTAACAAATAAATCAGCGTACCATCTGAGCCCATCATCATCGCAGTCATCACTAGCAAACAGTCAGCTTTTACTACTTTCAATTTGCTTTTGTGTTTGTGTGTGTGTGTGTTTGTGTGTGTGTGTCAGGAAAAGAGAGCGAGAGAGAGAGAGAGAGAGAGAGAGAGAGAGAGAGAGAGAGAGATGATGTGATGTGATATGATATGATATGCTGGCGGGGCATAAAGATAGATGATCATAATTACGCACAGGCCAAACTCCATTTCAAATCATCATCATCCTATTCTATCTGTTGGAGCACACATGTACACACACATACACACACACACACACACAGCCAAAGCAATATGAAGAGTTCACACACATACAGGGATTCACACACATATCACACACACCTATGCATGCAGCAAATCTAGTGGAAGGAGGGACAGGCTTGTCATGGCATCACATTATTTCTGTCGGTTCATGCAAAGTTCACAGGCGGCCATGAAACACTTCCTTTACCTTCCTCCACTTCCTTCTTTCGTTTTTTTCTGAACATTGTTCCTTTGCTTCTTCTTTCCTCTCCCCCTTTCTCCCTCCTGTCATTGGTCCTCACCCTTCCCCTTCTCTCATCTCTCTTTCCATCTCTTTTTGTTTATTCCTCACTCCCTCTTTGTCTTTACTCCCTCTCTCACCTCTGTTTTTTGTCTGATGCTCATTCTGCCCTCCTGTTCCCTCTCCTACTTTCTCCTACCTCTCCCTCTCCCACTCTTCCATCCTCCATCCATCCGTCTTAAATAACAGTCCTGAGGATTCATCCCTTCCATCAGGGAATAAGCAGGTGGGAAAATAGGATTGGAGCGTGCCTGTCACCAGCTGGGGAGGACTTATGGCCTGTGCACACAACACACACACAAAGGCCAATCATATATACATGCCCCAATACATACACATAGATAAACACACATGTATATCTATGTGAATATATATACAAACACACACACACATTTACACAAACTGTTCCATGTGGCATCCACTTTCTGATTCACTCTTCCTTTGGTCGTTGCGCTGCTTTAGAACCTTTTAAATAATGTACATTGTGCATCTGTTTGTACACAGCACTTCATTCTTGTACAATTGTGTCACTTGCCACCTGCTATGTGGCGACGGGCCATGGTCTGTGTTCTAGCTATGCATCCACATACACACTCAGAAAATACACACAGCCGTAATAATGTGTGTATTTCTGTGTCTATTTAATCTTGATGGGATGTTTCATCTGCAGGCTGCTATCACAGCTGGCTGCCTTATTGTCCGGGTCAGACTGATGGGTATGTGTGCAAGTTTGAGTGTGTGTGTGTGTGTGTGTGTGTGCGCTGTCTTCAATTTGTGCACATGTATATACCTACAAATGTTTGTTTACCATTGTTAGAATAGACGCATTCTCTCTTATATACTGTACCTAATCACTATTTGGCAACATTACAAATTGTAGACATGCCAGTGTATGTATTTTTTGTGTGTGCATGCTGTCCATCAAACCACACACATAGCTGTACCAAACCATTGGCTTAGTTGCTGATGATGACATATGAGTTCCTGGCCTTGGTAATGGCTGTTAAATCTCATAATTACACGCTTCTTTATTGCAATGCATAATGACCCTGCAGCACTATTGGACAATTAATTAAGATTTTCAGCCCAGGCTTTTTCAGGCCCAGATGAGGAGGTGGAATGAGGTCTAATGTTCTTGTCTTCGAGCTAGGACATTAAGGCATGATGCTGTAGGAGAGAGGACTGTCTGTGTCCATTTGTTTTCATCTCTGTCTTTCTTTCAGTCTATCCCTCTGTCTCTCCCGCTCATTCTCTCTGTTCTCTCTCTCCTTATTGTTGAGCCCTTCCTCTCGATGCTTGTCCTGGATGATGATATTGGAGACCATATCTCTAATCTATGAATGGTAAATTAATCCCTGTGGAGTTTCTGCAGTCCTCTCTCTATGGAAAGCAACAGAGGATTAGAAAGATAGAATCAACACAGCCTCTTAATCTCATATTCAGACACCAAGCCTGGACAGGGACCATTGGGTTTTATTTGAAAGCCACAAACAGCAAGTTTCTATTCACACCTCAATGATTCCTTACAAAAAAAGAATTGGTCTCATGTCCATTTACCTTTTTTTTTCTTTTGGAGTTTGAGTTTTACTTTACTGGTGGTCCTGTTCATGCAAACGTTGTTTGTGGCAGCATAAAATAAATGTAGCAACAAAGGCTTTGAAGCAATCATGTATAGGAATTTTTTTTAAAAAAAAGATCTCTGCCTAGTGCCCTGTGGATTTTGTCTTTATCATGACAATATGTTGTAGGATTTTTTTTTTCTGAAAAGGTAATCCACCAAGAGATCAATAGACTGTCAAAAGCCAGTTAATTGAACAAACTGGGAAAATGAATTAATCACTAGATAGATAGATAGATAGATAGATAGATAGATAGATAGATAGATAGATAGATAGATAGATAGATAGATAGATAGATAGATAGATAGATAGATAGATAGATAGATAGATAGATGTAAAAATGTCATTACATACGGTCTGTGTGAACATGGGGTGACATTCCCAGGGGTTTGAATTTTGATGTGAGGTCCAATCAGTGTGTCAGTGTGTTCCCTGATGAAGTGCTTGACTAAGTGTCAAAATATCTTCAAAATAAAACACCACTCTGATATAGTCTGAAATCACTTTAAACCGGAATACCAAAATGCTAGTGTCATAAAGTATTTCTAATGTGTTCACTTCACTCTTTGTCTCATATTACAGTTGTCAACTTAGTGTGGTTTTTTTTTGTATTCGAAAGTGTCTGTCAGCAGAGTGTGTGTGTGTGTGTGTGTGTGTGTGTGTGTGTCAGAGAGAGACAGACAGAGTTGGTGTGTATAAGCTTCTCAGTTGTGTGAACACATGGTTAATTCCCCTGACAGATTTGCTCACACACTCAGAGTGGTCATTCCTGCCTGCATCAGCATTGTATTGTAGGAGGAAAGGGCAGGATGCAGAGGTAGAGGATGAGAGGAAGATGGATGAATTGAGTGAAAGACAAAAAAAGAAGACAAATAAGAAAAATAAACAGCTGAGGCATTAGGTGTACACAATGTTTATTTCACAAAGAAATCTCCACCAGAGTGGACCACTGGCACTCGAACAGTGATCTTGACTCTATATAGAGTCAGGAAGATTTGGTCCTCGTGGAACTGGCGGTGGCACATGTCCACGCATGCACACACACACACACACACACACACATGCTCCTTGACACAGCCCTGGTGGAGCTAGAAGAGGGTAATTAAAATGTAAATATTGATATTTTATTATTTGAAATAGCTCCGCTGCAGTGTTCTTAATGCCACTCCATCTGTCGTCTCCGCGGAGGCTTGGGGTTGCCCTCGACGACCGGCTGCCCCCCACCCAAGCAGCCCCGGCCACAGCAACAGCCATTAACACTCAACAGCCATCTCTGTGTTGCCGTGTCTCCATTTTGGGTCTAATTAAGTGTTAAATATTAGCACCCGCAACCACAGAGGCAGCACACACACCACACCACACACACACGATACTCCGACTCCCTCTCTCGCTCTTTGACACACACACAGACACACACGCACGCACGCTGCCTCGCAGAGCACTCATCTCCACTACAGCAATGGGAAGATTTTAAGTGTTAATCTTGCAGTGCTGCTGATGGTGTCTAATGTATGCAATTAACAGTCAGCCAGGGCTGAGGGTTTGGTAATTAGCTGGCTGTTCACACTGATTAGAGGCTACCGCAACCCTATGACTGCACTATTCTCCCCGAGGCCGCACAGAGAAAAAGGGGGGATGTGGTGGGGGAGGGAGGGGAGAGGGGGGAAGGAGAAAGAAACAGAATAAAGACAATATTTTAGCCAACAATATGAGAAGGGATGAAGGTGAAGGTGATGACACACGCATATGTGTGAGTGGATATTAGAAATTTGACCTATAAGGTACCAAAGTAATTAGATATTTGTAAAAACTTGTCAGTTATTGTCCATTTTCATTTATAGTGAAAATGCAGTGGAGTCAGCCATGCAGGTATTTCTAAGATTGATCCTAAAAAACACATCTCAATAAGGCTTTTTTCCAATAACAATAAAAATGTTGAATTTGGGGACTACGGGATTCCACTCTTGCTTTTCTTGACTTCTAGAAAATATTTCAACTTGACCTTCATAAATATACAAATTTGCATGTGGACATATTTGCGATGAGGAGTAAAGCAATAGAAAGGAAATAAATAGAGAGTAATTCTGCTCTACTGTGTTCATCTCTACACAAACACACACAGACACACACACAGACATTGCTTGCTTTGATAGAAACGTCAGTAAAAGATTAAACTCAATTGCACTTTCATATAGTGATATAGAACAATGTTTTTCATAATCTAAGTGTCTACACATACTATATAGGAATGTGTGTGTGTGTAAGTGAGTGTGTGTCCTCCTGTGTGTGTCTGTAAGCCCTCCTAAATTAGCTGGTTCTCTGGGTAGATTTGTTTCCATCTCGTTGCGCATCTCTGTGTAATTGGGTCAGCTGGTGGATGTGTGTTTGTGTGTGTGTGTGTGTGTGTGTAAGAGGGAGCATTTGCCAGTGTGCTTGTCGTGTGCCTTTTTTTCGTGTGTGTGTTGTTTCAGCTTGGCCAAAGCCATCACAGGAGGTCCGTGTTCATTTGGGCCGGCGTCTGGCCGTATGGTGCAAAACAGTTTGAGATGTGCAGACACACACACACAAACACACACTCACAAGGGAGCACTCACATTGAACAGCATGCAACAATGTGCACGGTAACACAAATTTTAACACAAACATGTACAGAAAGTGGTATGAGAGAGAGAGAGAGAGAGAGAGAACTGGAGCCACATAACCCAGTGTGCATACAGAACAATCAGACGCACACGCACACATACACACACACACATGCAGGGCAGCGATGTGCTGGTAACTGTTGGAAACTTCACGTGTTCTAATGCAATCTCTATCTCAGTGGGCCAGTAGACTTAAATCTGTCCCCTGCAGAACACAATACGTCTACATGCTGCAGACAGACAATCCACTATTCTCCTCTCACCTACGATGAGCAACTAGACAATCAAAAAAGAGTCCACATCACAGTTCTTAATCCCTTTTAAATACCTCCTATTAAAAAGATTTCATACACTACGCCAAAACAGACCATTTTCATATTAGTAAGTGTCTATTACACATTTATAACACTGTTTGAGAGTTGTTAGGGGGTTGTTTGCAGTGGTACAATCAGTGTTGGGAAAGCTACTGGAAAAGTGTAGTGAGCTAAGCTGTGAGAAGAGCCTACTGTTATTTTATGATACTACTGTACATCACAAGCTTCAGTGTAATTATAATCATTGTCACTCAAACAGCTATGCAAAAAAATACTGTAGGAAATAGAAATGTTCAACAGCTGTGATTGTTGCTCTCACTGCTCCAAAACCAGTTTGGTACTGTAACAAAAACACACAGAAAAAAAGCATGTGCTCCACATACTGTAGTGACAAACTGCAAGTGTTGTGAGTGTGTGTGTGAATGTGTTAAATTTCTATGACAATGTGTGAAACTGATTCTTACAACTTCGACTGATAACTCTTGATAAGTGTGTGAATCTTTGCTGTTAAATCGCTGAGACAGAGATGTTTCCTGTTGAATGTGTTCTTAGGTCAGGAATAGGATCAATCTGATTTGAAGTTATCGAAGGACGAATTTTTAAAACGTGTGTAAAATATGGTGTTGATTCTGTTCACATCATGCAAAGACTGACCCAAACACCACTGACCTATTCTGTACAATTCTGACCAATCTTACACTGGGGGTTAAATTGATAGTTGGCCCATTCAGATCGTATGTATTCCCACAACATTAAGTGGAACCATTTCACTGCTGGCAACACACATGCACTCTTGTCTGAACCTGTTCTCTCTTCCTTGTCTTTTTGAGTGGTCAGCTCAATTGCCATAAAACAACTAAAATGTCATTTCCAGGGAAACCTTTTTTTTTTATATTACATGCTGATTTTTCTTTGGCATTCAAACACACCAACAAGGGCTGTTTTAGCTTTCCTGAAATAAAATCCATTTAGGACTGATCTTAAAATGGTCTTTTTGGGGTTTTGTTATTGAAGTAAAGGGCGAGTAAGCCATCTAGGAATAATGATGGTGGCGTTATTAAAAAAGCTGATTCATTTTTTGTGTAGCAGCACAACTCTCAAAATCGGTTGTGTAAAATATTATGAGAGAGAATTTCCGAGATCAAATCATTGTGAATTACTCTTAACTAAGAGGATTTTATTTTGTAATCATTAAAGATGTGATTTACTTTTGCTGCCTCAACTCAAAGCTCACAGACAAATGTTATATATAACTATTTTTTTACCACAGTGACAGCATGTGAATCCAAGTCATGTGGTAATAACTGGGACCAGATCATCATTGCAACCCGTTTTTGCACCTGTCACATTCATCTACACACACTGGTGCAGACAGGCCTTCTTTGATGCAGACATACACACACAGGCATTATCATACATGCACACCAACTCATATGTAACTAAATATAGCTTCAGAAATGCCACAAACTGTACACACATACACACAAGGGCACGGGTACTCATAAGCATCACAATCGCTTCTCACTGGTTCCCATTTGCCCTGTAACCACTAGAAAACAAATATAGGCCTCCTGGACATGTGTGTTCATGTGGGTCTGTGTAGCAACTGGGGTGTGAGAGAGGACTATCGTGTGTGTGTGTATGTATGCCAGACTGTTGTGCGGTCTCGGGTGTAAACGTGCAGTCAGGACTCATTTGGCAGACAAACAGGCCGCAGGGTGGCTGGGGAATCGACGATGTGTGTGTGTGTGTGTTTGTGTATGTGTTTGTCTTTATGCGAATGTATCTGATGGAGCAAAGGGAGGAGAGAAGAGAAAGAGAGCATGAGAGCAAGCAGCAGAGGTTAAGTCTGCATGACTGCACTGCAGCCTCTTTCTGTCAGGCCAATGTATGGCACATGCAAACACACACATACCTGCACACTTTTCTTTCTATCTCTGTCTCCATAGACACAATGGAGCAACCTAATATTTTTGGCAGATGCTCCAACCCTGTCTGCGGGTCTCTATACCATTACTGCCAGATCTGCTTAGTAGGAGTCATAATTGTTTCCTCAATTATTTTCCAATCCAGGAAGATTTATGTCCTAATGCTGCAGAAAATATTGAAGCGGGCGACTGGGCTGAATGGTGGGCATATAGGGTGTTTGGGTCTGTGTCCTGATTTACCTTTTGCTTTGAGTTTTACATCACTATACTTTTACCACCACCACCACAGCAAACGGCCCACGAGCTGTAAAACATGCACACATGCACAAACACACACACATACTTCCACACATAGTATGAGATGCCTTATCAACAATGGGCAGAAAGGAAATGTAATTAGAGCCCAATAAGGAACCTTCTTTTGTCAAGTGAAATCACAGGTATGAAAGAAAGGTCTCCACCCCTCCCACCGCCACCACCACCTCTCCTTCTAACAACTCTCCTCCTTTTACTTTCTTCTCTCCTGCATCTCACTCTTCCTCGTGCTCTCTCTCTCCCCATCAATACCTCTCTCTCTCCATCATCAGCACTAAATTCCCATTGATGTTTCTTTTCTTCTGCTGTATCGATCGCTTCATGAGAAGGAGGGGAGGAATGGAGGAAGGGAAGAAGGGAGAGATGGCGTTATCTGTTAATTAATTTGTCCTGAAGCTGGCCGCCTATTAATCAGACAGATAAGAGGCATTGGATGGCTGAACGGCGCAGACAGGCTGGTGGGGAGGGGAGGGGGTCAGGGAGGCACACACACACATACACACACACAAACATACAGAAATACACACAAAGAGAGACGCACATACATAGACTCACAGAAACATATGTATGGGAATGTAAGCATACACAAAGAATACAAACATGCTGATGAAACAGGAAGCCACACTCAGTGCAGCCATGTACATAAAGTTCACATGCATAATGTAAATATACACATATAAGAAAAGCACACAAGATGCTTTCACACAGCACACACACACACACAGACCACATCCTGATAAAAATCATTGATGAACCTCAATAAGAAGGCGCACTTTCAGCTCAATAAATTAATCACAGGGGTTTTAATTATTGGTGTTTGCTAGTGTGGGTGTTGGTGCACGTGCGCATTTTATGTGTAATTAAGAGGGAGATGTTAGTAGATGGCGGGTGAAGCCTAAGAACAATTGGTCATGCAGACATGTTTTTGACACACTTATATTAATATGTACTTCTTTATACTCATTATGTGTGCCCCCACTGACCCCAGATCAAATTCCACCAGATAGATGAACAAAGATTGATTGAACCCTCTGCACCGCCCCTGATGCCACAGCTCCAAAAACGCACACGCAGAGAGCAAGTTAAAACACACAACGAGTGACACCATTAAATGATATTAACCCCTCGCTCATCTCTTCTTCTCTCCACTTGACCCTGGGGTTTGAACAGATTCAATAAGTGTGGGTGTGGATGTGGGGGGTAATTTTAGCAATGCCAGCGCTCATTTCCCCTGCCCACCGTGAGTGGTGAAGTCCTAAGGCAACCCACCCCCCCAAAGACATCTGCCTCTGTGAATGAGATGTGTGTGTATGTTGGTGTGTGTGAATGAAGACCCCCTTAAGAAATTCACCTCTAATCCCTTCTGATGATTTCATTAAGTAGAAGAAGACACTGCCAGTTGGCAACGATACTTCTCCCTTCACTGTGATGTGTGTGCGTGCGTGTGTGTATCAATCATATGCATTTGGATTCACTCCAGGATATATTCCTATATGATACAGTGTGTGTGTGTGTGTGTGTGTTAGTGTGTGAGAAATAATGTCTATATACAGTGTGTGTCAGTATCTTGGTGTGTGTGTGTGTGTGTGTGTGTTGCAGATGTTAACAGTTGTAGATAGAATGAATTAGAGCACATTACAAACAACAATAGCCTGCAACCTGGACATAATGAGACGCCTGCCATTACCCATCAACACACTGTGAGATAAGAGCCCCTAATGCACACGCACACACACAAACACACCAACACAGCCACTATCGCACACCTACCATCTCAAGAGGAGACACACCGCGGCAGATGTTGCTGAGGAAATATCCTCCTTCTCATCCGCCCGCTTCTCCTGGCAGGATGCTCCTCTCAAACACACACACACACATGCACATACACACAAACACACAATGGAGGACTGCAGCGAGGTCTGACAGGTGTGCTCGCATGGGCCACTGTCTTTGCCTTTCCTATGAAAGCTTGCGCACACACTTAGGCAGACAGGCAGGTGTGAATGGACAGGTGTGTGAGGAAAGGACAGCTGTGAGGAAAGGTGTGAGTCGGCAGGTGTTCCATTAAAGAGACAGACAGAAAGAGAGACAGAGAGAGACAACGAGCAAGAGACTGGTGCACCCGACCCAAGCAAGAGCGTAATCGTCAGATGTGAAATGAAGATGTGAAATTTAAAACGCAAAATGATGGTAGGAAAAGGAGCCAGAGAAAGTGAAATACATGTTAAAAAAAACAAAAAACAGACAAAACAATCAAATGGCAAAACAAACATCTGCACAGAGAGACTCAAACAGGAAGTACAGACAGATGTGTCAAGATGGTTGGGTAAAAAAAGATGAAACCAGAATCAGACACACAGATGGTCAGTCGTAAACAGACACTGACAGATAAAAAGGCAAGGATTGCGATTGGAGAGACAGACGGATATAGATGTAGGCAAATAGAAAGACATGGATTGACATCGGAGAAAGCAGTAGTTTTGAGGCCATAGCAGCAATTAGTGTGTGTGTGTGTGTGTGTGTGTTAGTCTGTGTGTGTTTGAGCAGTGCAGCAGCGATTGCTAGCATTGATCCATGGATGGGTTGTGTCAGGGGGAGATAAGGCCTGCCTTTCCCCAGAGAACAGCCCTGGGCACAGGGGAGAGAGGAAGAGGAGGTGGAGGAGGACTCTGGTCAACTGGATGGAGGGGGGGCAGGGAGGGGAGGGAGGAGGGCTGATCTTGACCCTCTCACTGGCTTCAAACAGGCTTAATTCTTTTTATTCCTTTGTTAATTCACTTTTAAATACCTTTTCATCTCACTACTTGTGTTGCCATCCAATGGAAACTACAGTGATATTTATTGTATTATTATTTATTGACTTTTTAAAAACGCACTCGGTGTGGCATAGAAAAATCCAAACTGCTTAACTCTGAGGTGATTTGGAGATCAAATTTCAAATAATAATTTCCCTTGCTTTCTTTGTTTCCATCTTCCCCAGGTTTCTCCACGCTGTCTCTGGCAGACCAGATGAGTTTACTGCAGAGTGCATGGATGGAGATCTTGATCCTGCGTGTTGTGTACCGCTCACTGTCCTTTGAAGACAAGGTTAGTGTCTTTGGCATTATGTGTATCTCTTGCCGCTGTATATTTATGGCACATGACACATACAGTAGCACGCGTTAATGTGCAACGTCTCCGCCTCCCTGTGTCTCCTCTTTAGTTGGTGTATGCCGAGGACTACATAATGGACGAGGACCAGTCAAAGCTAGCTGGACTTCTGGACCTGAACAACGCCATCCTTCAGCTGGTCAAGAAATACAAATCCATGAAACTAGAGAAGGAGGAGTTTGTCACCCTCAAGGCCATTGCTTTGGCTAACTCAGGTTTGAAATTCTAATGTTAATGCCTATGCTTTTATGATTGGGACTGGTGTAGAAAGAGTTAATCCTAGAAATCTCCAGTCCCACGGGACTCATTTAAACTGGATCATCAAAGGACTCATTTCAATACTCTGCATCCAAACACACACACATACATTTACACACACACACACACACACATACATACATACATACACATACAGATGTTTTTTTTTTTCATTTAATAACACCTGAAGTTGTCAAACCTTCTACTTTCTTTAAAGCCACACACAGTTGTACCATCATGCTCTTCATATTTGCACGCATACTTAAAATCAGTACAGTTTGCACATGCATACACACACAAGACAAACACACAAACGCGCACACATCTTCAACCTGAAGCCCACCCCCAAACAAAGTGACGATCCCTTATACAATTAGCATAGTCGTCTCTTCAGATGCCTGTTAAATAAGGTGAAATCATTAGAGCCCAAAGTCCGTCGATAAAGCCCCCTCTCTGATGTGTCCAGCTGCATCGACAGCTGACTGACACACGCACACTCACACACACTCTGTCTCTCTTTTGCACACACACACACACACACACGCCCTCTTCCTCCCATGACCCGTCTTTTGAACTTTGTCTTGGAAGCCGGCCAGCTCTTCAGTACTCTTTAATTACAAGGGGGGAGCTGTCAATACAATGTGTTTAAATGGGAGAATGCAATGGGAGAGCTTTGAATAGAGAGGGAGGGGGCCTTTTGTTCAGATCCTTCCATCATCAACACATCACGCACATGCACACACACACATTCATGCACATCCACACGCACACACATTCTCTCAAATATGCCAGTTTCATCTCAGACATATGCATAAACACACACTTACACGAGTGCGTTCTTAATAATGAGAACCACTGAAAAATGTTTACTCACACACATACAGTACCTACAGTACTGTCATGCACATGAAGAAAATATTGACATTTTGTTTTCCTGTGGGCACATGCGAGACAATCAATCTTTTGGCTGCAAACGTGTGTGTGTTTCTGTTGCATGTGTGTAGGTGTGTCTGATGGTGTATGAATGCTGCTGACTAAAAGCTGAGAAAATTGACAGGAAATGCTAGCTGGGACAACAGTAGATCCTGATCATGATTAGGATAAATTATTAAGGCATTACATGGACAGAAAATTGTAACTTTTAAGGATCACATTTTGCTAGAAAATTAACTGAAATCATCTATTCAAATCGTCAAAATTATCAAAATCAATCCCAATTAATTTGCTATAAATCAGATAATCAGTGATCCTTAAATGAATCATATGAGCTCTAGATCCAACTCTGTGGTAGTTTCTGAGCAGGTGGTTAGTAGGTTTAAATTGCATTATGTTTTATTTAATGGTAGTTTTCAGTGCTTTGTCCTCCCACATTTACATGAGACAACTGTAGCTAGAAAAAACAACGTGGTTACTCGGTATATATAGTATCAAACCTGCCAGCTGTAGGCAGAAATTACACACCTCAGACTAAAAAAAAACCCAGATAATTCTCAAGAGTAATTTCTACTCTCAACCTCTGTGTTGAGAAAACTCACATTTTAAATAGTCATTCTTTCAACTGATTGAAATGGAAACAGCTGACACCCGAATACGAACTTTGCATCACTGGCCAGACTCTGTAACTGCTCTTCAAGACAACAGAATGCTAGCATTAGCATTTTGAAGGGCACTGACACTAATTAATTCACAGGATGCTAATCGTCTGCATTAATGAAGCCAAGCCTTAAGAAATGTTAGCAAACGTGCCCCACATGTAAAGGCAGCTAAACTAGCCATGGGAAACAGGAGGCGTGTGTGTGTGCGTGTGTGTATGTGTGTCCATGTTAACGTGTGTTTTAACAGCTTCATGTGCTTGTGCTCATTAACGTCTGCTGTTTTACTTGTGAGTGTACTGCAGGTCACAGCACAAGCAGCAGCCCTGTCTACCAGCTTAAATACCAAACACACAATATTAATCAAAAACTATTTGAAACTCATTAAACTTCAGTTTAACTTTGTTAATTACAGACCGTGCTTCAGGAAACCACTTATAAATCCAGGAATAAAAGAGGGGAAGGGGATTGCTTTTTCATTGTTACTGACATTAATGCTCATTCAGTTGTAGATTTTGTACATGAGCATTATGTGCTTGTCCTGCTTTATTAGCAGCTTTACTTTGTATTATATTCATTTAAAAGGAATGGTGTAGGGGTACCAAAAAATAGTTTTATAACAATAATAACAAAAGCGAAAATGATACAAAAAAATGTAAAAATTAACTTAAGATATATTTGTTCCCTCCCTCATTATTTTAAATGCACTCCACTAAGTAAAATATCATTATAGAGCAAAAGTATGAAAAAATAACTCCAGACAAGTGGACCACCCAGTCTTATTTAAAGCAGGAAAAAGTAGAAAGCCAATGGAGGCTGAGTTTTTTATTGATCCCTATAGAATCCAACCCACTGTCTGGTCCTGCATACTGATACATGTATTACACTCTATAGATCCAACCCTGTGTATTTGATGGTGTTTGTGTCTGTAAGTGTGCACATTTATGTGTAGGTGGCTGTTTTAACACATTTTACATGAAATGTCTTTTGTCCACACAGTATAATTTTACGTTTCACTTAAATTAGTGTTTGTGTGCATTCACACCTTTATTGTTTTTGTTTTTGTGTTCAACACCTCCGCATGTGGATGGTGTGAGCATGTTTGAGTATGATGTATGGTGTAAGAAGTGATGGCTGGATCACAAGATGATACAATATGAGGCAGACAAACCATGCTAAGGCTTAATATCATGGGGTTATTCATAAAATATATTAATTGAATCCACCAGTTACATTTATGAACACACACATAGACCTGACCACTCTGACACGGTGCTATACCATAATATACCTGAAGGCCATGTACACTTTTTTATAATGTATGGGTTGTGTTATTATACTTTGTGTGCACATGTATGTGTGTTCACATGTGAAAAGCTGTAGCAATTTTGTGTGTGTGTTCATGTAAGGGATGTTTTGGGGGGGGTTGCCTATCAATAGTTGTCTTGTGATTATTATTTAACATGCATGTAGTCATTGATCGAAGACATTGATCGGAGGTTGGAAGCTAAAGGCCAGCTCACATTAAGACTTTGCCTCCCTAAGGGGCAATATGGAGCATTATTACTGAGGGACATTCTCAGCCTTTACAGCCACAAATGCTGAAACACACCTACATGCCAGCTCAAAGAGAGATTACAGATGTTTGCTCCATACACAGACACACACACACACACACAGACTCTCAGGTGTTCCTGCATCTCTCCATCAAGTGTATTTCTTTTTTCTCCACCTACTCGTCTCTTTGTCCATCCATTCATCACACCCACAGATTCACACTTGAAAGGCAGACAACAGAGCTGCTACTGAATTTAAAGCCCCATTCCTGGATAGATACAACTACAAACTGTCAGTTTTAAACGTTAAAATGCATGCAGGCACTTTAAGGGTTATTATTTTCCTTAATCTGCAGAATAAAACTCTGGTGTTTTTCTTTTATTCATAGTCAAATACAAGTATTTAAGTAGTAAATATTTATATTTTTGTGATATTCAGTATTATTACTCTGTGAATTATTAGCATGGAAATTCCAACCCCGTTTTCTGTACAGTCCTTTGTTTATGTTTGGATTCCGGAGTGAGTCTCTAGTCTTATATATTTATTTTTTCTGCCCTCTTTCTTCAGACTCCATGCACATTGAAGATGTGGACGCAGTGCAGAAGCTCCAGGATGTGCTCCATGAGGCCCTGCAGGACTACGAGGCTTCCCAGCACCAGGAGGATCCCCGCCGGGCGGGCAAGCTGCTCATGACCCTCCCCCTGCTCCGCCAGACCTCCACCAAGGCCGTGCAGCACTTCTACAGCATCAAGCAGGACGGCAAAGTCCCAATGCACAAACTCTTCCTGGAGCTGCTGGAAGCCAAGGTCTGAGGACAGGAGAGTAGATGGAGGACAGCCAGACGCCAGTCTGAACCACCTGAGCTTCACCTCAAATTCTAAACAGCAACTTTGAATGACCTCTTGCTCTTTTACACGCACACACTCTTACCCACACGCACACCCTCACAGAAATATGTTCCTGAAATATGTCTGCTGACGCATCCCCCTTTGAATAAACAAGTAATCTAAACCTCTTACCTGAACCCCTAAAACTTCACTGTCATTGAGAAAAAGGCGCTCACTTGACCTTCTGTTCTGGGGACAATGCTGACGGACTGACATGGCCCCTCTATTACCAAGGAAAGATGATATTTCCTTTTAAAACTATGAACAATGACATAACAGTTCCCACGGTGACTCCGAACACTGACGATGGCAAAACCGTCACTTATGCATTTAATAACAATTAAGATGTTATTAATGACAAACGCTGAGGACACATTTAAAAGAAACTGCAAACTCTTCATTTTCTTTCTGAGAGACTCTAAGACTGCACTCGTGTCTCCTTTTCCCCTCCCAGTTTCCCCCAACAGAGTTTTTTAAGTGTTCAAGAAGAAAACGAGTGGGAAAAAAATGAACACGAAAGAAGAATTAACGTTATTAACGTTTGTTGTCAAATTATGTGTACAATGAAATTTAGATGGATGGACTGAAGGAAAAGAAGAGGAGATTTGCCCTGCCAAAGAATGGAGCTCATCCATTCAGAGGATGCCAGCAAACCTTATTGTCATAACCCAAAACTGTTTCTGGTTTGATCTACCAGTGGCTTTCAGTCCTGGGCTTAAGAGCACTGCTGGTTTTCTGTCCCACCGATTATTTAAAATTGTTGTGGTTGAAAAAAAATCAGCAGACTCCCAAGGATCAGGATTGTAAACCACAGATGTAAACTGTAAACACTCTCTGGTTCTCCCTGAATTCAGTTCCTAGTTACCCACAAATCCCCTACTTCAATTGCAACTTTGCTATTTGTTGTATTTGTTGAGGACCAGTGGCCCTGGCCTCCCAAACCTGTCGGTCTCGCTACATTATCACTTGACGTGGCTGAAAATAGTTTCAAATGGTCTAACCACTTGAGGAATGATAAACTCATATTGTTTATCAAATAACAGAACTTGATCTATATTCTCAAGAGCGGATCCCTGCGTGGCTAAGTGGTAGATGAAGGCTCAGTTCACATGCTCGCTATATATTCTATCAAACACTCCTCTTGTGTTTGGACTCTTCTGTTTGAGCCATTTTCAGCTGCTCAGTGACCCTGCAGGTTTGTGGCCCCTCCACATACCAGTTAGTAGAGATTTCAGTCTGTCAATGAGAATAGTGCCATTAAGAATAGTCCAGCCCATGCTCGCTACCCAAACTCCAAAAACTTAAAAATGTCACTTCGGTACTTAACTCTCCTTGCTCCGTTGCGTTCACAACTTCCAGCTCATCTCTTATGTCAGTAGGGAGATATTTTTGTGATTCATTCAGCGAGTGATGAGGGAGCTTGAGTCACTCAACGCAATACAAACCAGAAGGGAAGGTGTGCTGACAAAACTGACTGAAAAACAACTATTGTTGCTTTCAAACTCTTTTTTTTTTCTTAATTTATATCTTGAAAATAATCTTAGCGATGATACCAATATTAGGATTGTAAATAATTGTCATCCTGTATATGACATATACCACGGCTTTGTTTTTGTTATTGATATTGTCTTCTTAAAACTGAATCAATCAATATGTCTTTCCTTTTTTTCAGCTTGACCACTGTCAGCAATTATCATATATATATGAATATAACAAGTAATAATGTATTAACAAATCAGCGTTTATCTTAGAAACTCTGAGCAATAGTGGTTTTTAAAGGAGGGGTTTGTGCATATGGACTAAGTCTGCAATATTAACATAATGTGCCAGTCTTAAATTTGGGAAGGAGAGGGTTGGGATTTGAAGAGAGTTTGTAGCTTCTCTTTCTCTCTGTGTAACTTGCCATAAGCTATTAGATGACAGTCAACATTTCCTTTGCTAATAACAGTAAGGCAGGAACAACATATGGACCAGGAATGTCAGTATGAGATTTTAATGCTGCTGTCACATAAACGCTGTGTGAGTAATGGTCAGTATGATGTTTAAAGAGGTAAAACAAGCAGCTAAAAACAAAAATATACATCCAGATTGCAGTTATCTCATGGTTCTAATGTTTGCACCTTTTTTTTCTTTTTTTGTGACAAGGCACTTTTTCTGTCATGTTTGATCTAATTAAAACAAGACAGCTACTCAAGAAATAGTTCAGTAATACACATTTTTTCAGTTTAAGGTGAATGTTTTTTTTCCTGTTTTCTTTTGTTTTCTCTTCTTTGCAATGTGACAGAGTGTGGGGACCATCAGAAACATCAGACTAAATCTAGAGTTGTACTGAGGGAAATAGTGCTAGCATAAACCAAACATTATCCAAATCTTTAAAAAATGAAGAAGAACAAAAGACATGACAATGACAGTTTCTTGTTAGCTCTCTATTCATCCTTATTGTTTGACAGTGTATTTTAAAGTTACGGAGAAAATACAGTTTAGTAATGGTAAACATAATTAATAATTAACTAATAGAATTCATAAAAAGGCCTATCAACTAAATTGCCTTGGGAAATTCATCTCAATTTAAATAAGCCTAGTCATTTTTAAAACATGACCAACCATTTGTAGCTGAAGAGGATAAAAATGGTGATACTATTATACCAGACAAAAAAATTGTCTGTTAAATTGAAATGTCTAGAAACAAGAAATGAGAACTGAGAGCTAACAGCAAACTGTCCTACATTTACAGTCAAGTAAAGAGGCATTGGTTTCATTGTCATAGCAAGAATGCACGTGGTTGACTGATAACAGCTTTAACAGCTAAAGGTCAGGGTTTTTTTTGTTTTTTTTAATATTATTTATATAATTTCTAAAGCCGAATAAGAATGCCAAAATATGTAATTTAGATGATGGTGTAATCTAATAATAAATGGCAACTTATCACAGCTGAGAAGTGCTGCAGTTTAAGTGTAGTTATCTCTAACATCACACGCTCTGTATCAAACATCAGCATTATTACTAAGGGGTATTTTCTCAGCCTTCTTAAACATTGTATATTGTAAATTATACAGATTATAATTCTAACATAAGACATTTTATTGGAAACAAAATCGAGAAAAAAAGAAAAAAAAAAGTAGTTCAGCCTCGATGTGTGTTTCATGTTTGCTGTTTTTCTATCAAGAAAATAACTTTTTTGTTTTTGTTTTCTTTCTCTTTTTTGTTTTATCTGTTTTTGTTTCTAAAGTCCTCTTTCTGTTCGATCCCTTCTTCCTCTGTTGAGGCCTCTACGGCGATGCTGTGTGCTTTTTCTTGTGGTGATTCCCGTTCTTGTGCTGTGTGCTTCTTCTTTAGTCAACACAGAGTAGACTAGAGGCAATGTTGTCTGACAGTCGGATCAGTCTGCTGGGGGTCTGGGTACCGGATTCTCTCTCAATGAACCGAACCGGATATAAGACTCTTCTTCTAGAAACTTAACTAGACCACCAGGATCAAATTACAGTATTCATCTTCACCAAACTATACATTAATAATTAAATATTTAGTATCTAAATGAGGAAACACCTTACAAGTATTTAAAAAGGGATCATTTGTGTAACTTTCCTGTAGAGTAAACAATATACTGTATATCTTTAGGTTTAAATAAAGACAAAATGAAAAGGACATTTGAGTAATACAGAACTGTAGGTGACTCTTTTTTGATAAACTTGCTGTACATATCTGCCTTCCATTCAGCTCAGCTCAGTCATGATCTTTACTGTTTCAGCAGGCAAAAGGAGAAAATATGAAGATGAAAAACTTTTTTTTTTCTTAAAATATTTCCATCGTTTCTTACTTTTCATCTTATATCCAGGTCTATATCTTGCTTTAAAAAGTGAGGACAGAACACGCTTTGGTTGTGGTTGCTTAAAGAAAAAGTTTGACCCCTGCTCTTGTTGTTTCTCTTCACCATAGATTCATTACAATGTGGTAACATGTTTCTGCACTTTGCTAGAATTAAACCACAAAATCCAGATTTAAACTCAAAAGTTTCAACAACATTTAATAAGCAAGTTATTAAACTTATTGTACCTCTTGATACAAGTGTATAAGATTCATATTCTGCACTGCAAATAGCATAAATTCAAAAGATCTTGAGCATAAACATATATGTTTTTAGAGAGGAATTATGCAGAAAATATATTTCAGACCTGCATACAAGATATTTGTAGGCAAATTCCCTGATAACAGAATTGAATTTCATTGATTTCATATTCAGTTTGAAACCACTGTCTCATTATCAGGTGGATACTTTTTTTTTTTTTTACCATCTACTGTACATTAATCTACATACAGTTTATGGAAGAAGGGTGCTCTTGTCTTACTATTGTTTCCCTCTATTATTGTTTTTATTTATTTGTCAGTTGTCAAACCAATTCTGTGCTCTCCTGAACAATTCAACACAATGAAAGACGTTACACGTCTCCCTGAGGTGATTAAAGCTGAGCTGGATGTGGTTTTAAAATGTGAAGCAGTTAAATTTCTGATGAGTAAATACTGATATGTAGATTTTGTTTCCAAAATGTTTATCAATGTCAATCAAGTTTTGCAAATTGTGTCCTGTGAATATGCAGCTATGTTTGAACGCTGAATATCAGCAGGAATGCAGTTATTTCAAATAACTTGAAAAAAAAAAAGATGTACCAGCTGAAATCAGAAGGGAGACTGTGTGTTTCTTTTAGAGGTTTTTGTATAACTTGCTGCTTATAGCCAAGATATTATTTAGATGTACAGGAGGGAGATGTTTTTCCTCTTTTCCTCTTTTTTTCCCTTGTTAAAAAGCAATATTTTAATGACTGTACAACGATGAGGCAAGAGTTGCACTTGTTTGTGTAGGGTTAAAGATCCAAATGCTGATGTATCTATTGAAATTATTCTGCTGTTAGTGTTAAAACCATAAAAACAACAACAAACCAAACTGGTATTTTCTATGAGCAGCAGTGGAAGGACTGAATAGGTTTTCACAGAGCCATTGATAGAAAGAGTTTGACCTGGTTGCACTTTGGGCACTGTGCTATCACCCTCATCTGGAACTTAATTCCATTAGCTGCAAATACCTAGAACATGGTTAGGGTTCGGGTTAGGGGACAAGTTGTCTAGCCATATAGTGACAAAGCAGGATTGTCCATCTTCCATGGCTGCCCCTAAAAACTGCTAAGGCCAAACTGTGTCTATCTACAGCTCTACAGTGTTTAGTCATTTAGTTGTATTTAATCCCCAAATGTAACTGCCACTTGTGCTGCAGCAAACCCTGCAGTCTGAATTTGCAAATATGACGCAAAATATTTAAGGGAGAGAGAAAGTTGACACATTTGGATAAAAAGGATATTTAAGGATAAAACAGACCGTTGCATAAGAGTTGTGGATGAGAGAAGACCCTGTAGTGTTATTAAAACATGTCTGTAGATTTTAGATGTGCTTCACATCAGTAAATTAAAGAAAAGAAAAAAAAAAGATAAACAATTACCTGTATATTTTTGTGACGTGTATCATACAAGTGTGCTCCAACAATAATGTCCATTTGTGTAAATGTATTTATTTCACATTGTATATATTGTTCAATGCAAAAAGAGAGACCTATGATTCTGTAACTTAAACTACTATGGGTTGAAACATTACATGTGTTACTCCAGACTATGCCTTTCAGGATTATTACAGTAGAGCAATATCAATTAAAACCAGGCTTCCAGTTTTGAAATCTGTCTTGGTTCTCTCATTCTTTTCTCAGATTTCCTTTAGAGTTGCACCCAAACAATGAAGCCCTGTTTTACACTGATGCAAAGTAGCATAAAGTGAAGCACAAACCTTTCTGCTAGTTTCAGACAGACACTGTTGTCAATTTCCTGTCCAGTGCCAATGTTGTTCATGTTGTTTGAATAGCAAATACAATCTGAGCGCCTATGAACATGTTAGTTTTAAAATGAAGTGTGGTCAGTTGCATTGGTGATGCATTGCCACAACAGCAGAAAGGGATTGCATGGCTGACAGACAAATATCTGGGTCTGAAGTCAATTTTACAGTAATCTTAAAGGCACAACTTCATTCATGTGGCAATTCCAGAGCGCAGTGCCATTACATAACATCATTCACTGTGTTTACCTTCATTTAATTGCCTGAAAATGGCACCAGGCTGCACCATAAACATACAAATCTCTAGTGTAACATGACCCCATAATCCTTCTGACACCATAGGCCAACTCCTTCTTACTACATGGCAAATCTGCCATTATAATAGGAGAGTGCACTGGTTGGTCTATTGCACGTTACACCTAGAACACACACAATTCATTAATGGACTACAACACTAAAAAATCACAAATATTTTGGTTTATGAGCACCCATAAAGTCAACTAAAGAACCCATTTAAGCGTTTTCAGCTACCATCATCGTGTACAATGGAAGACAGGAAAGAATGAATGGAAGGAGGGAGGGGAAGAGAGGGGGAGGATGGGTGGAGGGAAGAGGAAGTGGAACAGCTTGCTCCAGTGGGTGGCTAACTACTGTCCACTCTGAATGGCCAGATCTCCTGCTCTTGCCAAGGGCACTAAACACACACACACATGAACACACACAAATGCATACACACACTGATGTAGCCTACACATGCAGTACAATATTAAAGAGATCCTACAAAAGTATAAACATGAGATGAAAGACCTACCGTAATTCATCTTCAACTGTTTTTATGTGTGTAATATGTATGTAATTTAATCATCTTTTCTCTCTTTTCTTTCTTTTCATTTACTCTTATTCCCCCTCTCTCACCCTCACACCTTCCTCTCTTTCTTTCTTTCTTTCTTTCTTTCTTTCTTTCTTTCTTTCTTTCTTTCTTTCTTTCTTTCTTTCTTTCTTTCTTTCTTTCTTTCTTTCTTTCTTTCTCTCTCACTCTCTCCTAATAGCCAGAAGCAGTAAATGGGATGCAGAGGCCAGATATTTAATGTAGCAGAGAGCTGTGAAGCGTTTTAAGAAGCCTTTTTCAAACAGGGGGAGCCCTGACCCGCAGGCAAATATTTTTCAAACAGATGACATAAGAAGATATTAGCTGAAAGAGAGCAATATTTTTATTCCATTTTTTTCCCTTCTCTCTTTCTGCGAGATCTCTCTCTCTCTTTTCTATTTGGGTTGTTGCCTGGCCACCCAGCCCCCTGCACATATGTTTTATTTTACTTGCTTGCCTTTTGGAGTTCATTTATTTTATTTTATCTTTGATTCATTATTATGATACGATAAAAGCTACTTGAGCATTTCAGCTGCTGAGGGGCTCTTATCGTTAACCTTGTGGAACGCATGTAAGAGTGGGGCTCCACACGCCGCATCGCTAATGGCCAACTTAACTCCTCTCTTCTCCTCCTCCACCTTCTGGCTTAATCTACATCTCTCCTTCCTTCTCCGTCTCTCTCTGAAAATCTTTCATCCCTCTATCCCGCTCCACTATCTCGTCTTTTCTCTCATAATCTCCTCCTATGATATTTCTCTGTTTTTTTTAATGCGTATTTCACGTTGGAATTTCATAACTCAAATTACTTGTGTTTCATCTGTATATAATGGAATAAAACCAAACACAGCTCTGTTCTACTCTACTCAGCATTACAGACTGAATGACACAGCTTTTTGCGACCGTTTCTCATAGGCTAAGCACTAACAAAAATGATATAACCCTGCTCTGTCACTGCTGATAACTGTGATGAGCTGGGTTTTTCAATGGTTTAAAACTCGGCCATCTGATAAGGCATTTAAAGTCACCACTGGCAATTCATCCATAGCAGACATTATTTTTGGGGTCCCACAGGGTTAATTTTTCAGCCCCATTTCATTCTCCATTTACATGCATAAAGTTTCACTGTTATACCAGTGACACACAGTTATAGCAGCCCATAACACCTAATGGCGCCATTAGTCCAGACAGTCGTAGAAGCTGCCTTGCAGATATGAAGTGTTGAATGTTACCGATATTTCCACAACTTAATGAAACCAAATCCAGAGGATAAGATCCATTTCTATTCACATCATCCCCACCACATTCACACTGTTAATGAGGTACACAATCAAAGGAAATTAATCTAAAAAAAGGTAAACAATTTGTTCATTGTTTGAGCTTCAATGTAGGCATTAGGCAATCAGTGCAGGTACACCCCCAAATTCTACAACCAGTCAATGTTTATTTTGATTATTTGGCTGAACCACCATTTTCTTTGATTTCCAGGGTCTAATAGTATCCCTAATAACATAGGTGCCAGTTACGTAAATTAATTAATTTATATATTGAGAAGAGAAAGGGTTAATGTCAACAGTAAACAGGTGGAACTTTTGGCACGGGAACAGTTTCCCTCCAGGTGTTTCAGGGGGGAACGTCCGACACCTCCGACCTGCGTCCTGCATGTCCTCTTTGCTGCAAAAGTTGGTCTTCATATTACAGGTTAGTGGTTGGTGAAAATTACGAGTGTCAATGTCTAAAAGCTCCGCTTTATTTGGGCGAGTGATGAAACGTGTGCGTATATCGTTGTGAGCATTTTTGTCGGACTTAAAACACGTTTAAATCCCGTCACAATCAGGAAGTAGGTTGGCGCGTGGCCACGCGGCAGGGGGTCTTTTGTTTTGTTTTTTAAAACCTGGGTGTTGTCTTGCAGGCAGGTTGCCAGGTATTTTGCATTGAGTTTACCCTTTGCTTTATTTAGGTTCTTACACATTATTGATGAGATATGCTATTAAAATAGTTAAATGCCACATAACTGCATTCATGTTGATTTGAATTGCACCTATAGGCAAAATGTTACTGCAGCCTTCAGTTTGTTTGTTTTCTCATTGAATATGGCCTGTAATCCTCGATGAGTGTAGTTTAAAGTAAGTGTCCATGTTCATCAGTGCAACCTAGAATATGTTTATTTTAAGTGCAGTGGCATTTTTTTTTTCAGGTATCTGTAACTTAAAAAAATAATAGTGTTAAGTAACACTATTAAGGGATATCTATCAGACAAGAGTTTGATCTCATCATTTCACAAGGCTTTTTTTGGGGCTTGAAAGAAAATCTAGATGTGACCCCCCCTTTCTAATATGGTGTCAAACAGGGTCTGTCTCTAAGGGTGACCATATTTGTCTTGTGACCTGTAAAGTGCTAATGTGTGGCAGCTTCACACTGATGGTGCTTCAAAGGCTCTTTTTTGGCATAGGGCTGGTTTCACAAAATCCGCTCATGTGTCTGTGTATAGGGTTAGGATTATTATATATATATATATATACGTACATACACATGTGTGTGTGTGTGTGCATAGGTAGTTGTGTGTTCATTCTGGCATCTGTGATTTAGAATTTAACAATCTTGTTGGGTGCACATGTGGTCATGTGTAAGCAGTATTTGTATGTATTAAAATTTCTATCTGCCTATCTGTGTGTGTGTGTGTGTGTGTTTGTGTGCGTGCGTGTGTGTCTTATCCTCATATCCCCTTGTATCAGTGGTGGGGTTCCCTTGGGTTTCACAGGCCTTGTGACATGGACTCACGGTGGTAATGGCCTTTCACAGCATCCAGCTCCCCTGACACACACACACACACACACACACACACACACACACACACACACACACACACACACACACACACACACACACACACACACACACACACACACACACACACACACACACACACAGACAGTGCAGATAAGAAGAATAACACAGAGCACAGTGACATACCAACCAGTGCACAAATATAGGCACAGAAAGAAAAATGTACATAAAACAGATCTGAGCACACACAGAGTTCTTATTTTCACAATAAATAAACGGAATTACAGAAAATACAAATTAGAAAGTAAAACAAATAAATGTGATTTGTGTCTAAATCCCTGTGCGGACTTATCTTATTGTAGGGTTTATTATAAATCAACCTTAGTTGATTTATAATAAACCAGAGTTTCTGTTTCTCTTCTCATTTGTTTTTAGGTCAGCAAATAATATTTGCTGACTTTTTTGCTGACTTCTTGCTGATTTGAGAAAACATGAGAGCAGTGGCAAACTGAAATTCTGAGTCATTTTTCTTTCACTTACATTACATCTCTCCCTCCTTATTTCTTTCTTCTCTATTGTTATTTTCTCTCCATCAAACTGCATATCACCTAATCAGCTCACCTCTCTCTTTGTAATGTACTGTATAGTCACTTCACTTGTTTGCACAAACCTTCCATGACTTACTTGTTCACTGTCGCAACAAACCGTGTCAACTGTTGAAGAAAAAAAAAAAGACAAGATGGCAAAATAATCAAAACCCCAAACCTTCACTTTGTGACAATTTCATGAATTACATAACATATCTTGTGACTTGGTTAAACATGGTGTCGTCTGCCATCAGACATTCAGCCAGTGTGTGTTCACACTATGACTATCAGAACAAATGGTCTTTTCTGTCTTTTTTTTCTGGATGATGCACACACCATGCATGAACAGCAGTCTCTTTGTTGGCAGCTTCATTGCATGAAATTTACATTTCACACAGACAGGATTTGTATCTCCTCCTCTCTAACCTGCTAACCTGCGCACTAGAATGAAAACCAAGAGGATGTTCAGCCGCAATACGTATCCAGTGTGTTCCCGGCCTAAGAGAGCATTATCAAGCAGCATTTCAGAGGACTGTAGGAAGAGGGAAGGAAGATAGATTTGAGAGAAATATTAAAAATGACCATTAGTTGACAAAACATCCATCCATCCATCCATCCATCCATCCATCGTCCACCGCATTATCCGGAGTCAGGTCGCGGGGGCAGCAGTCGGAGCAGGGATCCCCAGACTTCCCTCTCCCCGGACACTTCCTCCAGCTCTTCCGGGGGGACCCCAAGGCGTTCCCAGGCCAGTCGAGTGACGTAGTCACTCCAGCGTGTCCTTGGTCTTCCTTGGGGCCTCCTCCCGGTGTTCCCGGCCTAAGAGAGCATTATCAAGCAGCATTTCAGAGGAGTGGAAAGGGACGGGAAGAGGGAAGGAAGAGAGATTTGAGAGAAATATTAAAAATGACCATGAGTTGACAAAACATAGTGTTTCTATTTCGATTCATAATATGTAAGATACCATTGTGCATGGTTTTGATGTGGTCTTTGCACTTAGCGCTGAGGGGAATTATGTTATTGGATGACCATTTGTGAGTGTCCTCCTCTTCATCATGTGTCATCTATAATCAGTGATGTAGCCTTCATCATAGTTTCCCTGTCATTGTATTTTTCTCAGTACACGTCGTTTTCTCATTTTTTGAGCCATCCTTTATTTTCTTGCTCAGTCTTTTATCTTACTCACTATAATTACAAATCACCTTTGTTCACTTACTTAATTTCTGTCTTTCACCTCCTTCCATTTTGCCAACATCCCATCCACTTGTCATCCTATTCTCCATCATTGCAGCCCTCTTTTCCCATTCTGTCCCCCATCTCTCTATCTCACAGGGTGTAAAGTGGCTCAGGTGACTGTGTGCATTTGAGCTGCATGTGCATGCTATAAGAGGGTCAGCTGTCTATTTGCACTTTTAACGCCTTAACTCTATACGATGGGCCATTTATTCTCACTCCCCAACCCCCCTCCCCCCTCCCCTTCTACTGTTCCCATCCTCTCTCTGTGTCTATTGCGCTCTATCTCTCTCCTAGGACAGTAAATGTTTTAACTCTCCATTCTATGGGCCATTCATTAAGTTAGTGTACTTTAATAAATAGTGTGATGTGTCACTGTCCAGTGAATTAGTGGCACTTTAAATCCCCCACTAGTGGCCAATAGATACCCTGAAGGTTTGATATGCAGCGGTCACTTTTCCTCAGAAAGCCAATTAGGGTTGATATGCCTGTGGATAACATGTCGCTATGTAATTGTTTGCATTTACGTTTTACATTGCATTTGCATTCTTATAAACATTTATTTATTTTGAATTCTAAACATAGGCCACACAGTACATAAATGATTTAGACTGCATAAGCTTACATAGTCTAAATCAACAATTACTCCAAATGAAATGATAAAATGTGTAGAGGTGTTATCTGCTCTGATGGCTCTATCAGCAGGGCATTATTTGTTTGTGCTTCCCTGTTGGAAAATAAATCTGTCTTGTGATGTGACAGTGCTATGTTTAATGTTTGAATATATTGCTTAAAGCAGCATGGTAAATATGGTTGGGGTTAGAATAACCAGTCTGTTAAATGGACAACGAGGAGTTTTGGAAAGCGAAGTGTTCTCATATTACATTTACCATGAGCCTCTGCGCGCACCGTGAAATTCTTGGACCGGCGCAAGACGGACGTCTTGCCAAGAATGTTTTCATTCATCAAGAATTAAAATCAGAGGTTCGCGGGCAGCGTCCGCGAAACCGTAAGTAATTTCCACCATTAATTATAATAACAAAATAACGATAGAGACAAAACGATATATTGATCGAAAATGGAGCCATCAACAAGTGTGGGATGTAGATTCATCCACATTAATGTGAGACTTTTTTATAACCAAATACAAACTCCTCGTTGTCCCTTTAAGCTTAAGGTAGTCCAGTGTAGAGGACTGAAACTGCCAAATTTTACCAAATTAACCACAAGCTAGCTAACCTACAGAGCACACACTCTTATTATGCCACAGCAGCAAGACAGCGACATGTATCAGGACTAGGCTTAATACAGTGCACTTCAAAGGTGGACTAGTGCATATGAATATGTACCTCAGCTGATGAAAAGTTGCTGTGCTTCGGGAAGTCTGTGCAGATAAACGACTGGAAATATTATGCATGAAGCGTACATTTAAACATACATTGGATTGTTTAAATTGACATTTTAAGTAAAAATTGGTCAATCTCTATGCTCAGTAAACGGATGCAGCATTTCTGAAGGCAAAGTGTAAGAGAGCAGAAGAGCAGCTTAGCTGTAAATTTGTATTCAGGCTTCTTTTTAGGCTTTCTATACTTTCTGCCCTCTCATGGTCAGAAATCAAACAGAAGCTACACATTTTTGACCAGCATCTTTTTATTAAAACTTTTTTAAACTGTGTAATTTATAATATTATTCTTATGCATTATGTGCATTTTTGGGGTTGATTCCCATGTGTGAATTCAAGTGATGATAGTTGCTGAAGGGCCCCAAGCTAATAATATAGCTTTGACAGGGGAAAGGTGATTGGCATAGACAAAGTGTGTGTGAGAGAGGGACTGGATGATTATGTGTATGTGCATTGTCAAGAGAGGCAGGAGGTTAATTCAATCCTATAGAAACGCAGCATGGAGGGGATTGGACAGCACAGCCCTGAGGGTGTCACTGGCCTCAACCCCAATAGGGGGCAGAAAGTGTGCGTGTGCACACACACCCACACACACATACATGCACACAATATGGACACTCTGACTTCAGGGTATGAATTCTGAAAAGCCCAGGAAAAGCCAAATTGTTTTTATATCTAGTTTCTGGTGCATTTCATTTAGAGCCAAGGAGGATAAATGATGAACATGGATTAAAATACATATCTATTTATAGAAAATACTGCATAAAACAAGGACAAGAAAGAAGAGGACATTTAGAGCGGTGATGGAGGACAGTAAGAGGGATTGAGGGCATGAAGAGGAGAGAAGGGAATGGAATGAATGAAAGAAAGAATGAGCGGTGTCTTTGGAGAGTAGGGTCTGTGTGAGAGGTGTGTGAGCACTGGACAGAAGTGACTGAAATAGAGAGTAGGATATACACAGTAGGACAATCTAAGTGGCAGAGAAAAATGAAAAAGATACAGTAGATTAAAGAAGCCAAGAAGGTCAGAATCTCGACAAAATGACCAAACACATAAATGGGGCAAGGACTCGCAAATGATCATAGTACTAGTTGGTATAAAACTTTGTTACTGATGACCTCCCTCCATCTCCCCTGTTGTCTATGCTCTTTGTTTTTTATGTTTATTTATTCCCTTGCCTCCTTTAATGAAAATTGTATATTTGGTGTAATGGAGGCAAGGCTCAGTGTATTGAAAGTGCTCCTCTGTTTCACTGCAGTTAAACCAGAATGGCTCAACAGACTGCGGCTTGTCAGTCATTCAGCAACATTTTAGGACTGGCCCAGCATACCAAAGTACATTGTCACTTACCATCTAAGCACTTGATGTTCTTGCGATTTTTTGTGTATGCTGTTACGCCCCAGCTTTGTTGGTCCTAAGGGGCACAACAACGGCCCACCACTGACCCCCAAACACCCACATGAAGACACTACTAAAAATAGGAAAAGGCTTATTAAACATAAGCGTGGAATAATCAAGACAGGACATTAACTAAAACAAACAAACCCCAAGATGAGGGGCAGGCAAGCCCAGCAGTCCCCATGTGCACTGCCTCTGCTTCTGGTGCCAGCTGCAGGGCTTTTGACTCTCGTTCAGCAATCAGGCCTGCAGGGGAATGAGGAGAGGGACAGACGGCAGAACGCTTTTCGTCGTACCAATGCATATTTGATTGAAGCTACTGTAAGTTTGACAAATGGACAAAGAAGATTGGTGTAACATTTGGAAAACAATGATTGGTTTGGCAGAAGGTGCTGAACTTCTCATGAACTGGACATTAATTTGGTGCCAGCATCTAATTGCCAAATAGCTTCAGCTTTTAGATATCATGTCACTTGATTAGAATTATGTAACCCTATAAGGGTAATGAATATTGTCAATATTAACACACTGTGTAGATCCTGACCACTAGTAGTGCTATGGAGCAATGTTTTTAAAAATTGGTCCTGTTTTGTTTTGGTCTGAACATGCAGAACAGTAGCTATGAGCCATGTTACAAATATACTTTTTTTTATTTAGAAAACTCCACAGCACAGCTTTAACTCAACAGCACAGCTTTAACCTACAATATACACCTGTGAATGTGTGTTATACTGTGTGTGCAAACAGGCAAGTGCAAAATCTGAAATCAGCCAAAATCAGAATGATGAGCCTGCACTCATCACCAAGGTTTTTAAGAGTTCTTGAATGTGCCACACCTAGAATAGATGTGCACATTTGTATGTGTGTGCTATTTCCATATGGACAACCTAATATTGTATTTTGTTAAACACACACCTACACACACACGCAGCCCAACCTTCAATTTATTCCACTTTGCCTAATCATCAGTGAGGCCAAGGATGTCTCCATACATATTCATGCTGCTCTGGAGACTCAGAGGGACCATACATTTACAGCCTACATTTAGCATATTATCCTTAATGTTATTAGACCAGCAAACACAATTTACCCAAATATAAGTCATACATAAGTAATTTAGAAAATGAGACAATATTAATTGGGTGATCGTCATCCGCTTTTAATCCCGTTTGTGTGATAGCACTCTAGTCTCTGGAATTGAATGTGCCTGGCTGAATAAATTAGTACAATCAATGTATGACTAGATTCTTTGTCATGTGGACACACTCTGTGCAAATCTATGCAAATGTCTTATGAGAAGAGGATAAGAGAAACTCTTCTTGGCTAACAGAGCTCTTGATGATCACAGCCAATCTGACACAGTGGTGTGGTGTCATTTTCAGCCTCTCAGAGGAAAATATTATCAGGAGTGCCAAAAGAGAAAAGGAGAGTAAATGCTGATGACATGTATGTGAATGTACTGTATATGTATGTTTGCTTCTGGAGACACCCAGACTACCTCTGTCACAAGCAACAACAAAAAAGAAAGACAACAAAAACAAAAATCACATTCTTTTGTTGGTTTCAACTTTTTGTTTTCTCTTCCTCTATGACCATTTGGTTTTCATCTGCTCCCTCCACCACCTTTATTCTACTTTTATTTCCTTCCCTCCTTTGCTTTCTCCTTTTATTTCCCTTCTCAACGCCTTTACTCCCTACCTCTATCCTAGCCCCTAGCCACCTCCCCTCTCCTCCTCTCCCCTCCCTTTGCTCCTCTCTGCCTGGTATTGATTAGAAGGCGAACCTCTAATCTCCTTAAGGTCATTAGGAACACTTAATTAAAACCTAGTTAGAATGCCTTTGTTCAACCAAAGCAAATTGCAGCTGTTCAAACGCGATTAGTATGATAACGTAAAAACTTGTCGGCAGGGAAAAATATAAGAGAGGGTCTTTTTTTTTTGGTAGAAATGTTTACACAATTTAAATGCAGAGCGCTTGAGCACACAGTGCACAAAGTCTACAATACGGTATACTTGAGCTAGTGCTTCAGCCTCTGCTGTGTGTGTTTTTATGTGCATGTGAAGGGAATTGTTTATATTTAACTATTGGATGTTGAGCTTTATGAAACCATTGGAACCAGAAATGTAATTTAGATCAAAATTGGTTGTTTTATAAGGCTCAAGTAAAGAGACAAAGATGGATTTGTTATTGATGTATGTGTACAATGTCAATATTACACACCATTACTTTCTCTTTCAGTTATAATAGGTGCACTGACTAAAAAAATATTTGATGGGGGGGGGGAGGGAAAAAATCTGATTAGCTCTATAGTCTGGTGTATGTTTTTCTGTAATTTGATCATTTTAAATCTACAGAATTGGATACCCACATAGGCTATGTATTATCCACCATATATCACTGTGATTATTCACAGCAACTTGACAGTAGGCTACATAGAGTAGTCACTTTTACATATAGGGATTCATCACTGGTACACACTGCAATTAGTAATTCACTGTTAATAGTCACCAAAGAGCAAATTAATAGCACAAATAGTGCACCCCTGGTGACTCCCATTAGATTGCACACACACACACACACACACACACACACACACACACACACACACACACACACACACACACACACACACACACACACACACACACACACACTCACAGAGAGAACGAGAGAGAGAATTTTGTGACTCTTGCTATCTGAAATGAAAAAAGATAAGAATTACTTCATTAATAGGCTTCACATATGTGCAAAATAATTTTGAGTGTTGCATCACTTAAATTTGAAATAGATAGTTTTTTTAAACTGAAAACATTTTTTCATTTTGCTGTCTTAGAGTGTTTGTAAAGCATTAGTCCTCAAATTTGTATAGGTATTTGTTGTTTATTGTTGTTTTATTACTGTAGGCCTAGTTATAGCCTATTTGTTCTATTCCTTCATCCTTTTCTTGGTTCCAGTTCTGTTTTTATTTTTTTGTTTTCACAGCATTGACATGATGTAGGCCTACAGTTTATTCCATCCTTTGATTAAATAATAGTGTAGTCATAAAAACAAACTTGACTGATATAACGAACCACAAAATAATTTCCCTGTCTACATGGGCTCTTAGTGGCTCGAGCAGATCACCGTTGCCTAGCGACGGCGGTAGCGTTCCTCTGTTTTCCTGAGAGCCACTTGTCTGAAACCCAGACTCATCTTACGTAGCTATGTCTGGGGGGGTGGGGGGTAAAGCATTGCTACCAGGCAGGGGGTAATTATTCAAATCGCATATTAATGCTTTGCTGTCACGGACAATCTTTAGCGTTGTGTAACAGATGCAAAAATGGATATGTCGCACTGTTTATCCTCCCACCGCCCCCTGGGTTCTCAAGTTTCCGTTATAACTGTGTAAGTTAACGTTTTATTTATTTATTTATTTATCTTTTTTTTATTTATTTTTTTTATCGTCGTTACTTTTTGTTGCCCAGTATCCTGCCGCCTCTAGCGCTGCTGGCCAGATGGCGGCTCGGGGTAATCTCTTTAGCACTGCGCGCCGCATGTTCTGAATGAGAGAGGGGAAGACAGAGAGGGAGAGAGAGAGAGAGGGGGAGAGAAAAAAAAGGAGCTTTGTCAAGTTCAGTTGCACTGTCATTCAGCTTTTCTGTCGAAGTGGGTGCTGTAAAAGACGGACAAAATAATTCAAGTCATGTTTGTGAAGGATTATTTTTTCTGCTGGAGCGCTGTCTGCCATGGCTGACAGACAGGCAGGTGTGTGGAGAAATACAGGTAGCGCGCTTGGTCCGTGCGACTCATGCCAGAGCAACAAGTTGAATGTTTTTGTTGACGCAGCACTTGCGATGGGGGACGGAGCTAGAGCTTCGTGCTGGGAATCCACAACAACAGGTAGGCTAAAGCACGAGGAGTTATCTGATATTTTAGTATCTTACAATATCTGCATACATTTACAAATTTGTACGACATGGGGTGGCCATTATCAGATGCACTGTGAGCTTTCCTATTTTTTTTTATTTTATTATAGAGGATATTGTTGGCAATAAGTAATTCAGCACTACGGATGACCACACTGCTGGCCTCTTTTGTGTGTCAAAATGTGAAATTGATGCTGATAAGTATTGTAACGAAGAGAGCTTTGGCCTAAGCCTCAATTTCCAAGAAACTCATGTGAAAACCCGTTGAGTTGGATATAAACCTGGAGGCCACATGCCAGAGGAAAAAGGGCATGTTTAATTCAATAGAAAATGAAGAAAAGAGGAAAGCAATGTAGCAGTATCAGTTGAGCTGTGCCTCCATCAAGCTGTACATGATAGTGTAGGCTTTGGCTAGGGAATAGCCTGCATGACATTTCACTCTCCTCAGATTTGTCTGGTGTTGGATTTTGGTCTGACCAGGTCTCTCTTTCCTTCCCTCCCTCTCTCTTTTCCATCTCTAGATTGTGAAATCCTACCTATCATATGAAGGCTTTGGTTGTGGTTTGTGTGTGAGTGTGTATGTGTGAGGGACAGAGAGCTAAGCTTGGTAGCCTCACCCCAGGGGCACTGGCCTGTAAAAAGAAAAAAAAGAAGAAAAAAAAGGTACCTGTAACCCTGAAACCATGAAACCATGACAGTCATCACTTATTCAAGCACTGCTGGAAGGTTTCCGAAAGAAATCCAGGTTCTTGAACATCCCTCTGCCTCCGGGAATGCTCCAGAACCCTTGTCCGAGATTGAAGAACTTTGGACCATGCGGGACCCCTCGGATAGTCCCATACCAGGATTTTGTGGGGTCAAAGGCCAAAGTAGGACTAAGGAGAGAGAAGACCTGAGAATAGGAGGAGGAGTGAAGAGGGGAAATTGGCAAAGGAAGAGGCAAACATGGGGGAGAGGAGATGGGGCAGAGAGGATGAGGAGAGGAGGGAGAGAGGACCTCTGCAACTTACAGAAGAAGCTAATTAGAAATTATTCAAAAGGAAGTGGGCAAAGCAGGAGAAAAGGAAAGGACAGGAGCCGGACAGATGTCTCAGGGATTCTGAGAGCCGCAGAAACAGAAGGTGAGATCAACCAGTGGGCGATGAGAAATGGAAAGAGCTGGCCTGTTTTTCTGTGGCTGCTCCTCCTGAGAAAGAGGACTGAAGAAAAAATGAAGCAAGAGACAAACATGGGGATGAGGCGACATCATATCTTGCTCTGGCTGACTGTCCTTTTCAGCCTGTGTCTACAACCTGCTTCATCACAGGTAAGAGTGGCTATCAAGAGTCCATCGTAATTTCTGATTGAAAGCCAGTGGGCTGTTAAAAAGACAATGTACTGTATTCATTATAGGTCTTGAACAGAATTTTCCCAGATGTTTTAACTTGTCATAGTAGGACAAGCACAGGTGTTACTAATCACAGTAACGATAGCTCTGCTGTAATCAAGGCTCCCAGTGAGCTACTGTAAACAACACCAGGACCCCGACACAGCTGAATGAGATTCAGTCAGAGTTCATGTCATTATTCACCCCTCTACTTTTCATTTATCAAAATGTCTACTACTGAAATGACTGCCTCTACAAAAATGTCCAAATATTTTATCTGCCTTTTTAATTCATATTAGTTGTTTTTTCATTTAAAAACCCCTGTCCTAATATATTTTAAATTTTGCTGTGTACTGTGCTTTATCATAACAGTCAGTCACATTTTTAATTAGATCCAGTGGAGTCATTATTGTTTCCAAATGTCTCAACGCGCCTCCACAACAAATAAACAAAAGTGGCAATACCCCCATTTCAAATAGAACGATCACATGTCCATCTCTTACTTTCTTAGGGTAATTTTCCGCAAATGGAGAACATCGCTGCCTTCAAACCTGTGTCCACCTCTCCACCTCGATCCACCTGTGGAGTTCCAGAGCGGAGCAGCTACTGTCAGTCATCATCCTCCCAGACTGACCTACTGTCATGTTATCAGGCCTTCTGTATCCAAGAGTGTCCGTATAGATCGTCCACACCACCATATGCCCCACTGCTGTTACATGCGCACAGGTAAGTAAATCAAAATCATATTAATACTTTTAAGATACTTGATTTATCATGATCTCAATGCAAAATAATAATGATTAAAAAGATAGATGTATTTGAGTTTTGCAAGTGATAAGGTCTCCTTGAAGCAAAACATGAACATATTTTAATGTCATTCCATCAGGGGAACCTGTGTAACTGAAGACAGAAATGACACTCGTCCCGGGACTGAGACCGAGACTGGGACATCTACAGGGTCAGAGGAACCTTCTGGTGGATCTAGTAGTGTGCTGTTTCAGCCAGCCCCGAACGGATGTCTGGTCTCTCCCCCCTCACAGAAACTAGGAGCGTTGGGTTCCCTCACCTTGGCAGTGTGGATAAAACTGAGCTCTTCTGAAGAGATGTGAGTTACATTTTTGTAAAAGATAAGAATCATAGTTGAAGGCCATCTTTTAACAGAAAAAATCTGAGAAAATAGTTTTTTTTAGGAAGTTTACTTTATGTAAGAAAATGGAGTGACTGAGAGGAAATAATAGAGTTGCAGTAATGCAGATAGTTGTTTCAGTTTTGTAGTATTATGTATGATATACTATGATGCTTCATGTTTAGCATTTAGTAAAACATCTGTTTGGATATGATCTTGAATATGATTTTATATTATTTCTGACAAGAGAAACCTGTGATATTAATCCATGTAACAAGAAGCACATGAGGTCTGATCAGGTCATTATGACCATCAGGAAATGTAAGCCAACAACAACATACTGTCATGCCCTACTTACACATGTTGTGTGTGTGTGTATGAGAGAGGGGATGTGGCAGTATGTTCCAGGGCTGAGTTGGTAGAGTTACACACTCTCAGATCAGCTTTCAATCACACTCACACACACATGCACACACAAGGCACATAGACACACACACTGAAAGAGATCAGTTGACTTTGATTGGCAACCTTCTCTCTTCCTCTGTGCAACAACACTTAGAGTGGATTGCTTTAACAAGGTGCTTTCTCATGAAACTAAAAACAGCCTAAACTACTTGTTATCTCGGTTTGTATTCGTCCAAACACTTAGTGAACTATATTTAGTAAAATATCATTAGCGGAATTGCTCGACTCATGATGACAGTTTTAAAATTAAAGTGCAGCCGAACTCTTTTTTAATGTCATGCATATGTCTTCCTTGTCATAACAATTATCTGCATTACCCACAATGCAACTCAATAACTGTTCATTTTGAGGTTTGGGTGTGTGATGCTAATAAGAGCTAATACAGCATTGACCTTTTAACCTCTAGCATAGATGAGGGGCAGGCTTCAAAGGTGAATTCACTTCACTCTATACTCACAATTAACCAACATAGTTCACATAGGTCCCTGAAGAGACAGATTGTATAAGTCTTTTCACACACGCCCAAGTCCTAGAAACCGAACTTTGAGTTGTCTTTTATTATGACAATGAAGAAGAAAGAGGGAAAGAGACAGGAAGATCACAGGAGAGAGAGATGATGACATGCAGCAAAAGTCCTGGGCCACATTTGAACTACATTTTTACTTTACCTAAATAAGTTAAACTTACCCTGATACCTATGTAAAGTTAAGCAGTAAAATGTTATTAGACTGCCATTTTATATTGGAATGGCTGCTTTCATGATGATAAAAACAAGGTTTAGGCCAGTGAGGAAATGATTTAATGTTAATGTGACGTCTTAGGTTTGTTGGGTTTTCAAGAAAAAAGGTCAAAATTCATATATTCAGTGCTCAAAAGATAAATGTGACTGTAACCCAGCACTAGACAGATTGCATGTTTATTCTAGTACCTCATTTAAATGTTGCTGTCACTGAAATTTAACTCTGAGATTGGGAATATAACAGAGATCAAACCTCTCCTTTATATTTCATGCTGTGATTTGTTTGTGAAGTTGTCTGTCTGAGGATTCGGATGACAGACAAGTCTTGTTGTCTTGGTCTGCCGAACATGACACCTGTATGGCTGAATGCATTTGAATGGAAGTAATATCTCTCCCTCTCTCTCTTTCTGGTGCTGTCACTGGCTATCAGTCTTTTGTTGTAGAGACAATCATGGCTGCCATCAAAGAAGCCAGATGAAAGGAGGTCTCTATCCTCACCTCTGTCCGTCTCTCCTCACCCCTCTCTCTTTGTGTCTCCCCCTCACTGTGATTTCACAACCCTCCCCTCATTTGAACAATGAACAGAGCCATCCACCTGTTCCTACAAACCTTAGTATGGCTTCATTTCCACTTAAGTTAAAGATGAGTTAACATTATTGGGGTATTATCATCATGAATATCGATTTATTTTGGTTAGCCCATACGTAAAAACCCGTACGTACGCAATATGTACTAAATGTCCATATATACATTTGAATGATCCAATATCGAATTCATAACGCTCTGTAGATCAAAATAAAAGGTTTTACACTAGATGTGTAAAGCTGATGTGAGATCTAGACACGTGATCATAGGTGTCGCCTGCCAGAGCCACAGGAACGATGCTCGGCTTGTTTCTCCAGGTGATCAACATACACAGAGAAGAATTGTACACGGTTTTAAGCGCTTAAAGAAGAAGAAAAGTGAGAGGGAAAAAGAAGGGGAGATGGAGATGAATAGTTAAGCTAGCCTAGCCTGCTAGCTTCACCTGACATCTGTCTGCATAGCAGCCTCTGCTGTGGATGGATGTTTCCAATGCGGCTTCGTTTGCTCAAGACGAGTCGGTAAACTCACGTAAACTTGGTCATACCCTTTGAAGCGGGCCGCAGTTAGACCAAATGTGCACTCTAGTACAACAAACAGCACTTCACCTCTGTCTAATACATAGTGCAGACAGAGTAGTATTGTAACTGCTTTGGGGTCCAATTGTAAACATGAATATTTTTAATAATGCACCAGGATAGAAGTAGACTTATTATAGCGTCTGTTATCTCATTCATAGCCAAACAAAATAGATATTGTAATTGAATGTTGGTTCAGAAAATCAGTGTAAATGTCCAACCCTATTTTACAATTATTTCAAACGGGATTTTTACTAAATTAAAGGCACTTTAGAAAACAGAAGCTTTTTAAAGCCAACTAATCCCAATGATTTACATGTAACTTACTTACTCTCTCCAGCCTTTCATCCATCCATCTTCCCATCTACCTCCTCCCACAAGCACACACTTTCAGATGCATGTGCCAATGTATATACATTCTCATGCATATATCTCTGTGATTTATAGGGCGACTACAGTGGGTTCATAAAAGCCATGATTTCCCATAAAATGTCAGTGATGGAGGTTAATATGACACGTGGCGGGTGGAGGGTGTCTGTCTGCACCAGTGTAGCAGCAAAACCTAGCAGTCATGTAAAATATTGATATTCTGTGTGTAAATGTCAGAATGAGAGACTGTGTGTAGTGGAGTCCACTCTACCCTCTGTTTTCTGAGTTAAGCTATAACAGCTCCTCATTGCCAAATATGTGTGTGTTCTTGTTTCCCTCAGGATGTTGCTAGAGAAGAGCTTAAGAGAGCAGCTGGTTTTTTCTGTGACCGTGTCCGAGCAGGCCGTCACCCTGCGGTACATTCAGACGAGAAGTCAGACTACCCTGACTGTCAGCTTCAGAACAGAGGGCAGGGTTGCACTAGAGAGGTGGACACATCTTGTTTTGCAGGTAAGACATTTCATGTTATTATTATTATTTTAATAATTTTATAGTATATTTATTAGGCTTTTTTAAAAAATTGATAGTACAGTCAATAGAGACAGGAAACTACAGCCTCTGCATATGGGGCGCCTGCACTGAGCTAAACGGTGCCCCAAGAAATCTCAAGTTTTTGGGGGTGACCATGTTGGTATGAACAGTAACTGCCCTGCCATTGCTATGAAAGGCAGATGATTGTAAGTTATATAATAAGTTTATATGCGGCTGTGTGTGTGTTTGTCTGTGTGTTTTAGGGAATTCAATCATTCTACCTTAGAGACATCACACCCTCAGATTTTGTTTTAATGTTGCCATCAAGGTGTGAAAGTGGAATAATCTCTTTTTTTATTTTTATGAAACCATTGTCTCTCCAGCCTCTTCTGCCTGTGTTTCTCTTTCATTTTCTGTCCATCTTTTTCTTCTCTCAGCAAGCAAGTGGTAATTATGCTGGTAAACATCTGCCTTGCCACAGCTGCTGGGGCCAGTGACACACACACACACACACACACACACACACACACACACACACACACACACACACACACACACACACACACACACACACACACACACACACACACACACACACACACACACACACACACACACACACACACACACACACATACATCAGACACTCATACATACACACACAGACTGGGCCTTGTCCTTTCAACACAACATTTTAAACACATGAATGTCCAGTTGGAAAAATGGCTGTGAAACCAGTGGAATTCAGAATTTTACTTGTTTTATTTTATTTTGTTGTATTTATATTTTAGGGTCTGTGTGAAGGACAGAAAGTGATATATGAAGCTGCTGAGTATTTTTTGAGTATTTGGTGGTTCCTTTAGGATTTTGGTGTTTAACCCTACTTTGTGACGCTTCTCCTGGGTCAGAATGTGAGGGTGGTGGATAAGTTATATGAAGTTTTCTAACAGATAGTTAGAAGTTTGTGCCTGTTTGTTATTATGGTGAACCTTGTTTGGTATTTAATGGCTTGCTTAATACAAAGACAAAAATTAAAGAAAAAAAAGAATAAACCTTCAGGTTTATTATCATATTCACAAAAACTGTTATCACACAAATCTGTGGAAGATATTTCGTATTTTTCTCAGAAGCAGTTGAGCCAAGTGGTACATGAACTAGAAATTTTAGAGGGTGTCAGAAATAAGAAATGTAAGGTCAGCACAGACAAAAATGGGCTTTCATGAGCTCTGATAAGTCTAAAATGGCAGCTAGTGAAGTGGGGAGAGGCCCCAAGTGAATCTGTGTATGTGTGCATGTGTTTTTGGTCTGTTGAAGAGTATCATTTTACAAATTGCTCCACTGGACAATCTTCCTCTTTCAACATCCCTGAATAATACAGGGGCAACTAGGGGAGAAGACATGGTCACTATGTCAAGCTTTATCACTCGTGCATGTAGCTTAAATTGCCCATGTGTTTACTTTTTGTCTGTATAACATTTTAGCTCAAATTGTGATTAAGCCTGCATGGATTTTAATGAGCCTAATTACATTTTGTCTGTAACCTTCTTTTTTTTTATTGCCCCTGCCATTTTGTCCCATGTTAAAGGGGATGGTAATTAAATTCACGTTGTAAAAATCCCCAAACCTTTAAATCTACAAACTGTTCCATATGTTAATATGTGCAGTTTTACATAATAAGGGATAGTCCATGTAAATTTGGTATCTCTGAGAGATGCTTCTCAGCAAAAACCCTCCAGGAAATGCTGGAAAGTATGTTGCACGCTGCATTTAGTTACAGTAATCTACAAATTGCTGGTCTTACATTTCTGTGTGTGGTTGGATTAAACAAATGGGAGGTATTGATGGGCTAGCCAATTCCACTTGTTTCCTGCTTTTGTGGTAAAATAAGCCAATCACTTCTCACTATTGCGCCATATACAATGTACAGACATGAGAATGGTATCAGTCAATTCTTCTCAACTAAACCTCTGCAAGAAATCAAAATAGGTCATTTTCCAAAATGTCAAACCAAGATAGGATCTTAAAATATAAATTAAGGTTATACCAAATAGTACAATTTAAAAAAAAAAAAATTAGACAATGAAATGTTTCTCAAATAAGAGTCCATCTCAAGACTCGTTGATCATCTTTTTCTGAGAAGTATAAGGCTAATTAGTTTTTACTGTTAAACCCACTTCCTTGTGTTTTTCAAGCCACCAAATTATTCATGGTTTGAAAGATAAAAATAGAAGTCCAAAATGCAGAGAAAATAAAAGGCATCAGATGTACTTTTTAGATAAACTATTGTGTCAACAAAAGAAGCTATATTTTGAGTCCCGCCACGGGATGAAAGACTTACCTACAGTCAAGGAAACGCAAAGTGAGCTGAGCCAGAGCTAGCTGGTTAGCAGGGGCTGACCTTTCTACTTAAAGTACTTAAAAATGACACAGCTGTCCAAACAAACACACTTGATATGAACTACACAAAACAGTTAGATTGGTTGTGGCACAATTTGTAAACAGAAGACAGCACTAAGGGCAAAGAGGGGTGGCAAGTGCAAACAGCCAATAGAAGTATGAAAGTGACAAAAAGATATGAGTCACAACTTCCCCTCAGGAAATTACGCCGAGTAGTATAGAATAAGAGGATGCAGAAATGTGAGAATTAGGCCTTCAGCCAGTGACATGATCATGCAATTGCCGGTTCAACTACATCTGTGGTGAGGATCTGTGCAATTCAGATCTTGGATTGTACTTCTACCGTTCAAATTGTTGTACTGTATATTTTTTATTGGCCCCTCCCCGTCCAATGACCAGTTCTTTAAAGTAAAATTATCTTACCTATCCATTAAAGTGGACTTGACAGTTAAGTCTACAGGCTGGCTGATTGGTGTTGATGTCTGGTACAGTAGTTTGGCAGTGCAACGTGTCGTTGGCTAAATGTAATGTTGCTGATGGGTCAGTTGTAAGCGAGTGTGTGTGTGTGTTTACGCCATATGTTTATGCCCTGTGGGAATCACGGTTTTATATATGTCCATAGTAGTATTTATGGTTGTTCTATATGTCCATCTAGGCATGGAAAAAGGCCTGTCGGCACTGTGCTAAAAGTGTGTTGTGTCGGTGTGGCTTGGAGGTGTTGTGAAACTTTGTGTGTTTGTGCATTATTGTGAATCAGCCTGTCTTTTGTTTAATGGTATGGTGATGTGATCTGCTTTGACCATCCAGAAGAATAACATAATCATCCTTGACAGTCAAACACCATTCGCAGACTCCCATTCTCATACATGCACACACACTTATTCGCTCTCTTACACACAGACACACACTGTTCAGTGGTAATTTGTAGCAACCTGTCAGCCACAATACAGACATTACCCTATAGGAGCTGGGTAATTTAGAAACCTTTCCTACACACATACAGTACACACACACACGCACACACACACCAGTCATCTGTCAGTTTGAAAAGATCAAAACACTAAAAAAGACGGTCAAAAGGAATACGGGTTTCCAAGTGCCAGGAGCAATTCACACACACTCACACACACACACATGCACGCACACTTGTACACACATGGTGCCAGGAGCAAGGTGCTGTAGGGATGCTGGTGCTCCCTAGGTAGTTGTCTTATCTGATTATGGTAACGATGTAGAGAATAGTGGAGGAAAAGGTTGCCTGGGGGAGGGAGGGACTGAGAGAGGAGAGGAGATGGGGGAAGCGAGGAATGTGGCTCAGTGAAGTTAAGTGATAGCTTCGAAGTCAGTCTACAATCGGACTCACCTTTTATTACATTTCTGCAGAAGTTATTACCAATCTGTAGCTCTCCTACATAAGCATCAGGTGTTATGGTGGCTGATGATCTGTGTATAATTAACAGAACATGTTGGTCCTGGTTGGATACACCGTGGTCTCCAGGTTCATAGTAGTGTGTGGTGGCCAAAAAAAAAATATATATATATAGCAGTGGTATTTACAAAAGAAGGGATAATAAGGCTAAGAAGGTGGCACTCATTAAAACCAATGAGCTGCATGTGTTACCCATTAGATAACCTATCAATTATTTTTCAGCTCATAGCTGTGATCAGCCTCTACACCCAAATTGTATTGTGTTCTCTCAGCTCTGGACAGATATCAAAGCAGAAACACTCTGATACACCATGAAATTTGTGTTTTGTTTAAATGGATCATAATTTGGTATGCTTATTATATTTATGGCATCAAAAGCTGTAGGATATGTGTTATATTATGCAGACTGCATGGAAATGTAAGCAGAAATGCCATCAACAAGAACAAGAGGACCAAAGGACTTAGAAGACACTGCATCTGTTTGTGTTTTATGACAATAAGTACAGATTATAGAAATTATATAAACATAGCACATATTTATCTGCAATTATTGTTAAATTTGTACCTAATTGGACTTAAAGTGATATTTTAGGTTATTTGGCAGAGGATTGTATGAGGTTCTTTTTTAACTTAGTCAGTATAGTTTGATTAGTGCTCTCCCAGTTTAAAAAAGCAGCCATGGAGCACTGGTAGTGAGGTCATATGGCTGTGCATGGGGCCTGCTACAGGAACATATTTGAGTCACCAGAAAGGCCAGTATTCCTTTAACTGTAGGCCTATATGTTTTTTGGAATTTATTTTTGTTTTGTCTGTGGTCACCTATTCAGTGCACATGTACATATTTTTGTGTTTGTCCTGTCAGACAACTGAACAAGTAGAAGTAGCACAGGACAGTATTCAAAATATTTTTTTAATAAACTTGAAGATACTTTCATCTTCAAGTTTTGTACATTGTAATAGTTACTGTGTTGGTTTATGTGTAATGGCTCTTCCAGTCTTGTACTTTACTCTGTGTGATTTTAAGATTTTTGAAGGAGAAGTGGACAAAGTTTAAAGTTAAAGATGTGCTGTGAAATGAGAAATGTAGAAGTAGGTGTCAGAAGAGGACGAGAAGTGAGATAAATAGTAAAAAGAAGTGTCTGGGAAGGACAGAGCAATGAAGAGCAGTGGTGAAAGACAGAATGAAGAGAAAGTAAGAGAGTTAACAATTGAAATAGCTTTGGCGTACTATCTTTTGGAGTACCAGTGAGTGACTGTGCCTGGAGGACCCCCAGAGGGGTCCTTCTGTTAGTGCCTGAGCAAATCACAACTGCTGGATGATAAAGTGTCAGGGACAACCAGTCACACCTGTCCCATCATGACCAAGCATGGCTGCATTAATATTTAACACCAATGTGAACACACTTGTACACGGACACTCTCTCTTTCTCTTACTGTTGCTACCTGGGTCACACTACCCAAATTCACCACAACTAACAATCATAGGAGAAATCTGATCCTGGACCTTGGTTAGGACTGATGTTTAGCCCAGATGATCTGGTAATGTTAGTGCTTTGCAGACATGGTCTAACCAAGGGGGCAGTTGTGGATCTGAGAAGTGAAGCTCACTTCCGCGTTCAAAAAACTGCAATCCCCCCGGCTTCCTCTGGGGGCTGGTGTCAGAAGGGAGCATTCCCCATAGACCCCCATGTTAAAATCGCCGATTTTACATCCTCAGTAAACATGTTAAAAGCCTGGTGTCAGAACGTTTTTTTTTCTCAATCGATAGTTTCTACCCCCGCACACACTCTGAGGGGGGTGAATTTTTTTTAAACTCTACCGTTTTACTGTTATTAGGTTAAAACTCTGGCCAATTAGGGCGCGGAAATGTTGAGTGACAGGCCCGAGCAGCTCCGTGGACAGCTGCTTCGAGGCCAGTGGGCGGGTTCTCGGCGGTTCTCGGCCGGCCAATCCAACATGGCGCTGTCCAGGCCGCCATATTTGAGTCACAAAAACGACTCCCCAAAACCAATGGGTGACGTCACGGACGCTACGTCCATTCTTTTTACAGTCTATGGGTCTAACTGAAACTTCTTGAATCTCTCACAGATACATCAGGGCCACCAGGACAATTGTTGTCAATTAATTGACCTCCTCTGCTTCTCTGTGAGATTATGTGAGGTTGGATCACGTTAGGTTGTGCTTGGCCCCCCATTTTATCCAGCACTAAAATATCATGCAGTGCCATTATTTTCAAAACTTGTAGTGTGTGCATGTTTGAGAGATTTTTTTTTGAGGATTTCAAAACTCCTGTAGTCTGACTTGAGCTGTGTGGTGACCACACACACAAATGGATGGTTGCTCTTTCATAGAGCTCGTACCTGTTGGAAGCAGCACTGTCAAGAAAAGATGAAAATGGGGTAAGTGGGTCAGTATCTGAGAGTCACTGTGAGTTAAGGTCAAGTCAAGATTACACACACACACACACACATGCACATCTATCTATGTATTTATTGCAGAGAGTGAACAAGTTGTTCCCATCTAATCTACAATTTGTTCTCTAGACCCTGACAGCTCATCTGCTTCACTACTCTGCTCTTATACAGTTTGGCTGCTAAAGCTTCTACTGCATGCCATAATGACCTTAATGAATGTTTTCACGCACAATTACACCGGAAGACTCTGGCTGTGTGTATGTGTGTATATGGACTGGTGTGGTCTTGGCAGAAGGCTGCTATTTTGCACCAACTAATCTGATACTATAGTCATAGTACCTTTTTTTTGCATTTATGCACATGCCTCATCAACCCACTCTGTCTGAGACTGGTTTGCATTATAAAAGTAAAAAAAAACAAAAAAAAAACAATTTTCTTCTTGCCATTCTTGTGCTCTTTAGTTAAGGCAACACTACACCACAGGTTACTTGGCCTGGGTCGTGTCTAACATGACAGCACATAGTTGGGAATTGTTGAACAAGTTAACCAGTTTGTTAAACTTCACAAAGGGTGGAGATAGCACAAGAGCTTCAATTGGCCACAGAGCATAAGCTGAAGTTGTAGCAGTGGTTGGGAGGTGCAGTGACCATGCTCAAAAATTATGCCACAAATGCCACTGTGGAAAATGGTGATTTCAGTGACTGATCACAGCAAATGACACCGCATGAAGTTCAAGAAGTTGCTTGCAAAACTGCCCACAAGTGCATGACTACATTTTGTCAAATGAGGAACACATTTGCAGCACATTTTTTGGTTAGATGAAACCAAAATGAATTTGCTTGTATAAGTTGGCTGTGAAGCTGACCACACACGTGACAGAATAGAGCCCACTATGAAATGTGAGCTGTGGCTACATATTGGGGCCACATCCTTTGGAGGTTGTAGTCTGCAAACGTGTAGCTATTGTACACTGAAAAGGTGGAGTGAAATGAAACGATCTGTTCTTTGGAAAACTTGGGTTGTAGGCATCACTCTTACTGAGAAGCAACCCTGACATAATTTTTTCTTACAAATACTTGAAGGCCCTTGGTTTTTTAACAGTTGTACTATTCAACTGTGCTGAAACCTGATACTTGCATTTAAAAATGTAATCGTCCACCATGTCAGTGTTGTTTGCTGCCATATTATTTTCAATACTGGCATGCAATGAATCTTGAGGATAGGTAGAAGAATCCAAGGCTTGATTTGAAGGAGGCTTTGAAATATGACAGCCAAGTTGCGCTGCTGTGAACACAGTTATGGAGGTGGGAGTGCACTAATATGAGCCTGCATGAATGTTGAAGGCGTAGGGGAGATTTATAGATGGCAATATGAATGCATGCTTGGACCCACTAAAAACTGAATGAAAAGATGACTCCCAGTCTCAAGAAGCTTGGCAGGAGAGGGATTTTCCAACATGACAGTGACCCCAAACACCGTACAAAAACCAGCTTTAAAATGAGAAAATATTGCTGTGTTCTTATGCATGGAGAGGGACTTTTTATGTTAGTTTCCGTGGGCTGTACTGTATGTTTGTGTTTGTGCAAATGTGTGGGCACTAGATACAGTACATTTCTGTGTATCTGTGTGGTTGTGTACATGTGTGTGAAGGTGAGGCAAGGTTGTTATGTAGGGGTGAAACGGACACCTCTATGGTAGCCCTCTGCCCGCTGGCACAGGAGGCGAAAGGGCACGAGACTGGCATCAATTACATAGTGAGAGAGAGAGGGGGAGAAAGTGTGTGTGTGTGTGTGTGTGTGTGTGTGTGTGTGTGTGTGTGTGTGTGTGTGTGTGTGTGTGTGTGTGTGTGTGTGTGTGTGTGTGTGTGTGTGTGTGTGTGTGTGTGTGTGTGGGGTTTGAGATTTACTGTCTTTTTAAATTCATTTCATTATTTATTTTACATGAGTATTTTGTGCCAATGTGCGATGTGGTCCAGCTTAATAGTGAGAGCAAGGCACTAACACAGCCAGGGTTAGGGGTATAACTCCCACTAGGCTTTGAGATATAAGAGCAAGAAATGTATGCAGCAAAGGTGCTGCAAGGTGCTTTGGATAAAAGGATCCACCAAAGAGCATATGTTATGTTAACCTGTCCTTTGTAGAAATATCCAGACTAAAGTAGAAGTTTCATGACACAGGTTAAGAACCCTATTAAAAGCAAAAGAAACTAACCAGAATAAAAATGAGGATGCAATTGGATTCTGGTACTGGAGTTAGAAACTGGCGACAAACCAGGACACAAACTAGCTATTACCAAATTTCACATACCTGACATCTGAAGTTATCACTTTTTTGTTTAACTGTCTTCCCACTTTACTGAATATACAAAACACATAACATGCATGGGGCTGATCGTGAGAGAGATAAGGATGCTCTAATCTGTGCGCTGACATTTTGGATCGGAAACGGTTCCACCAGTGTTGTGTCTGATCCACATTAAAGAAAGTTTCTTTGTAAATGTCAAAAATGAAATTCTGTTTCTTCCTTCTGGCCTCAGATTGATACTCTGTGACAGCAGATACCCAAAGAATCAGGAGAGTGACTGATAAAGATGCATTGATAATTTGAATGGATTGATAACTAGGATGTACTTAATATTACATTACTCCTGAAAATAACCAAATCCAGAACAAATTCGAGCATTAAAAAACATCATACTTTGTGAGGATCCATTATGTTGGGTACTGGCTTTGTTACTGAACCTTTCTTGTGCATATTGCTCTCTCTTTGCAGTAGGTGACTGTATGCGACTCTCCTTCCTTGTATGCTCTCATGAATGTTTCCCTTTGCTTTCTGCTCAGAAAGAAAAAGTCTTAGAGACTTATGGTCTTTATTAAAAGGTTGGTGTGTCACCTTATATATGTCCTCCCTCTCTCTCTCTCTCTCTCTCTCTCTCTCTCTCTTTCTCTCTGTGTTTTCTCTCTTTATCTTTTTTCCTGAAGATTATTTTCTCTTTCTCCCCTTCTCCCTTCCTCTCTACCTCATCTATCTCTCATTCTCTCCCCCTTTCATTGTCTCTCCCCCTCCACCTTCTTTGTCCTTCCCTCCTTCCCTCTCATTTTCCCTACACACACACTCTCTCTCTCTCCCTCTCCATCTCCCTGGGGACAATTTTCTTTTCTTAAATAAACTGTCATAGCTAGTGTTAAAATATGGGCCTTACACGGGGTGAGCACGGCAAGGCAAAGGCATGGGGCCCTGGGCTGGTATAAAACATGGATAATATGCTGTGAGAGGTAATTGTATCTTTTAGCGCTGAGATGAGTAGAACAAATGTGTCTCCTCTCCATCCTCCTCTCTCTCTCTTTCTCACACACACTCTCACTCTCTTTATATTCCTCCTCCTCCTCTCTTCCTCTTCCTATCTCTTCCTTTACACACTGCAGCCGTGCTAATATGATAGAGAGAATATTGGCTGTACATCAGAGCTGCTAACAGTTCATAGTGGGTAAGGGCAAGTATACTGTAGAGGCGGCAGAGAGGACTAAGGTTGGTGGGAGAGGCCTGGAGGGTGAATAACAAGGAGAGGCAGCAGGATAGGGGAGCAAGAGAGTGACAGAAAGAGACAGAGAAAGGTGGCAAGGCACCTAGGGATGCAGAAGGGGAGAGCTTGTGATGCATTAAGTCGTAATTTAATTCATTTCAGTTTACTCCACTCCTTTGGTTCAGGAATATTTTTGTAATTAATGTGGGTGCCATTTAGGTTTTTTTGTTTGTTTTTTTAAATACGTTTTTGGCCAAACCTTTTCCAATATTTACAAAAAAAAAACCTTGTTACCTTGACAAAAATATTTGGGGGGTTTTTTATTTGCAAAAGCATTCATCTGTCAGGGGCAATTGAAAGTGGCAGCAAAGGTTTATTGTGTATGAGTACAGAGCTAAAAGTTCCAGGTACTTTTCTTCAGGGACTGAAATGTTCTTGTGACCCATTGTTCTCTGAGTTTCCACTAGGGCCTATAAAGTCCCAGAACGATTATGCAAATCTGCATACAGAGGGGAAAATGCAATTGATGGACTCTAGTAAAATATACACATCATACCCCAATATATAAAACTTTTAACAAAATTGAAAATGAAGCACATCGCTTCTGTTCATATATATTGACTTGTATTAAAATGTGTTGGTGCATTTGTACAGAGGTTCACAGGCAGGCAGAGTTGTTGTTAAACTGTCCAGCAAATCATGTGTTTATTTACCTTCATCTTCACAGACTAACGAGCAGCAACAATATTTCAGATCAAACTTAATCATCCAAAGGGATTTTTTCAGACAATACAGAGAGCCAACATTTAAAAAAAAAAGGCTGCAGCCATAACACCTGTTTTTGGGGGATGATGGTGCACACTGACCAGCAGAACAGTGAGCTGCTGATGTGAGGGTGTATTCTGGCTCGTCTCAGGCTTGGGCCCCTAAATTGATGACATTTCTTAAAAGTCACTTTCTCACTTGAAAAACCATCAAACCTTCATGAGCTGATATAGAAACAGTGTGAAATTTGTTTCTAGTCTTGTTGGCAACTGCGGCCTCTGGGACTGCTTGGTCCCTAATGCACCACTATGGCTATATAATTTTGTTTCATATCAGCCACTTGTTTGATCTAGAAATTTGACAGGGCCCCAGTATCACTTCAACTAGCACTGTTTCTGTTTTTGATTTGATTCAACCCTAGTGTGATTATCCCAAACTGTAGAAAAACCCTAACTATTCAAAAGAAGATATTCTTTAACAGACATGTTACTGTAGAGTACCAACCATCTATTGACTGTCCATTTCTCATTTTCATTCTCATTCTTTATCTTGCCAATGTTTTTTCATTTAATTTACTTGACAGTTGATTGTTTAGAGGCAGGAAAGAGCAATGGAAGTTTAATTAAATGTGGGATATTATGGTCATTTGGTGTGCTTCTTAACCACTGAACCTCCACAATACCCTCTTTTCTTTTACCAGCGTTTCTTTTACAAATTCACTGCTTCATTCCCTTCCTTTCCCAATGACCTTGCTACATCATCTCTTTTTGCTCATTACAGTATATACATATATCTTTCTGTGTCACTGTCTTTCCCATGTATCCTGTTTGTCAGTGTCAACAGTAGTGCTTTTCTCATTCATCCAACAAGCCCTACACTCCACTCATCGTGCTTGTCTTTATTTCTTTCTTTATGTCTCTCTCTCTCTCTCTCTCTCTCTCTCTCTCTCTCTCTCTCTCTCTCTCTCTCTCTCTCTCTCTCTCTCTCTCTCTCATTTGCTGCCTCTCTTTTCCCCCACTGACAGCTTCACTGGCTGTGGAATGAGGTGTGTTATCAGTGAGTGGTATGTCAGTCAGTCACAGGGCAATACAGCCCAAAGCAGACGGGCTGGGTGGAGAGAGGTTGGCGAGGCGGGATGTGTGGGGGCAGAGACAGGGAGTCAGGGATTAGGGGCGGAGATAGGTGAGGGAGAGCAGACAAGCATGAAAGGGGCAACAAGAGAGGGGAAGATCTCAGAAAAGAAAACAAAAGCCGGGCGAGCTACAGAGGAGGGGGTTCCCACTTGCAAGATGTACAGACATGCACTGTGTGCTCCGCGTTCAAAAACAGCAGAAAAGGGAGTGATGGAAGAAAGAGGCATGTGCACGGAGATGGGAATTAATTGAGGGAAGTACGGAGAAACAAAGTGGAGATAGGAGGTGGGAATAAGGGAAGGGCTGAGAGGAATGGATGGTTGTGTTTGTAGAATGAGAAGAGGAGAGGAGCAGAAGAGAGGGAGGTAAAGAAGGGATTTCAGAGGGACATGGACTGAGTGGTTGTGGGAAAGGCCAGGTGAAATTAGATCTTCCATGATAAAGGTCAAACAGGGGCAGTGGAGTCAGTGTAAACTGGTGTCTCGCGATGGGAACACACCGTCTGCGTTGTGTAAGAGTGGAAGCTGCTGCGGAGAAGCATGTGTGTGTTTTCACACCGGCTGCAGTGTGTGCTGCGTTGCTGCTACTGCCAGCTCTGTACAATGGAGTTTATAGGTTACTGGGATTTTGATTTATCTTTTTTACAATTGAAAACCTCAGTAAAGTGCCACCACCTCCAGCTGTTGAAAAGGCCAAAATATAACAACTCTGGAAAAAAATTACCACTCCAAATGTTTCTTAATAATTCAGCATCTCTGTATGTATGGCAGCCATTACATCCCAGTGTCTGTTGAATTCCAACACAAGCACACCTCAGGTTACTTAAAATTGGGGTTATTACACCAATGTTGATTTCTGGACTTTTCTTAAGTTAAAAAAAATAGCGTTGATGAACTTGTTTTCTTTGCATTGTTCAAAGTGATTAACACTGCATGTTTTTTGTTGTTTTGACCAGTTGTCATGTAGTGCTAACAAATGCTCCAAGTGACAATATTTTTTATTTCTTATTTGGGAGAAATGCTGTCAGTAGTTTATAGAGTAAAACAAAAGTCTTTGTTTTACTCAAACACATGCCTATAGGAATGTGTTTGAGAAAAATGAAGACATTTTTTAGTTTCTCTGGTTTACTATGTATAGGCTATACATAGTAAACCAGAGAAACTGATCATTTTGAAGTGGTCTTAATTTTTTTCAGAGCTGTGTATATATATTTATATTTTATCATGTCTGTGCCGCATTCATATTCAGCCTAGACATTGACAACTATGATGGAAGGATTCTGTTTTTATAGGATCGTGCTGGTATGATGTCAATACAACTGGCAACTTGTGTTTTCTCTGTTTATTTTGGCCGAGACAGGCACACGCTGAGTGTAAAAAATCAACGAGACACAGAATCTCCAGATCAGCTGCGGGGCATGAGATGCACAGTACAGGCAGCATGTGCGCTCAAAGCTGTTAGCATGTGCACTGAAATGAAAACCAAGACATTTTGCAGCACTTTCTGGCCACCCATCCACTGTGCTCCAGGCATCATGTGGAGGCAAACAACCGGGCAACATAGAGGCACATTTCTCAGTAGATAAGGACCGCCAAGTACTCAGACAAGCCATTGTATAAATGATGCTTCATTTGAGAATGTATTAAAGGAAATATGGTGGAGCCTGTTTGAATGGACCTGTTGGAGTTGCTTGTTGTCTATAACTTAGAGGTGCTTTGCTCATGTTTGTCGATAAAGACCTTAGACTGAGCGATGGTGCAAACTGTTTTAAAGGAGGGGGAATTGTAGTAGGGGCACTGGAGCATTAGGTGTGACAGTGTGGGTCACTTTTACTTTTTATTGACGGTGTGTATTTCTCTCTCTTGCATGCATCTAAGGGTGTCTTCTTAAGGAAAATTAAAAAGGGCATCTCTTCCGCTTGTTAATCATAGTTTTCACTTGCATTCAAACTCCTGCATATACTTCCACTTAATCAGACTGTGTTAAAATATGTTTGCGGGAGTGGTTTCTAATGTTTAATTTATTTGACCACAAGCTGTCACCTCTGAGATTCTCAAATGAGCAGCCATGTTCCACATGTACTGTCAATAAAATGCTGTTTTTAAGCTTTTCACTATGTGCAGTACATCAGATGTTTAGATAATGGCTCTTGTCCAAAATCAAAGATTTATTCATTTATTCAGCTAAACTGAACTGCTTCAGGATGAAACTGCATTATGACAGCTGTCTGTCTGAAACGCCCCACACTCCACAACAAGTCCCAGCCTATCTACATTTCATTATGACAACAAAGAGTTATTCTTTCACCAGTTGAGTTTTTGAAGTAATGTCTAACAACCAAAACATGAGCTGAATGTGTATTTGGAAGTAGTAGACTTGCTTATATGCCTGAGAGCTTTAACATCAAAGGGACAAAGATCTGCAATTTCTGCCCAGATGCTTCATAGAAATTGGCTTCAATTTATTTCTGCGAACATGACAGTTATGTGTATAAAATAATCTCTTGTGGCAACACTGATGAAGTGTAGGTCAGTGCAGGTTTGGATAGAAGTCGTGGGAAAAGGCCCTGGTTATCAGGAGGTATTAATGCATAGGCACTGTCTCTTCATCTGTCATATGGTTAGCTGTTAGTTAGCTATGTATCTTTTTCATACACAAACAAGCCCACATTTCACCGCATAGCTTTGTATTGTAGCATGTGATGAGTGTAAGATTTTATAATGCAGATACTTCCTTTTTCCCTCTTCCTAATTAAATCAAGCTTTTAGTCTGTAAATCCTTAAGAGTAAAATACATGCAGGTGATTTTCTATTCCATGCTGGTCACAAATATTAGGAGTATATGTATATAAGAAATAATATTTGATACATCACATTGCATTATTATCCACCTATTATATTATATTATATTATATTATATTATATTATATTATATTATATTATATTATATTATATTATATTATATTATATTATATTATATTATGTATTCATTTTCCTTACCTCTTTTACTTTTGTAGCCCACAGCTACAAAGTGGGCTTAGAAGAAACACTGCTGTCCACACACTGTACTGAGCCATGGCTTGGCAGGAGTGTGAAAATCGAGAAGAGCTTTAGTCAAAATGCCAGCCTACAGATCACTAAAAGCTTTCCACTAAGGGTTTTCCTGGGCTTTTAGAGAGGCTTAGGTGGTAACATTGCCAGCAGGGTGGGTTTTGCACAGGGAAAGGGTGTCTCAAACTCCCTAAGAGCACAGAAACCTTTATAAATGAAGGAAATATTTTAATAAGGAAAGGAAAATAATAAAACTGGTCTTTGAGGAGGAGAGATGCAGTAAAGTGTGGTGAATTTCATCGATGGCCTTTTGAAACAGAAGATGGTGATACAGTACATTGGCAATATTACAACCACCAGTCAGAGAATAGCAGAAGTTATAAAATAACTGTAGTTAAAATTCATATAGTCTGATATAATGTGAAAAAAATATACGGCAAGAATGCTGTTAGTGCATGTTGTTAGGTTTAATGTGAGTTGTGGCTTTGCAGGAGAAATCACTAACCATAGGCAACCAGGCCAAATGCTAATGGAGCCATGAATGGTGGCAGAGACCACAAGTGGTGCAGGGGTTAAGATTCAATATCCGAGCTGGCCCAGGATTGAACCCTGCTGAACCCATCTCGCCTTCCAGTTTCAGCTTTAATCTCAATGTGACGGAGAGTTTGAGTTTACAGGAAACAAGGCCATACCACTTGGAGGAAAAGAGAAACCAAACCAGAGCAGTACAGAACTGGTGTGTGTATCAAATTCTTCAGCTGTAGCTTATGTTGACATGATTATGATTCGATTTTAGATACTGAAATCACAATGTTAGAAGAAGATTTAACGGCCATTTGTCTTGAGGGAGAAAAATTGCACATCGTATGGTTATTATTGCAGAATACACTTATTTTAATTTGCAACACCAGGACATTACATTAAATGAAAAATGAAACAAACCCTGACAGTACATATGATAAATGGCCCAATTATCAATTCTGTGAATGCATAACTACATTTAGTTATCACCATTTATGGGCTGTATTGGATTTCATTGGACATTACAGTGTACGAACTGCTGAGATCCAGGTGTTCTCACACAGGTTGCGTTTATCTTAAAAATACCTACAAAGATGTCGCCTTTAAGTGGTTTATTTGAAAAGGCGTCACAAAATTAAATACGCTCAGTATAAATGGGATAGGATAGGTAGAGTTTGAAGCAGTCATTTCCTTTCCTCTGGACTTAGTGGACACAGTCCAAATGAGACTAGTTATCAACACGAAAGAATCCTGACTACTCTCCTCTTTTTTCCTCTGTTCTCCAAAAACTCTGAAGTTACGCTGGCTAAAAGAGACAAAGAGAGGTAAAGGAAAGAAGGAAGTAAAAATACAGATGGACAGGGAAAAGGAAAAACGGAGGGAAAGTGTTTGTGAAAGCTAACAAAGGGGAGTTGGCTGTGTTTCAAAAGGGCGCGTGGCGGCTAAGGAGGATGAAGCGCTTCAGGATTCATTTACATCAGGCCTGACAACTGCCTCACATCTCCCCAAGAGCCGCACTGCTCTGGCTTAGAGATTCCTAAAGAGGGCCCTTCTTCTAGCTCCCTCTCTTACACCCACTCCCTGACTTTTCTTTTTCTCCCTCCTGTCTCTTTTTTTTCTCTTGCCTTTTTTCAGTCTTATTCTCTCCCGCTCTCTCTCTCTTGTGCTCTCATACGCTTGCCAGTCTTCAATCAGCCATCATGAAAGTGTCTGTCTGGGCGTCTTAACTATCCTCTGAGAGGCAGACACTTGTCTGGGCCTGCCTTCATCCCCTAAAGGCGTTTTTTGACTTGGACTTATTTCCCTCCTCACACCTTTTCAACTTCCCTAAAGAGCTGACAACAAGTGAGAGCGACAGGGCAAGATAAACATGAGGGAAAGAGACAGGAAGGAAGATGAGAGGGGGGAGTCTGAGAGGGAAAGTAAAGTAAAGATGGATATGAAAAATAGGAGGAGAGAGGGAGCAAATGAATATGAGGTAAGGAAACTCAAAAACAGAAAAAGGTGAGGGAATCAAATGACCTCGTGGAGAGGAGAAAGGACAAAGCAAGAAGGACCAGAGTGGGAGAGAGACGAGAAAGATGAAGAAGGAGAGGGGGGACTCTGGTAAGACAGGGAGAGTCACGTTTATCAGTAGTCCCACAGTGTGTTTCCCAAGCGCAGGATTTGGAGATGGGGTAAAGGGAGAGAGTGGGACAGGGCACATTAAAGTTTTTTGGTTTGATGTAAGAGGGAGCCGCTCCTGCTTTGACGGTGTTGTCTGCCGTGCAGTTTTTAATATTCATGCAGCAGATCGGGAAAGGAGAGAGGAGCGGAGTGGAGAGGAGATATTGGTCAAACAGAAAGCTAATTTGCAGCTGAGGCAGTTTAGCCTGAGGCTCTTTCTGCTACTGGGGAAATGAGCTGGAAGATTAGCTGTATGTATAATTCACACACGCCACGGTCACACACACACACACACATGCATGCATAGTGTGTGCATATAGTTTTGTAAAAAAAGATGCACATATTCACACTCAGAGCAGCAACAACTCTCTCTCTCTCTCTCTCTCTCTCTGAGATGTTGTGTGTCTCAACAGTATAAGTGGCTACTAGGCCCATACTGCTGCATGTGCCCCACGGGTCGCTCCATAACTTGCACTTAGGTTTTCACTGTTGCACTGTGGATTGTTAATGATATCTGCTGATGTGCCAGTGTGGCGGGCCCCACTCTCTGGAACTCTCTCCCTCCTGAAATCTCTGAAATCTTTCACGCCTCAACTCTGGATACTTTTTAATCAGCCCTCAAGACCCACCTGAAAAGGTGGGTCTTGAGTGGCCTTTTTCAACCAGTTGTTTTTTTCACCCCTTTGTTTGTCTGTTGTAAAATGTAAAATGACCTTGGGTTTTTTGAAAGGCACTATATAAATTTGAGCTATAATTATTATTATATTGTAATTATAATGAAATGCAAATGTTTTAGTCTTTTGTCTCTGATGATTTGTTGGTATAGTGTAACAATTGTGCGTTCTGGTTTGCTCCTACAAAAAAATATAAACTGTACAAAGATAGAAATACTGTACACCCAGCAAGTGCACTGACTTTCATCTGACGCTGATTTATTTCCAGGTCCACAACAGACGTGTGAGTCTGTTCCTGGATGGACTTGAGGAGGATGGGACACCATTTGACACACGACCTCTGACCGCGAGACTCTCCGATATCAGCGAAGATGGTGCCATGTGGGTTGGACTCAGCTCGAACGGTAAAAATTAATATTGTTTTTTGTAAGTGAAATTAGTACTATATGAATTTGAGATTCTTCAGATTACTACTGTACACTGTATTTATTAATCATTCAGTGATATTATTATTTTTAAAACTACAGCAGAAACCTTGAATAGCAAAGCACCTGTAGTCTCCTCAGCAGGGACCACCATCTGTTTTTTTTCCTCCAAGTGGAGAAAAATTACCTCTTAGTTTATCATGTCTGTATATCTTAATATGGTGTCAATGACTACTCCACCATTATTTTTCTCCCAGCCTTTATCCCCCTTCAACTACACATCTGTGATTGATTGGTGGTGCCTGGGAGCCGTCTTAGAGTCAATAGGAGAGAAATTGAGAGAAAAATGATATCCGTTCATCTCCAGGGTGATAAACGAGTGTTTTTCTTCTCGTTTATCAGGCATTGATCCTTAGTTCACTGCAGGTAGCATCTGATCAGCTGAAGATCACATCAGAGGGGGTGATCAATACAAGCGATTGGCTCGGGGGAGAGGGAGAGACAGTGTGTGTGTGTGTGTGGGTTGGCAGGTGGGTGGGTCTGTGTAGGTGTGTGTAGTTGTTGAACCTTTGGTTGTGTTTGGAATTCTGATCAGTGGACTGATTATGCGAATGCTGATCAGATGTATTGATTAACAACAATGTGTGTTTTTGGAGGGGGTCCTGCTAACTAAAAACTGTGTGTATGATACATAAATACAATGAGAAGCTGACGAGAGAAAAACTTGTGCCAGCTATATTGTAAAGTGATTGATAAGGACAGCAGTTTTATCAAAAGATAGAACTGTCCTGAATCAGTTTCTAATAACAGATCAATAGTTACTTTTTAAGAGAACAAACGCAGTACAATAAAATATTTGGAAAAGCACGGTCAGGGAAACCTACTCAAGGTTCAAATTCCCTTTACATACATTGGTGATTCAGAGGAAACGATGCTATTAACTGTCTGTATTCGGCCTCACTGATCACTCTTCAGCTGGATTAAGTTGTACTAATGCATTAAGGCTCCTCAAAAGCATTCAACTGGCAAAACATGAAGTGTTTTTAAAGAAAAACATACTGTATATATATTTTTATAAGATTGAAGTACTGTAAGAAATCATTAAAACAGATTTGCGAAACAAGACATCAATATTTTTGGCAGGTTTAATGCAGGTAGTGAAGAGAGTTACAAGCAAGTCTACAGAAGTCTGCAATCTCCTCTCACTGTACTGCTGTTATGTGGAAAGGAAAAATTAGATTAAATTATTTGCTCATGGCTTGATAGAAACTGGTTCTGACAACTGACTGGTTCATTTATTCATTCATTTTTTGGTTGGGTATTTTCAGTGTACAGCATTTTGGATAAAAAGCACCCGAATGCAGCCTATTACCTAATTACCATTTCTGACAAAGTCACCTGCTTAAGGATTGTTCTAGTAAATTCATCTTTAATATTGAGAGTTGTGACAGGGCCAGAAAAGGATTGAGATGGAAAAAAAAGACACAAAAATCATGCATAACCCCTAGTTGCCTGTATTAGCTGTCATCAGTTCTAAAAACATAAAAAACAAAGAAGAGGAGGCTGAGAGAGATGGATGACAGAATGCGAAACACAGAGAGAAAAGACAGAGACCTACAGAGAGAAGAGAGAATTAAGGCTTATACCTTGCATCATCCCAGTAACAATAGAGAGAATGCTTTTCAGAGGAAGGCATAATCCCATTTCCACACGCTAAAGAAATCCTGAGCCAAAGCCTAAGGCTGCACAACCACACACTGTTCTAACACACTTACATCCCATAACACTGTCTCGCTCAAGCTCTGTTTTACACACACGCGGAAACCCCCAACACACACACTATAGTTGGCTCAAAGATGGCAAAGCCTCTCTCAAATGCAAATACACACATAGATGCACACACTCCCTTTCTCTAAAGTGAGAATGTTTTTTGGAGTACACACAGGAAAGCCTCAAACACACATGCACGCACTTCCGCAGACAAAGCTAGACATGGCATGGGTTCTGTCGATGCTTAGAGACGTTATCCGTTTTCTAAGAGTTGCTGTCAAACTACACAGAAGTTTGTTGGACAGATAAAGACTCTGGCTCTCTTTGGACCAGTGTCATTGTCTGTGTGGGTTCCTTACGTGGGTTCCTATCCAACATTGTCATGTATGTACTGTATGGTCGTCCATCGAGATGTGTTGGAGGTTTGCCTGTGTTTGATGGTGTTTCTTGTCTGCAGTCGAGAACCCACATGTGTCTGGACATGGAGCTCATATGTTTAAAATATTCTAGCGTATGTCTGCTTGATGAACAGATTTTGGCATCTTGGCATATTTGATTTTTATATATTCTTATTTAGCATCTCTTGTTCAACATCTTTTCATTTACCTGCCTGAGTTCTCAGGTTAAAACCTGTTGTCACATTTTTCATCAATTTAAAGTATTTTGCAGTTTAATTAATGATGGAAATAATCCAATTTGTTGCTACTGAATGCTCAGTAATCTGTTTGCCACAGTTTAAAAATGACTTGAATTAGGCCCCGAAAAGACAGTGGTGTAGGCAGCTTTCCGCGGTAAGGAATGAGATTAGTTATAAAGAGTAAATCCTCTAAAACACGATTTTCTTCAGTAGAGGAAATGGGTGAAGCCAGTGGGTAATACCTGTTATCCTTAGACAGGCCTGTTTTGGTCCTGGCCTCAAACCAAGCTAATGATTTTGCCCTTATAAGTCTCGTTGCTCTCAAGTGAAAGCAAATGTAGGCTGTGGCAGATCCTGTTCGGCTTTCTTTCGTGAACTTGGCCATTATAAGCAGCTGTGGGCAGTCTCACTTAGCCGGTATCAAGAAACTGATAAGATAATCTACTAAATACTGTGAAATCCTCTCACTCACTTCCTTCAGTACAAACCCATTAACACCTTCTTGATGTTCTTTCCTCCTCTCTTTTCATCTCCCCAGGGTCTAATCAGTTCCATGGGTGGATGCAGGACTTTAGATTTTATCCAGCCACTCTGACCAACAGGTGAGTGGGATAAAGCGAGGTAGAGAGACAGGTAATGAGCAGCTATTTGCAGAGAAGCAGGGAAAAATCACAAAAGAACCAAAGGAAATAAGAGTTGTAAAAGAAGAGGTTAAACAGAAGAAATCTGGCAAATCATCATAGTTCTAGATAGATTGATTGAAGAGGAAAAGAGATAAAATGAAGAGAAATCGACAGAGATACTGTACAAGTGCGATAAAAGGAGAGATAGTTAGAAAGAGGAAGGCTAATCATTGCATCTTAAGATCCATACTACTTCCAGAGGATTTTCCTGAGAATTCAATACAAGGCAATTAGTGTTTTGCTCACCGGTGATGTGCACACAGTAAGGACTTACAAGTTTGTCTCATCAAGATTGGGGTGAGACAAAATGAGGGATTTGAGTTTTCAAATTATGCCTTTGATTTTTCACTTTGCACTAAATGTTCAGTTAATCGGCCCTTCAACAGGTGCTTTAAGATTTTATCTCATCTCTCAAGTTGTTACAATGGTTTGCGGTTTGTGACAGCGTCACTGTCACTTCACATATTACATTATATTAACAGTCCCTGTGTTTATTATAAATTACAACCATGTAGTTTTAGCCAAATGCATTTTCATTAAAACCAACTTATTAAGTGGCATTTAACTTTAGATCATAGTATAATACTCTATATGATAGTACACTGGTCCTTTCCTCATCCCATATTGTGTTTTGTTCAACTGCTGTATTAAAGTCAGATATACTCTACTGTATCTTGTTTTAACAGAGAAATGGTGGAGTTGTACTCAGGAGTCCTGCCTGAGCTCCACACCCAGTCAGAGTGTCGCTGTCCTCCCAGTCACCCCAGAGTGCATCCTTTAGTTGAGAGGTACAGTATAACAACTTCTAACAACTTGTGACTTTGTGGCCATTTTAAGTCAAAGTAAGCTTTATCCACATCCCCATAGCTTAATAGTCGTCCCTTTAGCTTTACCCAATGCAGTGATTAGGAGAGTCTTAATTGTAAGGGTAAATATGAGTGCCTTTGTTGAAAACCATTTTCATCATGCATTTAATTTAACATAACTTGTGCTGTTGATTACTTAAAAAACTGTCACTGTCTACAGATATTGCATTCCCAATGCTGTGGAGGACATCACCAATGACAGAGTCTTGAGACTGAACCTTAACGCCCACCCACTCAGTTATGTCAATGATCAGGACATGGGAACCTCATGGCTTTCAAAGATCATGACGACACAGGAATTGGAGGAAGGAGTCACGATTACAGTGGATTTGACTAATGGACAATACCAGGTAACAGAATAAATAACTAAAGAGCATTTGGTCCGTTTTGCAAATATGATTTATGAATTGACGTTGCTTTTCGGCACCAGTCAATCAAATAGCAACAGCTTAGTCACTGCCTTGTTTTATGAAAGACAGAAATCAGTGCAGCAAGCACAAGCTTTGACTTGTACTTCACAGGTTTATTGTTTATTACGTTTAATGTTTAATTCTCAAGAGGGTATTCATTAAATTAGCAAAATAAAATTAACCAAAATAAAATAAAAATAAAAAAGATCCTCTTATGGACTTAGCTGAATGCCAATACGATACAGCTGTTGTCAGATAATAGATCGACCCAGTCAAATGTGAGTCATCCTAGGTCATTGTGTCGTCGCATCCTCAGCAACTCATTTGTTCACCACTTCGGTTTGGACAGTGAACTAAATTCCATCATTATGGTGTGTGCATTTGAAATTGTATAATACAAACGCTGTACAATATCTGTCTGCTTGCACCTGTGTGCTGTGGACAGTAGTTTCATCCTCTTTCTGAGGGCTGCAGTTAGAGACAGATGGGGGCAAAAAGAGAGTGAAAGAGGGAGAGAGAGTGAGAGAGCGATAGAAAGAGGGAGGGAGAGGGAGAGATTGCTGGATTTGGGCGTTGTCGACACTGGGTTGTCAAAAGACTCATCCCTCTTCTCTCTGAAGTGTGTATGTGAGTGTGAGCAGGATTTTGGGAGCTGTCCTGATGTGGTCGCTCAACTCAAGTCCCCAGATAAAAGACACTTTCTGAAGTTCGGGGATGTGTGTTTGTGTGTGTGTCTGTGTGTGTGTGTGGGTTTGCACAGTGGTGCTGGCTTAATGCGCTCCCTGCTGTGTAACCCACTGTCCAAGCCCACACTGTAGAGGGGCAGATAACACTTAACACACACACACACACACACACCTACACACAGGCAGGCATGTGATTTAGTAGGGAAGAACCTGTGTGTATGTTTGTGTATATGTGTCTATATGTTGTGTGAGGGCTCTTAGTTTTGAACAAAATCTCTGTCTATGCAGAAAGACAACTGATGATTTAAAACCAATTTTACCTTGTGACCAAGACAAAGGCAGCTCAGGACCTTTCACTACACAGTTACAGTTGTAGCTCTGCCACTCTTCCGTTCATGGATTCAGTCTGTACCCCTCCCCTCCCCAGGTGTTCTACGTTATCATTCAGTTTACCGGCCTCTTGCCTGAATCAGTTCTGATCCAGAGACGGACGCTTAACCTCACAGAACGAGAGTGGAGTGGAACCACCTCAGAACGGCCCTGGTTGGACTGGCAGTACATGGCTAGAAACTGTAGTGTGTTTGAAATGCAGAACAATGGGCCTTTACTGAGACCAGACTCCGTCAACTGTCTGCAGCTGCCCAGGTAGGTGTGATATGTGGATGTGTGGGTGTGACAAATAGTCAGTCATTGAATATATTAATATTAAGTACATACAGATAGATACATACTTACCATGTTCTGATGCCTATGCCCAAATACAATGATGACTTAACAGTCTGTTCTGTTAAAAAAATATATACAGCTGCAATCCAAAAACAAACAAACAAAAATACAAAAACTATAACTCAAAGTATTTTTTTCCCACACGTTTTGATGTTTTGATCTTTTGTAATTTGAAATTTTTCACTTTCCTCAGCCATTCATAAAACCCCCTGAAAGCCTTATTTCTAAAATACATATTGAAATATGAAATATGTGTTGAATAGGTTTTTGTCAGATAAAGATGAAGATGTCTCTGGTCGATAGATTGATCATCCCATTTGAAAATGGCCTCATCTCGAAAAGATGAAAATAATCTCATCAATCAGTCTTTTTCTGTTTCTTGTCACGGTATTGTGCCGTTGTCACTGCTATTTGGTGGTCACGGCCTCTTTAATGCATAGGAGATTACACAGAAAGTTCACTGGCAAGACTACATAAAGAAGTATATGAACACAAACATATTTATACGTACACATTTGTGTGTGTAGTGTGCATGTGCTAACATACGCAAAACACAAGTCTTAAGAAATCAAAGGAAATCAAACATACTCACTGCACACACAGTAAACACAGGCACACACACTGGCACTCTCACAGTGACTAGATTTATAACGCTAACCACCTACAGCGTTGGCCTTGGCACATGACTGGTAACAGGCGATTGGCACCAAATAGAGGATGGATTTGGAATGTGGTCTAACATACACACACAATCTCACACACTAAATCTTGGCATAGCTGCTTGTATCAAGGCCTTTGTTGGCACTAGATGGAACAGGTATGAATAGATCACAGATTATTTAGTCACTGCTTATTTTTCACTTGACTGACAAATGATATCACATACAACCTTTCCTGGCACAGTTATACGTATTAGTTAAATTGGCATGGGAGCAATTGAACCTCAAATTGGCAAGATAAAAACACACTCTGTGACATTAATGGTTCATAATTATATCAAAAAGAGCAATGTCCTAAATCTAGATTAAGATTCATGTTTTCTATCTTGTAAAAGGCATTTGATCCTGCACCAGACCTCTCTTCCTCTGACATCATGACAGTGTCTGGCGGGATGAATTTAAAACGTTGCATTGTTTTTTACATGTACATATGAACAGGTAATTTTAGGAGAAAATAGAAACTGTATCGTTTTTAAAATATCACATTTTAATTGAAAAAACAAACAAACACACAGTTGCTATCAGATCATGTATTGCAAAGAGATTTTCCTCATCTTATCTATCGATATGTGAACACCACCAACTTAAGCAGAAATGCATACCAGCTACGTATATACGTTATGTTACATTATGAAAGCATGGCCAAAACAGATTCTTGTGGACACTTCCTCTAACTGTTAGTTATTTTTGCAACATTGTGTGTGTGACACTGCGCACACTGGATGAAGCCAGACTATATAAACCCACACAGACATACATGTACAAGAGAAGTGGCCTGAATAAGTCTTTCAGAATTACCTGAGGACAAAGATGAGGAGGTTGCATGGCAGCGAAAGAAGGAGAGAAAGTGAAGAAGAACCCTATAGAGGTGACAACAGTCACTGTACTTTGGTCTTCTCTGTGGTACCTGTGTATTTGGTTGTAATGTACATTAAAGCCTGACCAGTGATGGACCTTTGAGGTCAGGAGTAGGAGAAAACACTTTAACTGTATATTGCCTCATAGTAATTTACATAAATATAAATTGCAGTCCTTTGCAGCTTTGTATTCCTAAACTAAAGAACTGAAGAACTTTATAGAACTTTGACCAAGATGTGTACAGTACTAAGCAGAACAGTGTAAAAGGCAGTTCGTACAGTAGCTATACAGTAGATCTACCTTCTGTTAGACCTATATATCTGTCTTGCTGATTTATTGGTCTAACTCAGTTGTACACAATTTACTACATCTGCAGATGTTGGCATTTTTGCTAACCTGAAATATGCGTAGTATGTCCTCAAAGAAGTAAGTACTTTCCAACAAACAAACATTTTGTTGAAATAAAAATCCTATTTTTTCCAGCATTTCTTCAACTTAGATTTGTGTGTGTTGTGTTTATTTTCCATGTTGTCCAGCAATGTGCCCTTCTCAGGAGGTAACATCACGTTCAGCCTACTGACCCCACAGCCAATCCTGAGGCCAGGCTATAACGACTTCTACAACACCCCTGACCTGCAGAAGATGGTACATGCCTCTCAGGTCAGGATACATCTGAGTGGACAATACCACACCAAAGTAGCTGGAGTGAACCAGCGGCACAGATACTATGCTATCAATGAAATCACCATCAGTGGCAGGTGAGGAGTTAAAATTATCAATTTGTCCAAGTGTCTGTCTCTTAAAACGCTTAAATTATACAAGCAGAAGATCAATCCTGGCACTTGCAAAATTTTATTCAAGTTGAGTAACTGACAAAAAACAGTGTCTCCTCAGTGTTGATTTGTTCTAAATGTATGATCACATTTCAACATGGAGAAAAATATTTTGACACAGACTGTTGAGTTTGAGCAGAGGTTTTAGGAGAGTAATTGTGAACACATCTCTTCATTAGACTGACAGAGGGACTGTTTTTTTATGACTGTGGTAATTATAGGATTATGCAGGAGGCAATCATCTCTAACTCTGTCTCTCCCTCCCCCTCCCTCTAAGCTGTTTTAATTAGTAGCTTGTTACAGTGAAGTAGGAGAAACAGAGATTGAGAGCTGTTGAAATCTCATCTGTGCATTCTTCATCCGTCCTCGTCTCCCCTTCTTTCATTATACATCCATCTATTTCTCTGCCTCTCTATTCTTTATAAAGCATATAAATAAGCACGTGGGCACCGAAATTGAGTATGTGTGTCTTTGTATACCCATGGACTTATGTTTGTCCTATGTGTCACAACAAAGTTATTCTTCTGTTGCTGTTTGTTTATTTAAATCTCAAATGCACAACTTTTTCCCCCAAGTACATTTTTCCTAAGACCTTTTTGTACATTGTGCCACACTATTGCCTGTTACATGTATGTACTGTAATTATATGAAATCAAATTACTTCTTTCAGTTGTCGTCTTTCAGTTTCATCATTGTTACATGGCAAATAAGATGAGGCAAAGACTTGTAGACTGCCACAAAACAGTAATACTGCAAAAAGACTTTTATTTGGTGAGAAATCTTCAGTGCTTATATGGTTCAGATTTGATTAATCTAGTCATTTTACACAGAGGGAAGAATGCAACTGAATATTTGAATGAATTATTAAATGACTGTCGCACAGTCTGTGTGTGAGAGAGAGAGAAAAAGAGAGACAAGGCTGTCTGCTACCTGTTATGTTGCTCTGATAATTCTCAGGATGGCATTTATAAATGTTGAATGGGAACTTCCTAATGGCACTACTGCTGCTCTGTGGACAACGGACAAGTGGATGGGAGCACCACACCACACTTTGAAGGGGGGAGGGCTTTTGTCATGTTCTTTTCATTCCCCTTTGTTGCTGTGTTTGTGTAATACAGTGTCATGTTTTGAGGATCAAAGATGTACAACATAGTTTTGAGGTCTTTCTGATGTGTTCGGCCTTCTCTCCTTCTTCTCTCTTCTCCCTTTCTCTGTCATCTGGCCAGATGTGAGTGTCACGGCCATGCAGACCACTGTGATACAAGTGTTACACCTTACCGCTGTCTGTGCCTGCCTGAGAGCCACACAGAGGGAAGCAATGTGAGTAATGTGTGATCACAAAAACAAAAACAATTTTCTATTCCCAATAATCAATGTAAGACCCAGATATTCAGAATCAGATGGCTTATATTATGTTCAAGCATATAATCTCTCTCTCTCACACACCCACACACTGAGCACAGAGGAATTCCCCTGGGGAAAATCTCCTCATGGTCTTAATTAAGCACTTTCCTCTGTAACGACATAGAGGGTACTTCTCTAATAAATTGCACACATAAACATGCAAACACATTTATCAAAACCCTTCCTTCAAATATATTGCTCCTTCTTTTTGTCTAGTATAAAGATGGAGGTAAATACCATGCTTTTGGATGCCAGGTTCTGCCTTGGACATAACATTTGGGTTAATGCACAGCTGTCAGTGCAGCCAAGCAACGAGTTTCTGCTTTGGACCTTTTCAGTTAGATATACTGTAGGTAAATTCTAATAAGTCTAATAGACTTCACTTGATTTTACATTGCCTAATTTAAAAAAAAGCTTCCCAATAACATGTGTCTGGAGAGAAAAAACAGTTTTCAGTCCTTATGAATCCTCCATGAGCAAGCTCTTAGTGTGTGATGGCTTATTGTCACTGTTGGGCTAAAATTACTTATAAGTCAAAAACACTGACTGTTTGTGGTTAGTTAACAATAATATTATAGCAACTATTCATACACAGGTATTAGGCAGAATGTTTGGCTACAATTGGATTTCACACTAGATTGATCTAAAGCAACATCCAGGAGCAGCGCTTGGCTTGTAACAAAGCTAATACAATTTGCCAGGTAACTGTCTGCATCATCTCAAAAAAGCAGCTGGTTGGTCAGGAGTGAAAAGTTCAGTATGACTGCTCCACCTCACAGTAGCAAAGGACGGCCTGCATTATTCACAACTTATGTATCATTCATACATGCATGTGCATGCATTAGTGTGTGGTGTGTAAAACAGAGGTAACGGTGGACCTCTGTGGAGAAGTTCAGCTGTCAACCAACAGCTTTCAAAATACATCGTGTACTTAATCTCAAACTCAAATAACAGCCTCCTACACACACTTGAATTTAACAGATTTTTTGGTTTACCTGAGCATATTAAAATAAAAGCATGTAAACACTAAAACACACAAAATCTTCCCACAGTGCTGACTTGAAAGTACTTGGTGGGTATATAATAGTTATAATCCTCTTCACTCTCTTCAGCTATGTCATGTGACACAGTCAGAGAACAATGGAACAGGTGTAATCTATAGAAATTATACAGGGTGCTCTGTATTTGTTAATTGTGACTGAAAAATTAAGTAGTAAGTAATGTAATGAGAACTCAACATTCTGCACCTGCAGTGGGTTTGTGGTTTCAGTCTCAGTTTCATCATTGCACCCCCTACTCATTGACATAATGTTTTTTCCTACACCCCAAACCTTAACCATTACAACGACTCTAGACCGTATTCTAACCAGTGAAACCTAAAACCATCACAGTCTTATCGAATCTTGAATATTTTAGCAGGTCCTCACAACAATTGCAGTGAACAAAAAACATCTGCTATTTACACAAATTAATTGCACATTGAGGATTGTCAGGTAGATGCCATCATCCAGACTTATGCAACCACCATACACACACGAACACTTGTATTTTTCTATTTACACACCACTATTCTCTTCTCTCTCTTGGTCCCTGTCCTACCTCCATCCTCTTCCCTTTGTCGATCTGTTGCTCTCTCCTCTCTCTCATACTCCTCCTGTCTCTCCTGGGTCTCAGTTTAAATAATGTCTCAAATCGACTAGAACAATGACATTCCCTCAGCATGCATCTCTAATCAGCTCTCTTTCTCTCTCTGTTTGTCTTTCGCTTCATTTCACTCAGCCGTTTTCTCTACTCCCCCTCACTCTTTATTGGCTCGCTCTCTAAGTATTTCATTCATTCCTGTTTGATTCTGTTCTTCACTTTGCCTTCCCGTATTTCCTCCATTTTTTTCTGATGGTCTCAGGTCTTTCCATGCTTGTGCTATGTCTTTCATTTTCACTTCTACATGCAGTAATTCTTTTGTTTCAGAGGGATGCCATGGAAATAAGCAATATGGATATATTTGTGTGTATTTGTGTATGCTTATGTTAATGACTCTCTACAGCAGCTTTGCTTCTGTGAAAGAAATCAGTGTGTAAAGGAGTGTGTGCAGGATGTGTCTATACGGAATCCTCCAGTGTGTGATCATCCTTGTGTGTGTGTCGGCGTATGTGTGCGTGTGTGCCTGTGTGCACTCTTCTCCCAGACCTGTCCATGTCATCACTCTGAGTAAAAAACCTTTCTTCTGTCTCCATAATATTGGAGCATAAAAGGCTGTGGGGAATATTAGCCTTTAATATTGCATGCGTTCTGTTGACTTGGATCGGCCTAGCACCATGACGGATGTTGTACTAATCTGCAGAATTTCCACAGTGACATTAAAGTGACAGAAATGCTCAGACATGTGTCAAGATGATCAACGGGGGCCTTGGAAGACACACACTTAAACTCTCACACACACACATGCGCACAAAAGCGTACACTCTTGCCCACTTTCTCACTCTGCCTTTTGATTCTTTCTTATGTGCACTCTGTGTCAGACTTGATCTCTCATTCTGTCACTCCGTCTCTGTACCTCTCTCCACAGCTGATGGATTCAGTCATGTCTGAAAGCTATATCATACATTGTATTGTACATCACATCGTACACTCTATTTTATGTTGTACAATGTCTTTGTCATTTGATGGTTCAAAATAGCATTTTAGGGGGGGATTTAATGTTGTCCAATATTAGTGTTAGAGGAGTGAAAATATGTCATCTCTGTAGGATGCAAAAACACTCCACGCTACCTTTCTTTCACGCAGACTTGTGTGTGTCTCAGTCTCCATTGTAAGACATGAGAGAGAGTTACATCAGGCTGCTTGCAGCTTTAGGCTGATTGAAGTGTAGACTGCAAATCTGTGTGAATGAATTGTGAGAGTGTTAATTTTATTGTGTGTTTCTGTCGAAGTACACGTTATGTGAGTCATCACAAGAGTTTAAGCAGATGGGAGGTTTCGGACCTTAAATTTAGATCTAGAATAAAGTGAAGATTAGGATTATGTAAAGGTATTCAGTTTATATACAGTAGGTTGTTTTGGTGCTATGTTGTTTATCGGATCTCAGATGTCCACTGTGTGTGAGTCTCTGTTTCCATCTATGTGTCTGTGTGTGATAGATATTGATGGCGAGTGACGTTAAGTAGCGTTGGCCAGGGTCTCTGTTGCCAAAGTCTGCTTCAGCAGCAGATTTTCACCTAGGCTGGGGTTAACCGGGTTAACTTCAGATACACACAACACGAGCATGTACACACAAACATGCTCACCAGCACACACACCAGTGGCACGACCTTTCCAGGGAGAGCGTGAAATTGGTCATGGCATTTAGGATAAGATGAGTTGCCCTAGCAGATTAACACATTGGAAACACTCATAAACACACACATACACACATGTACACGCACACAGATGCTTGTGACATGCCATCTGAATGTCCACATATCCATTAGAGTAGTCGCCTCACTCAGCAGTTTTTGTCGAAACATTCAGAGTGAAAATAAAATGTTATCCTTTCCTCTGGATTGCAATTTACAATACACACCACACACAAGCATGCACGCACACACACACACACACACACACACACACACACACACACACACACACACACACACACACACACCTTTTTTTCTGCATTACGCCAGACTTAAAAATAGTACAAACAAGTAACTACATTGCTAACAATAACAGCTGCTAGAAACAAAAGCAAAATGTTGAATTAAGAGTGAGGCTGTCAGTAACGTCCTGTCAGAAATGCCTCAGCTTCAGCCGAACAAACTTTTCCAGTGTTCTTTTGAGGGATAACGTAACAGTGGACTGACCATGTGCAGAAAGATAAAAGCAATGAAATTAAAACCATGTCAACTAAGTCTTCAGTCCTTTTTTCCTGCTGGTCCTGTGTGCAGATGATGGAGTGCCATCAAAACCTTTTGTATGAAGAAGAGAATGAACGTGTGCACTTTTCTTTTAACTCCCAAACACTAGTCCCTCGACTAATTAGCAGGCTGGGAGAGAGGGAAGGTAACGCAGTGTTGAATGAAAAGAAAGGAGAAGAAAGAAAAAATTCCCTCTCTTTCATTTGGTATGGTAATATTTCCTGCTCACATACGCAACGTGGCTATGAGAACAAGCAGTTGGGGGATGGTAGAGACAAGGGGAACCAAGTGAGGAAGGGGAGAGGTGGGAAACCAGGAGAGATGTAGAGAGTGATTTGTTTTTGAGAAGGAGGGGAGATGGAAGAAGAAGGAAGGGTGGGAAGATGGAGGAGACACAGAGGTAGAGGAGACGAAAGAGGAATGAAAAGAAAGATATGGGAGAGGAGAACTCGCTACTTCTCACTTTCCAACTCATCCCCAGCAGATGAGACGAAGGGTGAGATGTAGTGAGGCCTTTCTGTTGCAGGAAGAAAAGTACCTTTTTGATAAGTGAAACATTTTCGGGCACAAAGTGGCAGATAGTCAGGTAGGCAAACAGAAAGACAGGGCAGGAGGGGAGAAGAAGCATGTAGAAACAGAGAGAGACAGGAAGTTACTGTACATATGGATACAACAGATAGACTGCAGGCCAAGCAGCATGACAGACAGAGGAGCAGGCAGACACACAGAACAAACAGAAACATGCAAACAGCCCAGCTCTCCTGTGAAATTACATGTCCCGAGACACACTCTCCTCTGTGTCTGTATGTGGGTTTGTGTGTGTTTGTGTGTGTATGTGTTGGGCTCTGCCGGCCTTTTTTTTCCTCATGTGTTGGTGCATGTGTGTATATCATGTCTCTAGAGAATCTCATGCTGCTTCGTTAGATCCTGTTAATAATCACCCAACAGGGAACAGCGCTCTGGACTCTGTTCACTCACACACGCACACGCACTCACACAAACACACACACACACCCTTTAGATCTTGTTCATTCAGTGGCGAGGAAGCATATTTCTCTTAATCTTAAATCTTTGCAAATGAGCAGACAGTCCACTGCATCCTCGTTTTCAGTATTTCCCTTGTTAATTTAATCACGCTTGACCACCTTGTCAACAAAACAGAGTCATGATATAAGAAGATTGTGACCTACAAACACAAAAATTGGAAACATTTTACATGGGAAAATAGTTCAAACACATACACTTAGGAATTGAAGTCAACAAAAAATTTACAAGTATTTTGTTAATCAGTGAATCATTAAATCATGATCATACCTGATAATATTTTCATTTAAAATTCTTTAGCTTCACAAATTGTGAAAAGGGCTGCTTTTCTCCCCTGAATTGGATCTAGTTGTGTATCTTTAGATTTTGGACATCTCCTTAAGAAATACCCACTAGTGTTTTTCTAGTATTTCAGGCAAACAAGTAGTTGAAATAGCAACTAATACATTTTTAAACATTTGTTAGTCCTCAGAGAAACTCTGAATATAACATAACTCCAATGTGCACATCTACAGTAACAGCAAACTTTTACATTGTATGTATGGTTGGTTGTGTGTGCATGTGAGTCTTGTCCTGGGCCTCGTGTCATTCTGTAGCTACACTTGGGGCCTTTTGTCTTCCTCACATACTAACATTGATTTTATTGTCCTCGCCCCCTCTTTGTCTTCTTCTTTTTCTGCCCTGCATCTAGCTCACACACTTGTGGATTGTTTTCTCCATCCGTCTCTTCTCTTTGTGTCCTTCTTGTTTGAAACTTTAAAACACAAAGGCATTTTTTTTCTCTCATTTCTGTTCACATCAGTTTCCTGCATTTTTCCCGACCTCCACTCCCTTTTCTCTCGTATACAAATTGGAGCCTCTTCCCCCATTTCCATCTACGCTCTCCCCCCTTCCTTCCCTTCCCCCAGCCTCCCCCCTCCTCTGTGTGTCATACATAATAGGCCCAGTGCAGGTCTGCATGTGTCACACATGGGAGGAACTCCTGTGTTTTTTAATACATTTTTAATCCCGCCATTTGATGCCCCCCTTGTCCACCATAATTTGTACTGACTGCTGAACAAAATCAAAGGGCTTGTACTTGCTGGTTCTCTCCTCTGCTGCTCTCTGCTACAGAAAAATGCATTTTTTATATCACTTTTCCCCCCTCTCCCCCACTACACACACCTTGGTATGTTTATTTTGACATGAAAGTGGGCCTGTGTGAGAGCTCTGGCTGTTGCAAGTCACTCCTCATTAGCAGTCTGATTTCCCTATGCTGTGTGTGTGTGCGTGTGTGTGTAAACGTACTCACTCTTATTATATAGTACAGAATGCCTCTGTGTTTTCTATTCAGTTATGTGTATTATTCTTCTCTCTCTTTAGATTTAGATTTACATGGGCCACTGATTTCTCTTTCTTTATGTTTCCCCTCCTCTCTCATTCTGTTTCTGTTTCCCATTGTGTCTGTGTCAGTCTTTGTTCTGTAAAAGCAAGTATTTCACTTGCCATGGGACCATTTTTCTATACACACATGTGCACAGTTATTTTCAGTACATTACAATTAATGACATTTTTTTAATGCAATTGCTAAATTCAAATGGTTTTATTTGTTCGTGATCTCTTGTCAGGGGATGTTTTTTTTGTTTTTACCACAAAGTATGAAATTCATTTGAATGTATGTTGTATTCTCACAGTTGGCAAAGTGCATTTGAATATTGTCTGAACCTCCCTGGCTGAGAGGTTACAGTAACTAAATGCTAAAGTATTAAAAGATATTCAAGCTGCTGAGGAAATGGGTTAAATTCTCTCTGAATTAAAAGTAAATCCAAACAGTACAGTACAGTATACATAAAAAATAAATAAATGTCTGAATGTAACTGTCTTTCACAGTGTCAGCGTTGTGCGCCCCTCTACAATGACAAGCCATTCAGGTCAGGTGACCAGCTCCAGCCTATGAACTGCCGGCCTTGTCACTGTCACGGCCACGCCCTCTCCTGTCATTATGATGTCCAAGCTGATGACCGACCAGATGAGCACTATCGAGGGGGAGGAGGCGTCTGTGACAAGTGCATGCACAACACCACTGGTATGGTGTCGTTTACAGTTGTGACTGTAATCCTCTCACATTTTTACTACAAAGTCTGCAATTAGAAATTCAAATAAAGACAAATAAGGTTAAAACATTGACTTTTGAACATCAAGATGTGTTTTTCATCTGTTTCCTTTTTCTGTCCTTTCACTTGTCGTTTCATTCTCTCCGTCTCATCCTGTTTATGTCTCTCACTGCCAGGTAAGAACTGTGAGCTGTGTGTAAGTGGATTTTTCAGGCTTCAGGAATCTGATCCCACTTCAGTTGATGTGTGTCGGCCGTGTAACTGTCATACTGCTGGGACAGTCGACGGCAGAGTGGAGTGTGCCCAGGTACACAACACACAAAAGCACATTTTTCATTAAAGCTTAATCCTTTGTAAATCTGAATTTGTTGAATAAAAAATTAATTCAGTTGAAAGAACAGTGGGCGTTTAGGGTTAACACCGATTTGAAAACTAACAAATCATACTCACCTCATCAGGTTGATTCAGTTTCTTCTATCTTCCCTACTGCCCTCACTTTTTTTTAACCCACCTTTTCTGTCCCTCACCTCCCCACACCTCCCTCTCTCCTTCTGCCTTTCTTCCCCACAGGTTGGAGGTCAGTGTCAGTGTAAGGTTGCAGCAACAGGCCGTCGCTGTGCAGACTGCTTGCCTGGTTGGTACGGTCTTAAAGCCTCCAATCCAAGTGGCTGCGTCCCCTGTAACTGCAGTGATATTGGCATCATCAGCATGTCAACAGCAGAGATTCCCGGCTGCAACAAGGACACGGGACAGTGCCAGTGTAAACTCCATGTTACAGGTAAACAGATTGCAAGCGCCCATTGGAGAAAACTACAGGTTTTTACACCTGAAATATTCTTATGTTTCGTCTTGATGATGTATTTGATGGTGGGTTGCCACTTGTCAGTAGTGTAGTGGTTTGCACTGCACTTCTTAGAGACAGGTGATGTGTGTTGGAGGAGTCACATGATTGACAGTGCTGCCTCTTGCCCCCTAGATCTCACCCATTCTAGCCAGGCGATCTCATTGTGGGTGAGGGTTCAATTAAGATAAGGGAAGATAAAAGTAATTTAAAGGTAATATCAGCAATCTCTTCAGACCTTGGTATTTTACCACAGCAGCACACCTCAACAAAATGTCTGGTCCCTAAAATAGTTTCTCTTACATAATGTCCCAAAGTACTATGATAACTTTCCATTAATGGTGTCTTAATTAATACATAGGCTCAGCTGCTCATGGTGTGCACACACAAGCAAAAGTGGATATACTCGATGCACACCAAAACAGGCGCGGGTATACACACAGGCATAAACACGTATCCCAAAGTGTTTTGCCAGCCAAAATAAACAGGCTTTTCTGCTGGCGGTGCTTCCAGCCGTTGTGCTTCTCTTTGTGATAAATGGTTTCACTCTCTCCCCTGTGTGTCTTTGAAGAGCAGGCTCGTATGAAATGCAAAACCGGCCAACGCTCCTCAACTCAACGCATCATGGTTATTGCTAAGCCTTGCTATCAAGGGCCCACGGTTGTGCGTGTGAGCGCAGGCATGTGTATGTGAACTTGTAAATGTGTGTCAGAGTGTCTGTTTATGTTAATGTGTATGCATAAGGAAGAATGTCTAAAATGTGGCCATGTGTTTATGCACGTTTGTCTCTGAATGTATTGAATGTAGGAGTTTCCTCACACATTGAGTGTAAGAGTGTTTGGTGTTTGCTGTACATGGATGTGTGTGTGTGTATGTGTGTGTGTGTGTGTGTGTGCGTGCATGCGTGCGCATACTTGCCATCAAGGACTAAGCTGGTATTTAATTCTCTAATTCAATGCCAAGTTGATTAAAACAAACTGCTGCAGCCCCTTGTATTTTTCACACTCCTTCTTACAAGACCCACTTTCGGTTTTTTTTTTCGGTCCCTGTTTGTTTGGTTGCTCCCACAGGTATTTTTCAGAAATTAGATTTGATTATGGCAATTTATTACTGCCGAGCTGATACTTTGAGTAGAGCAATGGCAGGCACGCTTCAGAGGGACGGAATTGAAATGTGTGCACAGAGACACAGATACACACATGCAGACACACATGTACACTCATAACAAGGTGCCAGAGTGCAGTGTGTACATAATAGTGTTTGAAATGGTGATGCATGAGCCTGTTAACCAGCTGGCTACTGATAAAAGGGCTGGGCCATGTCCCGAAAATACACGCACGCACAAGTGCGCTCCCCAACATTACTTTCTTCCTGTACTGATCTGATATCTTCCAACACATTATATTATCTAATGCTCTCACTTTTCTTTTTATTGTCTTCTTTTCCTTTTTTCTCCATTAATCTCTTTTGTCACTATTAACACATTTGTTTGACAAGATGAGCTATACCAATAGGATTTGCAAACTTCAATAAAAAATACAAAAACTTTTAATATAATTTTTTACAAGTTTATTGGGAAAAGTACAGTTGTCAAGTATGCCATGGCATTGTCAGGGTTGTAGGCAGCAATGTGTCAGCATGCATATTTACCACCAATTAACTCAAATGTTCTCTCTCTCTCTCTCTCTCTCTCTCTCTCTCTCTCTCTCTCACTCACTCACTCACTCACTCACACACACACACACACACGCACACACACACGCGCACACACACACACACACACACACACACACTTCCACACACACACTTCGACACACACAGAAATATCCTCACTGCTATTATGAAATATGATCTATGGAGAGAAATACATTCATATCTATAAAATCATTAAAGTGGACAGACCAGGGGAAATGCCAAGTGTCTGCTAGACAGAGCAGGACACACACTCACGCAGACATGCACACACATGTTCATGTGCACTAACACAGACGTACACTTATGCTCTCATTGATGTATGTGCGCGCACACATTCATACCCACACACATATGAACACTCGTTCGCTCATAAACGGCTGTGGTGACTGCGTTGCCCCCAGGCATCCATTTAGGGACAGATTGCCTGTCATGGAATACGTATGGCATATTCAAATAAGTCCTGCTCGCACACACTGCATATCATAGTTTAACTAGCCATGTAGCCAAGCACTGCTGCAGCAGCCGTAAAACCTCCTACAGTATGGAGTTGGTGTTTGTTACAGTCCACCAATTATAAACAGAACTAAAATGACTAAATTAATCATTTGCCAATATCAGAATAAAGCGCTGAGCTGACAGACTCAAATTCAAGATAAATAAATAGATGCATAAATGAATTAATAAATTGAAGTTGCTTAAATAACTGCAAATTTTCATTGTTGCTTAATTTCACATGCCTATTGTTCACATAAAAGTACTTACGTAATACTTAATTTATGTATCTTAAATGTTCATGATTAATTTGTGTCATTGTTTCATTTCAGAAATTTCTTGTGCTTTAATGGACAAATGGTATGAAACCTGTTAACAATGAATAATTTGACAACAACAAACAGAAATAAAAGTCAGTCTTTAAAACCGAGCTTTGTAGGTAGAATTAATATTTTTCTTGTTTTTACACCATCTGGTAATTTACCATTATTTTTATGTTTCTCTATCCATCTTTCCATCCCTCCATCTCCTCCTTTTCTTTCCCTCCATTCTTTTCTTGTAGCTACTTAATTTATTTATTTTCTCGCTCAGTGAAATTAAGTGTTTGGCCTTAGGTAAGTGATCCATCATATGTAGAGGGCCCCGGCCCTAATGATGGCAGTTTTATACACTCACCCGCCATTCCTCTCACACTCGCTTATACGCACACACACACAGGCACACGCACACACGCCTCAAAACAGAGAGAGGCTAAACGCTTGTTGGTGAACAAGCAAGCATCAATTTGCTTTTTTTTCTCCCTCTCCTTTATTCTGTTTCTCTCAGGTGGCCACACTCTGCCCTCTCAACATTTCGGTAAATTCTCTTTTCCTCGCTCTCCTCCCAGGTCTTTCTTGTGACCGCTGTGAGTTTGGATATTGGAACCTGTCCCACCCAGATGGCTGTGTCCCATGTGACTGTGACCCCATGGGCTCCCTCAGCCAGTTCTGCGAGCCTGAGGGGGGGCAGTGTGAGTGTAAGCCCGGGGTGGGGGGACAGCGCTGCGACTCATGCGCCAGTGGTTCGTATGGCTTGAGACTGGAGGGATCTTGTGCTCCATGCAACTGCTCATATGAGGGGACGGTACCTGGGACAGACTGTGATCCTCACACAGGACAGTGTGTGTGTAAGGCAAGTTAACAAATACATGACACCCCAAAACATCCACCGTCCATCACCTATACAGCTAATCCATGCAGGGTTGTAAGGGGGCTGGAGCCAATCCTAGCTGAATAAAATAAAGTTCACCTCTCTTTACTACATGGCAAAGGCACCTGAGACTATTTACCAATGAATATAGTATATCACTGGTCAAGGTGGGTTAGTTAAGGAGTTTGGTTCTGGTTTTGTGAAAAGATAACAGAAAAAAGATGCTGCAGACACTGAGGGGCAGGGAGCTTTTCTTTTTTTTCTTTTTTCTTTTTACTGGATATGGCTTAGTCAGGTCATGACAGGACAAAGCAGACTTCATCATTGAGTTAAAACCACAGTTCACACAATTTTTGTCAAACTAGTGTGATGGTAGTGACTTCAGTTCACTTGGACAGCTGGAGTTAATTTTAGCATGGCAGCAATACATTGTTTATCCATTCCTCATCTTCTCACCCTGCCATTGTTTGTTTATTGTACCTCCCCCCCTTTTTTTTTCTTTTTTTTTTACATCTCAACATCATTTCTTTCATAGAAATACGTGAAAGGCCGCCGCTGTGACTCTTGTCATCTTGGTTACCACACCCTGGAGCATCGAAACTCCCTGGGCTGTCTGCCGTGTGCATGTGACATCAGTGGCACCGTGCCACGACGTACATGCGATATGCACACCGGACAATGTCCATGCCGAGAAGGGGTGGAGGGAGCGCAGTGCACCAACTGTGCCCACAACTTCTACAACAGGAGTTCAGACTTGGAGGGTAAGAGGACACTGCGAGTGATCAGAGTTACATCTGACATTTTGCATCCAAACAAATCTTATTATCTTATTGCTCTTAAACATTAACAAATATCATACTTTATATGATTTGAGAGCTTTATTGCAAGTTATATTGTTTTGGTTGCTACATGAGGAAATGTATATTCTAAGTATATTCTGGTGTCTGATGCAATTTTTTTTTTTTTTTTTTGGTCAGGGGGGTTGTCCCAGGGCTGTGTACCATGTATCTGTGACCCCAGAGGAACAGTGGCAGGGACCATCTGTGACAGCACCACAGGGCAATGTGTCTGTGTCCCTACTCGCTATGGACAGGACTGCAGTAGCTGCCGTACAGGTGAGTGTGCACGGATGGATGGAGATGCTACTAACAAAAAAAAGGTATAAATAAATTAGGTGACAGGGTTAATGTCCTGATGTTGACCTAATTTTTGGGTGCATACTCTGTGGATGCGAATGTCCTGAGCGGTGAATCCCCAGAGTGTCTGCTGTATGCCATTGCATCTGCTCCCTGTCCCTACATTCCCTGTCAATCAAGTAAAGGCTTAAAAGTGTCCAAAAAAATATAACGTGTGTGTTTTGGCATGTGTTCTCTGCCAGATCTGCACTCAGTGATTGTCCTGCTGTGCCAACTCTCAACAACAGTGCAATAGGGAGGAGATTAGAAGATTGCTTTTTTTCACTCATCTCATTTTTTTGCATGTGTGTGTGCATTAGCTTGTGAATTAGTCAGAGTGTGTTCGGTTGTGTGTGTCTGCTTTGTCTTATCGGACAAGAGGTAACAGATGTTGTGTTGTTGCAGTTATGGAGAAGGACCAACAGCATTGTCAGGTTTACTGTAACACAAGTTGTCAATAGTTGTGTTGATGGCAGAATGTTATAAAGTGGAACAGAGGACACATGATCATAAGATATTATCCGACAAATATTCACAGAATAAGGTAAAGCTGATACAGTGGCAAATTTTCTGTCTGATTTAGTTTTTTTTTTTTTTTACTATTACACAGCAATGCTCAGTTCCTACAAATTGTCCACCTTAATTTCCCCAGTTGCAGGTTTTTGTCAATGTGAGTTCCTTGCTGAAGTGGCTAAATAAAATATGTAATTTGTTTATTAGCTACCAGGCTTTGAGGATAATAAACCAAATTGATTTATACTTTAGAAGCCAGATTGCTTAATGTAACCTCAGCCACACTTATTGGCTTTGTGCTAAATTTTATTACAAATAAATTGCAAACAACACCCCATAATGCTTATTAGGACAGCAAGGAAACAATGCAGGCTGTGTCCAAAGTCAGTCTCTTAATCAGTATGTAAAGGTATTTTATACACAACACTATCACTCCATGTAAACTGTGAAAAATTACACTATTCAAATTAGGCAGCAGTATGTATGACGGCTTCTTCATAGTTTTTATAATTAAAATGGAGTTCTTGGAGATCACTACATGGCACATGGTTTATTTTAAATACATAATTGTTGTGCAGAAAACACTATGAATCATTCATATTAAGTTTGTGACATTAATTTGAGACTTTTGCAAACCATCTGCAGGAAATAAAGGTGAAGGAAGTAAAAGAAAGGGGGGGCAGAGGGGGGTGAAACTGAGAATAATACACCTGTGACTCACAGGCAATCAGATGCATTTCAGATTTGGCTTTATTTTATGTTTGTGTCTGTCCAGGCTTCTACCTCTCTTCAGATCAGAGAGTGTGTGTGGAGTGTGACTGCCATCCCATGGGAGCATCGCAGCGTGGTTGTGAGAGCCAGACCGGACAGTGTGTGTGTGCCCATCCATCAGTGGGAGGGCGGCGCTGTGACCAGTGTCGTGAGATGTTCTTTGGATTCAACCCTGGCCTGGGCAGGTATGGTTACCTCAGGTCATGAAGACCACATCTGTGGATTCTACATCCTGTAAATATCCATTAATTTCAACACTTTTACGAAAACATATACGCACACACACGCTCACACATGCAGCGCACAAACCTGCAGGTGCAGTCTCTGTAAAGACAGTTCACAGATAGGTGGCCAGACATATGACTTACATGAGTTAAGAGCTGCTTTGACCTTTACCACTCATGTCTCTACCTGCAGGCTATCTCACATATGACAGACACACACAAGCAACTTAAAACACACACATACACAAATGTTACTACACATTACACCCTGTGCAATGCTGGTATGCACACACACACATACGTTCCTCTCAACAGGACGTCATACCAGATAGATGGTCCACAAACTGTTTGGCTAGTGGTGTAGTGCATGTGTGAGTGAGAGAGAGAGAGATCCGGCTGTGGCTGAGATCTCCTCGTCCTAGAGAGCGATGGTACGATGAAAAGCAACAGAGTGATTAAAAACTACTCTATAAAGATGTTAAGGAAGGGCAGAGCTGTGAGGAAAAGAGCAGAATAATATGAGAGAAAGGGTTAAAAGGACATTTTTACATATGTAAATAAGCCAGACTTTTTTTGTAACAGTGCAGCTTTGCACATACAAACATGCAAATACATCCTACACATTTTTCCTAAGGAATTTAGGAACTTAATTCTGAGACACACATTCACTGACACTTAACTTTATTACGTATTACTCTAGTAATCTAAAATCTTCATTAATATTGTGTGCTTTTGGGTCATTTACATCTCTGAAAATAATTTACATATTTATAACATAATATGATATCATATTCCAGTTTTATATTCATTTGCAAACACGTTACTGCACGTCACTGTTAAATACTTGTTAGATACTGTGTGTGATATGACCATTAGGTAACGCTTCCTTTTACGGTACGGTAATTACCAGGCAATTACCAGGTAATAAGATGTATTTACTAGGTAATAACCAGGTAATAAAATGCAATTACATTGTAATTACCAAGTACTTACTAGGTAATTACAAGGTAATTACCCAGTATTTACAGATATTTTTCCTGACTACTACCAGGCATTTACCCAATAATTTCCTGGTAGATACGCAGTAATTGTATATTGTAGATTTTAAACCCGGTAGTTAAAAAATATTTACCTGATATTTATCTGGTAAATACCAACAAGTTACCTGGTATTTACCCAATAATTACCAGGTAGATATCCTGCAATTTCATATTGTAGACTATAAACCCACTGAATGTGTCTATATGTGACTTTGTTAGGGTGATAATAACTTAGATATTTACCTGGTAATTACCAGGTATTTACCCCAAATCATCACATGTTTACCTGGTAACTACCACTTATTTACGTGGTAGTTACCTGATATTTACCTGGTAAATATCAGGTAACATTATATCATTATAGATTATGTATTACCAGTCAACCTGTGTGGTGACCGTGAGGGTATAACTTGCAACTATTTACCAAGTAATTACTTTCTAATTACCCAGTAGTTACAATTTACATTATCAGGTAAAACCTTGTGAATTACCCTGTAAGGAAGGTGGAACTGTACTGTAAAAGGAAGCGTGGTTTGTTTCAATGATATTACCATGTACTTTCCTGGTAACTGTAGATTATAATCCTCTGCCCCCCACCAGGGTGTGTAATTTTGAACATGGTACCTGGTAAAAACTCCCATATCTACCTGATAATTAACAGGTAAATATCAGAGTTTTACAGAGTAGTTACCATGTAAGAAAGGTGGAACTGTACTGTAAAAGGAAGCGTGGTTTGTTTCAATGATATTACCATGTACTTTCCTGGTAACTGTAGATTATAATCCTGTGTAATTTTGAACATGGTACCTGGTAAAAACTCCCATATCTACCTGATAATTAACAGGTAAATATCAGAGTTTTACAGAGTAGTTACCATGTAAGAAAGGTGGAACTGTACTGTAAAAGGAAGCGTGGTTTGTTTCAATGATATTACCATGTACTTTCCTGGTAACTGTAGATTATAATCCTGTGGAGTTTTGAACATGGTACCTGGCAAAAACTCCCATATCTCCCTGATAATTATCAGGTAAATATCAGGGTGATATCAGAGTTTTACAGAGTAGTTACCATGTAAGAAAGGTGGAACTGTACTGTAAAAGGAAGCGTGGTTTGTTTCAATGATATTACCATGTACTTTCCTTTACATAAAGATACAATGCATTTTGTTACACTCTGTGAGAAATACGCAAAAACATGTGAACTGTCAAAGAGACTAACTTTAATCCTCTTAATCTGCAAAACAGTGAACTTGAAGAGAGTAACTTCAATACTCTTAAAGGTATACGCAAACATTTTTTTTGTGTGTCTTGTCTCACTCCCGAGTCCATGACAGGCAGATAGACACCATCCTTTCAACTGTGCGTGCAGTAACAAGGGAGATACGGGCAGAGCTGGCGCACCGCTAATTAGCTTAGCTCAAACGCTGGAAGTATATAGGTAGTGATAGCCTGCCTCCACCTAAAGTCATCAGAGAAACTCTTCAGCAACTCTAAACGGAAACCGGCGGGCCGATCTTCGTCTCAGAGCTGACAAAACTTAACAAGACGAGATCGGTCAAAACGGAGGGTTGAAGCAGAGACGGTTATTTTGGTTCAAGCGAGCTACATCGAGGGTAGGTTAGCTTCCTATTTCAAAACAAAAGCACAAATTATATCGTCATGGTTTTCTGTATGTAAAGAGCAACCGGTGTTTGGTTGGTCACACCGCAGCTTGAGTAGCGCCGAATTTGTCCTAACAAAATTGTAAACCACAGCTGGTATTTTGACAAATTAAAGACACACTGCTGATCTAAATGTCTACTTTCTCACCTAAAAATGTTTGAAATGTCGATAAAGTGATATATTTACAGAGTTTAGAGCTAAAATGAAATCAGCTTCTGACTGCTGATGTCGGCTCAGGTAGGAGGCAGGCTAACACTACCCATACACTTACAGCGTTTAAGCAAAGCTAATTACGGACGATAGGGGCTCTGCCTTGTTACTGCACGCAAAGTCAAAAGGATGGTGTCTATCTGCTGGTCATGGACTCGGGAGTGAGGCAAGACACGGAAAAAAAATGCTGGCCTATCCCTTTAAGTGCTAAACATACAATAACTTGCATATTAAAAAAGAAAATGAAAAGAAAAACACAAAGTGCAGAGCTTTTTGCCTCCTTCACATGTCCAGACACATTTTGGCAAATTACATCCGTAAAAACTATAACCTATCCACACCCCACCCCACCCAACAGAGATGGGTGCTTCAAGGCTATCCCAGTGATGCTTCTCCCTAGCATGAGGACATACAGGTATTCTGTGCTACTGCTTGTGGTCGCCAGGTACTGCACCATGTTTGTTCCAGGCTGAAGAATAAAGAAAAAGAAAAAACAAGATTCAAAAATTAGTTTGTACAACAGGTTAGGTTCATCTCTACAGGTAATGCTGTACCAGACACTGTATCTGGAGTCTTAGCCCATAGCACATTTCTTTAGGCACATGTAACAGCCATCTCAGGTAGATATAAAATCTGTACACTGGGTACAGTAGCCCATACTGTATGTGCACAGCCAACAAACTATGCATCTCTGCATTTAACCCTTCAAATACCCATCCTGTTGATGCCCATGTGGTAGAAACAAATCATGAACTATATTTTTACAATAATGTTTTCGAAAATATCTATTTATTCCATTAATTTTTCAGGGCCCTATATGAATTCTGGGATGAGGGATTCCTTGATTTTTAGCCAGAAGTCGAAATCAAATAGCTATGCATTTTAGACAGGGCAACACACAAACATACTCACCATACCTTGAGTGTCCATGAGAGGAGGCCACAATGTCATTTGCCAGCACTTCTCACCAGTTATACTGGGTTCTGTAGTGGGCAGAGAAAAGAAAGACCACAATAATCTCAAAATAGCAAACCCAAATACTCCAACCTAGCACCAACAAGCACTGCTAGCAAAACGTCTCTGCTGCTAGTCACTATGGTGACGTCCGTTACGCACCCCCCCCCCCCCCCTCCTCCTCCTCCTCCTCCTCCCTCCACTAACGACAAAGCAAAACAGTTCGAGCGCACATACACACACACGGCTAACAGAAAACTACACTCACCCTACACTCATAGACTTTGATAGACAGCTATGTGCAGCAGAAGCAGAGTAGGAGGGCTACTAGCACCACCAGATGTCCTGGATGTTAGCCAGTGCTGGTAGCAAGTCTCTTCCTCTTAGCAGCAGCAGCATCGCAAAGGAAAGGTGAGCTAGCTCGATGCTAACTTCGACTAGCGCTAGCAGTTAGCATCCGCTGCTAACACCCACTTCCCAACTCACCACAACGGTCCTCCTGTCAATTAAAACACAAGACTGGAGGCTAGGCTACCGTCATTTCCTTTCCTTCACGGCCCTGACAATTGATGCTGCTGCTGCTGTGCTGGAAACTATCTTATCAGGTGAAAATAACTAGCTAGCTAGCAAGTTAGCAAGCAAGCAACACGAGGAAACAATGCCTGGCTGCAGAGTGAGGTGAAGTTTTTAAAGTAACACTAATTGGCTACCACATTAAACTACCAAGTCTGTAGGCTAATAATTATAAGTTTACTTACCAAACACTGTTTTCTGAAGCTGGAGGTCGTCCAAATCTCAGCCCAATCTGTTGGGTCGAAATATTTAACCCAACCTTGGAGTTTTTACCAGGTACCATGTTCAAAACACCCTGATGGGTGGTAGAGGATTATAATCTACAGTTACCAGGAAAGTACATGGTAATATCATTGAAACAAACCACGCTTCCTTTTACAGTACAGTTCCACCTTTCTTACATGGTAACTACTCTGTAAAACTCCGATATCACCCTGATATTTACCTGATAATTATCAGGGAGATATGGGAGTTTTTGCCAGGTACCATGTTCAAAACTACACAGGATTATAATCTACACTTACCAGGAAAGTACATGGTAATATCATTGAAACAAACCACGCTTCCTTTTACAGTACAGTTCCACCTTTCTTACATGGTAACTACTCTGTAAAACTCTGATATTTACCTGTTAATTATCAGGTAGATATGGGAGTTTTTACCAGGTAGGCCTACCATGTTCAAAATTACACAGGATTATAATCTACAGTTACCAGGAAAGTACATGGTAATATCATTGAAACAAACCACGCTTCCTTTTACAGTACAATTACACTTTTCTTACATGGTAACGACTCTGTAAAACTCTGATATTTACCTGTTAATTATCAGGTAGATATGGGAGTTTTTACCAGGTACCATGTTCAAAACTACACAGCCTGATGGGGGGCAGAGGATTATAATCTACAGTTACCAGGAAAGTACATGGTAATATCATTGAAACAAACCACGCTTCCTTTTACAGTACAGTTCCACCTTCCTTACAGGGTAATTCACAAGGTTTTACCTGATAATGTAAATTGTAACTACTGGGTAATTAGAAAGTAATTACTTGGTAAATAGTTGCAAGTTATACCCTCACGGTCACCACACAGGTTGACTGGTAATACATAATCTATAATTCTTGGATAAATACCTGGTAGTTTTCCGTATATTTCTAGTAAATACTAGGTAACTAGTTGATATTTACCAGGTAAATATCAGGTAACTACCACGTAAATAAGTGGTAGTTACCAGGTAAACATGTGATGATTTGGGGTAAATACCTGGTAATTACCAGGTAAATATCTAAGTTATTATCACCCTAACAAAGTCACATATAGACACATTCAGTGGGTTTATAGTCTACAATATGCAATTGCAGGATATCTACCTGGTAATTATTGGGTAAATACCAGGTAACTTGTTGGTATTTACCAGATAAATATCAGGTAAATATTTTTTAACTACCGGGTTTAAAATCTACAATATACAATTACTGCGTATCTACCAGGAAATTATTGGGTAAATGCCTGGTAGTAGTCAGGAAAAATATCTGTAAATACTGGGTAATTACCTTGTAATTACCTAGTAAGTACTTGGTAATTACAATGTAATTGCATTTTATTACCTGGTTATTACCTAGTAAATACATCTTATTACCTGGTAATTGCCTGGTAATTACCGTACCGTAAAAGGAAGCGTTACCGACCATTAGTCTGCGATATCTCAAATGTTCACTCACTCACTCACTCACTCACTCACTCACTCACTCACTCACTCACTCACTCACACACACGCACACACGCACACACACACGCACACGAACATATACAGTACTGTACTTTGAGGCTGATGAAAAAGGAGAATGGGGGTGATTTTTGGTGTTTTCTTTCTCCTTGGGAACAGAGTGAAGGTCAAGTCACTATGGCATTTCTAAGTGTGTGTTTGTGTTGTGTGTGTGTGTGTGTGTTTGTGTGTGTGGGGGGGTGGAGCGCCAGTTGACAGGACAAATTTGCGGCTCGTTATGAGACTGTGGCTTTTCACACAGTAATAAAGAAGGTGTAGCAGTGTGTGAGGGAGAGAGACGGAGCATGTGAGTACAGTATGTGTTGGAAGGAAAAACACATATGGGCTGTGTGTGTATGTGTGTATATAAAGGTGTGAGGTAGCTGGCCGGATGATCACCCACTGCCCAGCCCCAGTGAGGGTAACACCACACTGGTGACCCAGACGCATACACCGTCAGAGACGCACACACATGTGCACACACATACACAACACTCTTTGACAACTCTGAGGGGGAAAGCAGCTTCTGTGAAGTTGGTTTCACAGCTCGAGGAGAGTGTCTGGGGGAGATGGCAGTGAGGGTCTCCCTCGCAGTGTTAAGGTGAAGACCCGACACCTCTCAGACACGCATGCTGATCCAGTTGAAGTTATCTTTGAACGTTTGCACACTAAGTGCATTTTCATTCTTTATTTCTGGCCAACTTTCCACACCTAAGCAGTTGCATTCACTCCACGACTCTCAGTCAATGCAGTATTTACAATTTCAATTTGTAAAAAAAATCAGTGTGATGGCTGGTTTGAAAAACTTACATCATTGTTGTATTACTAGCTAGCTAACGGTTAGCTATTTAGAAAACTTGCAATGTAAAATGTCTGTATTCTGTAAAGTTGGCAGTACAGTATGTGTATTTTAATAGTGTTTATCTGGCAATTATTTTAACTGTTTTATTTATTTTTTATTTCAACCACTGATGTGAAAATTGTGACTCGTACAAAACAATCTTTATGCCTTCATGTTTTTTTTTCCCTTTGTATGACCAGGTGCCAGCCTTGTGCATGTGACCCAGTGGGCAGTGTCAATGGTTCATGTCATCCAGACTCAGGGGTGTGTGTGTGTAAGCTGCTGGTAACAGGAGACAAGTGTGATGTATGTCAACCTGGAGCAAGTCATTTTAACCCTGAGAACCACTTTGGCTGCAGTAAAGGTGTGGTTTGTCAAAACACACACACACACACACACACACACACACACACACACACACACACACACACACACACACACACACACACACACACACACACACACACACACACACACACACACACACACACACACACACAAACCCAACATCACACAAACACAGCAACCTAAGCTAAGATTCAGTTTATGAATTACCTGGTTACTAAAATGATTCTCTATGCAGTCCTCATGCTGTACTATTGCTGACACTGATGACAGATTTACACATTGTCTAAGATTAGATTAGTCATTTTGTTTTTTCATTTTACATTTTCTTTTTGTACAGCACCTTCTCAGCAGCCTGCACCTGTTGGTTTTGCTTCCAGTTATTCTTCAATTCATGTCTCTTGGCATCCACCTGACTCCCCCAATTCTAATATACTCAACTACACACTAATCAGAGATGGACGTTCAGTGCATAGCATCCAAAGTCACTATCCTTTCAGTAAGTACTCACACAAGTTGCAAATTGCACAACTCTCTCCCTTTCTTATTGTTTCAAATACCACTTCTTCTTTTCTTAAGGCCCAGAATCATTTGAGGACACCGGCTTGTCTCCCTATACCGACTACTCTTACTGGCTCATAACAGCTAATGTGGCCGGTGTGACAATAAGTGCATCGGCCTCATACCAAACCTTAGGCGCACCACCTGCAGCAGACCAGCTCCATTTAAACCTTGTGGGACGACCTGGTGCAACCACAGCTAGTTTTAACTGGAGCACACCGCGAAACGATACCGGCCCAGTGGAAAGGTAAGGAGGGAAGATAAAGAGGGGATGAGATTAAGTGTTTTAGCAACAGAGCTCTCAGGACAACAGAGTAAAGGCAACATTGCAGAGTTGACTGCAGATTTAAAAACGCAAACTCTGGATTGGCCACTGTGACATCCCAGCACTAGCATGAAGCCCTGTAAAACTACTGGGACGGATGGAAAAATAACGCAAAGAGGAACTGATTACCACATTTTTTTGTGTCCCACAGGTTTGTATTATCCTCTACTGAGTCATCTGGGGCAGAGCCCATCATTCACTACACAGGCTTATCTACAGAGGCGATGGCGAGTGATCTAAAGCCCTTCACCCAGTATATCATAATACTGGAGGTAAGTGGCAAACTGCCAGCGTTTTTAGTACCTACATCTCTTTGCAGGGAGATGTAGGCACCAGTCAAAATTTAAAGACATAATACTTATAACCACTAAAAAGACAGACATCTGAAGCAACTCTATCTTCAAAAGAATATAGCAAATATGCTTCCATCACAGTTTTTCGACCGGTGCTCATTTTTATCATCTAGAACCTACAAAATGAAAATGACAAAATCATAACCTTGTCTACAGGCGTGCTCTTCTGGAGGGTGCACTTCTACTGCACCACTGTCTTTTCTGACAGCCTCTGCCCCCCCACAAAACCAACCTCCACCCAGAGTCACTGCTACAGGACCTCATACACTGCATGTTTCCTGGGAGCCCCCCAGTCAGCCAAATGGTAGGATCTCAGACATACACGCATACTGAACAGCTCATGTAGCATGTACACACATTCACGCAATTAAAGGTAGACATGTTTTGTGTGTTTATTAGGAGTGTATTACAACTACATGACACAAAAATGTAGAAATTATTAACGACAATGTCAGAATTAATAAAATAGTAAAATAATCACACACATACAACACAGTTATTTTTATATTGCATGAAACACTAGCTTAGTACTGTGGCTTCTAGGCTTGTGTCACTCAAGAAGTATGAGAATCCACTAACACCTCTACACACACTACACACACACACACACACACACACACACACACACACACACACAAATGCACTCTGAATTGGAACTGCCTTTGGTAAATCCAAAGAGCTTTGTAACGGCTCTAAGGCTCAGTGTCATACAAAGCCCTGTAACCTAGGTTTCTCTCTCTGTTTGTGTCTCTTGTTTTTTTTCTCTGTTAATCTGTTCCCCAGTGTCACTAATCCCTGTTACATGTTTTTTCTCTATGTCTCCTTACTTCATTTTCCTTGTCATCAATTCAATATTTAAAGTACCGGTTTGTCCTGATGCCTTTGGTTACTAGAAATGGATTTAACAGAGGGCAACAGGGGTGACGACAACAACGACACTTTCAATTTTGGAATTGAAAGATAACTTTATGATATGTCAGTGAAACGCATACATAATTGAATAAGGTGAAGCCCTTCGTTTATGGTTTATTTTCCAACAGCAGAGGATTGTCAGTAGTTAAGTGATATATTTTGGTGGCAGGACGCTTACAGGCAATACATGCTGATTCACATGAATGATTGTTGTTGGAGTTCCAATGGTTCCACATATGCCTCTTTACATTATTAGATCTTTTTTACCATTATACACAAAGCATAGTTTGGACACTCACTTATTTCATATTGGGTTTCAAATTCTCTTATTGCATTTTGCTGCTGCTCTGTCCTCAGCAGCTCAGCTCTGCCATTTGAGGTTAGGCCTGTCCACCAGAGAGCCAACAGGAACCACTATTGGCCTGTTTTCTACCACAGCGCCAAATACAGGCCACAGATTACTTATTTATGGTGTCTTCGATTTAAAAAAAAAAATAAATAAATAAATGTACGTTAGAAAGTGCAGAAATTTAGCTGTTTCAATGGGGATTAAGCAGGGCTTTAGTACTAATACAGTCATGAATAATAAACCTATTGAATTGGCACTGGGAGACCAGCTGCAATTGTTGCTTCTCTTATTGCTGTACTATAATCCTAATGAGGAGTTTTTTTGCTGATCTCTATCACACTAATTTTGCTTTCTGTACAGGTGTTATCACAAGGTATGAGGTCTTTCTACGTGGACCACTGCAAACCCAAAACCTGTCTAACATGGCAGTTGGGAAGAAAGTGTTTGTCAGCTCTGGTTGGTTGGATCCAAGTTCTTCCCCAGATGCACAGCTAGCCAACAGGAGCACTCTGTCACCCCCTGAGAACAGTACAATTATATCAGGCCTGGACGCATTTTCCACCTATCAGATGAGGGTTGCAAGTATCAACGTTGCAGGAAGGATCACATCAGAGTGGACCACAACACGCACCATGGAGGGAGGTTTGTATCATTTTTGATCATGGTTAAGCTTTGTCATTAATGGCGTTTACAGAGATGCATCCTCTAATCATGGGGTCTGTCTGTGTATCGGTTTGTAGTTGCGTAGGTTGACAATAATTAGACATCATACAAAATGACACACAATGGCTACAGCTACCTGTTTAAGATCTCAGGATTACTCTCAATGTTCATACAAAAAAATGTTGCACTCGTCTCTGCTTGCCAAGCTCCAGTCTTTGTGAATTGTGCACAGTTACACCAAGGAGTTACAGAAACAATACATAGTATAATGACTGGGAGTCAACCTAGCTTTCAGAGACAATACAGTAGCTAAGTGCCTATAGATGAAGGCAAACAGACAATATTAAATACAAAGATCTGATCAGACATAAGAAGATCTTACTTCCACTGAGGTATTCTTCTTATTTCATTTAATTTATTGGTTTATTTAAAATCATATTTTTTGTTTGTTTTGACTGGACAAGCACTGCTTGCTCTGCTTGCCCTCATGGCACAGCATTGTTAGTAAGATTAGTTTAAAATGTTTAAATCATGTAATGACAGGAATCCCCGATCTGAATAACAACCAAAACATAACAAAGTGATGTTTTGGTTGAAATCTGTTCACCAGAGAATTCTTGGGAAAACAAGCTAGGAGGTATTTGTCAGAAGAAATGTGGAGAAGGGAAGTAGGGAGGAAATAAAAAAAAAATGCATGGGGGAGGGGAAACTCATTAAGGTATTTGAATTTCAAAGAGATGATATGGCTCATTAGGACTAAACGATTGCCTCCAACATCAGTCTGAGCTATGTGTCTGGATAACAAGCATATGATAACACCATTTTAAATGTGGAGTGTGTGTGTGTCCACGTTTGTGTGTGCACATGTGCTGTGTTAGAGAGAAAGAATAAAACTGTGGTTATGTCTACCATGAATCACATTTCACAGCATATTTCACACCAAGATGCCATCAACAGTGGAATAAAAGCATCCTTCTCTCTAATCTGTCATGTAATAGTGGCTGTCACAACCATACAATTATGGAATACTTAAATCCATTAAGTCCACATAATATCCATTAAGTCTGATTTTAAATATATGCCTTTTCATCTAAATTTGTATTTTGTTTTTGATAAACCTAGTCCAATAAGCCCATATGTTAAGTGGCAGTGAAAGATATTTGAATTCCCTAACACTAGGAATCGGTAAAGTTAGTTAGTCTGATCCTCTACACCTCAGAGACTGGGAACAGATATCCTTTACTGTCAAATCAGTCTGTGTCAAATGAATCTTTTTAGATGCTTTATTTCACACTGATTTCACACTTGACAATAAATGAAGTATGCTGTAGAATCAAATCGCAACTGTTAATTACTACTTTATGTCCTTTGTCTGTGCATTGTACTTAATGCAGCCAACATCACTTGGGGAGATGCTGCAATTACTAACCGAAGTTGAAGACAGTGCACCTTTGATATGAATGATACAGAAGTGTGGGGAATTACATCTTAAGTTTTATCTTAAAAATACTTTGAGAATACAGCCCTGACAGTGATATGGTTATAGTTTTCTTTCAATAGGAGGTTGTTGAATGTTCACTTAAAAAAAAGTTTGTACAGTAAAGTTTAGGTTCCTTTTACTGTTCAAACCCAGAGAGAAAAATTACATTTAAATTAATTATTGGGGGCCAGTGGCGCAGTGGGTTGAGCAGGCGCCCCCACTCCTTGCTGCAGTTGGCCTCGGTTCGAACCCGGCATCGGGCGGCCCTTTGCTGCGTGTTGTTTCCCCTCTCTCTGCCCCCCCATTTACTGTCTCTCTCAACTATACTAACCAGATTATTGAATAAATTTGTGACAGGCAGGGGAAATGGTGTCCTGACCTGCATTACATTAGCATTGAACGTATTCAAGGAATACAGGTTGTATTTCACATCTTATTTGTTCTCCCCCCTTTCCATGCACACTGTTTTCAAAATATCAAGAAATGGAATGTTTTATTCTAATTCAATACAAAATGTAACAGCCTGTTAATTAATGTTGTATTTCATTCAAATGTGGATATTTTCATAATGCATTTGTGTCTGTCTATGTTTAAGTGCCAGAGTTGATGGCTCCTCCAGAAGTGTCTGCGCTGTCATCCAGCAGTCTTAAAGTTTTGTGGAACTCAACTGAGGGTCAAGGCGTCATCGCCAGAGGACGGGTGACAGAATATCGGGTCAACCTGCTCACTGAGCAGACGACCAATCCCTATGCCCCTCCAGTAGTTAATCAGGCAAGACCCATACACACGTGGTTGTAACTAATGAGTAGGACAAATGATACAGACTTAAGTTCTGCTTATAGTTAAATTATTTTATTTTCCCTAAATGACACATTAAATTATCATGCCAGACTTTCACCATAAGTCCTTTTTTTCAGGTCTTGCACAGAGCGGATTCATCGTCACAGCCAGTCTATATAGTGAAAGGACTGAAGCCTTACCATGTGTACAACTTCACTGTGACACTCTGCACAAAGGCAGGTTGCATCACCAGTCTGCCAAGCTCAGGACGGACTCTACCAGCAGGTGAAACAAACAGATCAACACACAAATGCACAAAGTACACACTGCATTACACCACCACTTCTATGCAGCCAGTTACACCTTGCCTCCACCTTGCTGGTCTGTATAAGGCACACAAACGTGGAATCGGGGGAATGCTTACGATATAAAATCATACACTGGGGAACAATATGTGAGTTGGTTTGGTAGAGTGTAAACAAGAGACGCGGGGGTCTCCTTAATGACACTAAAGTTTAAAAAATGCAATTGTCTGTTTGAAGGATAATGGCCGATCACTTACATATTGCGTGTAATATTGAATTACTTAAGTGTTGTCTTCATAACTACTACAACACAAGCCGCTGACATACAGTACTGTACGCGCACACACACACACATCCAGAAGCACATAGTCAGTCATTGGGTACTTGAGTGTCGACAGCATTTGTCGTGTTAACCAGAGGGGATATTCATGGCAAGCGGCAGTAAAAACAATTTACTGTTAATTACAAGGAGAAAAATGTGGCGTAGCTCACACTTCCTGCTGGCCATGAATCAAACACACACACATACACACAGTTACAGAAACACACATACGATGTCTCTCTCCTCTCTTCTCTCTCTCCCTCTTCCTTAGATTTATAACCGTTATGGAAGTAGGATGAATTAGCTGTGTTTAATAACTCAGGCACAAATCTCTGGGAATGAGATGAGCACTAATTGATCAGTGCAGGATGACATAGACACACACACACACACAAATTTTTTATTCATTCCCTTTATCTGTCTGTTTCTTTCTGACAGTCTATTGCATTCTCACTTTTTCACTCATAGCATCCATCACTTCAGTCTCTGCCTCGCGTTTTCACTTAAACACAAAATAGCACATGGCAGCAGAGAAACTTGAATCACTCCGCAATATACACATCGCACAGACACGCACACTTGACCCTTAAACACACTTTTCCATCTGTTCACTCATGGTCTCCACTCTTGCTGCGCATTTTATGTTTTGTTTTTGTTTTTATTCTTTCAGGTGAATAGACAATGAGTGTGCTGAGTGGATGTGAAAAAAGAACCTTTCATGTAGAAATACTTGCTCAGGGATTTGTGCTTTTGAACGCGCTCTAAACAGCTACATCTGTTGACATCCCGAATATCTACATTTCATACAGTTCTCAAAAAAGTCCTTCCTTATGTTTATTGTGATGAATGATGCTTCATATTGTAATCGGTGGACTTTTTAAATGTATATTTAATGGCTACATCTGTTGACACAGCCACGCTGTTTATTTCAAGTAATTCCAAAGACTTCTCTTGACTGTAATACAGTACAATACAATATGGCTTATTGTACCCAGTTGACTTTTTGAATGTATTTTTAACAGCCACATCTGTTGCCACCGTTTTGTTTCATCCAACGCCAAAGATGTCCCTTGTTTCAGCTATAAGAAATGATAATGGCATATGCCGTTTGGCAGATTTTTCTTTTTTAATCTCAAAACAATTTGCATAGCATGTGTTTCTCCGCTGGGCATTTTGCGTCTGTTTTAGCTCCACATCTCATATCACTTTTTTTCATTTGACTTAAGACTATCATCTTGAGAGTAAACAGAAAACACGTAAATACAATGTTTTTTGAAGAATAGCCTGAGAGAGGTGCACACCTTCTGCCTCACACCTTCTGCCTCTCCATTTATAAAAAGGGCACAAATGAGCTGTTATCATAAGATTTTTATTTTTGTGAGCATTTACTCCATACCACCAAACATTCCTGTTCTTACATCACAGGGAGAAATCCAAACCAAAAGTATGTCTACTTACTGTAGCAGTCCTAAGTGTCCATATTTGGCCTAATTTTTAATAAGAAATTCTCGTCACTATCATTTCTCTTGACTAAAAACTCCACACATGATTTGCCCACAAATATTTCCACAAGTTGGTCTCTACAGAAATGAAACGAACAATATGATACAGCTATATATCCTGGAAGTAACTCAGTTTGTGGAGGGAATTATCCTCACATTAAGTGTACTCCTTGTAAGAGCTACTTGAGCGCAGAACTGATACGCTGATAAATCTACTGCACACAAGGCAGGGCCATTAGAGCCAGCTACCATCTGCTGTAAGTGAGCAGACAGCATCTGTGAAACCACTGGAGTTACACCAAAGCACATGACTAAACATTAGCGCGCACACTGAGACAGACATAACGACACAAGGAAAGAGCTTTCTGTCCACGTGTGTTGATGCATATGCAGTTGTTTCATTGTGTGTGTCTTCCCACAAAGTTATCGATCACGACGTAAAGTGAGTGGCTAATCAGGGGCTGATGGTGATGTTTTATGTATCCTACATCCATAAAGGCTTGTTCTACAAGACATACACAAAGAGAGACATACACACATACACACTCACACTGTAACACCACTCAACAGAACAGGAACTTTATTGATTTACGCATAATTGGCCTGAGGCCCTTCTTGAGGAGAGAAATATGCATGGCAAGGGATCGCCATGTCAATAAGTGGTGTGCTTGTGTGCGTGGTGTAACTGTACGTTAAGAGGCTGTTAAGACATGTCAGTTGCTGTAAAAACAGAAAACACACACACACATGCACAATTGCTCCTGGGAGCTGGCCCATGATTTAGCTGCTTCATTACCATGTCGGCAGCTAAAATTAACCTTTCTGGTGGACTGTTAACCTTGTGTGTGTGTATGTGTGTGTTTGAGCACACTCGTGATAAGGCAAGTGGCTTTCGTCAAACTGAATGTGTCAAAGTGTTAAGTACATTTCGGTGAATTAACAAGCAGATACAATAAATGAATGCATGACACGCAGAAAATACAGTACAGCACATAACAAGGAATCACAAGAGAGGAAAGCTGTCTGATATGACACAAAATATAACGTCAGACATAAATACACACAGAAACTCCCTCCACTGCGCTTTCACGTCTGTCAAAGTTTGTAATCCTTTTGAAATGGGTGTTCTGTGGATAGGACTGGGTGTCCAGTTTTTATTATGTGATGAACTTATCCATGACACCTACTGCCCAGAACATGTAGTGCTCCGTAATTACAGACTGTACACCTTATTCCCAAGAAGGCAGTAACTGATGAGTAAGTGAGAAAAGAAAATGAGTTAATGGAGGCATGGCATTTTCTGTCACTGCACAAAGGATAAAGAGACAGGTTTTATATTCAGCTCCTGTTCAACGCTTTATGTTGTCATAAATTGCTTGTTTTGAGTCTTTTAGACAACAGAGTTTCATTCCTGTCTGTAATCAACACACAGAAGCATACGTTTATGACATTATTAGATCATCCGACAAAACAAGAGCAGGGAGGTGACAGAATTTAATTTTGAGGTGCTTAGATAAGTTTGAGATCGCTAAAATTTGTCCCTGCTATACATGTCTCCAATTTTGCTGTATTCTTTTTTCCCCTATCCTGTTGAACCTGTTGCTGCACAAATTTTCTACATTTTGTAATTGCCTATTGACTATTAACTATTGGTTCGTGTGGCATCCGTATTTAAAACCAATTACATGGCTGTCCTGTCTGCATCCTGCCCAGTGTCAGCCCTATATTAATTTGAGTCTCTTCTACTCTTTAATACAGCTGAACTCCCAATAAAACTGTCCCAATAGATTTACATGTTGTCATCATAGTGCATTTTGCTCCTTGGTCTCATTGAGAGCCCCAGGGACCCTAATTTGCACTCATGTACAAATCCTGCGAGCGATAGTTGTTCACAAGATAAATGTCGTCAAGGACTCACACATACTTATTTTCTATTTTTAAAGACTCGATGTCAGACCAACTTCTATAGCTGTCACATGTTTACATGTTTATCTACCTGCCTACCTTCTAGTGCCCCTATCACCAAAAGAATAAAATTGTTTTCTAAATGATTATACATCAACACAGGACATCCATGTTTAAAGCTAAGCCGTTAGCTGTGTGTGTGTCTGTGTGTCTTTAGTGTGTGTGTATGTGTGTGTGTTCTCTAAATGTCACCATAGCTCAATTTCAATAGACTGGTAAGCTATCGATTGGAAGTAATTTATGGTTTGATGTGCCAAGATGAGCCACCTAAGACAAGCTGTCCACCTCCCTTTTAAGAGCTCTATTAGAACTCACACTGAAGATTGTCCACATGTGTGTCACTAAGAGCTAATTTACTCCTACCATACACCATTTAGACCATTACTGGAACGTGCACACACACACATATGCGGATACATGGCGATGGAATGACACTTAATACACACACATCTTTCCCATCTCTACACCAGTCCATCACTTGCTATGTTTCTCTCTCCATTCTTATATATCTGCTCTCACTATATCAGCCAGTCTCTGCTTGATTTATTTATGATACATGTTGGGACTGCGGCTCCAGTAGCTCCCAGTGTGTTTCAAAGAGACATTTAATTTAACATCTAAAGCGAAAGAAGGAAATTAAATTGACCCTCTGTTAAAAGAAAATGGGGCATTTGTGCAGTCTGGCCATAAAATAGACATGAGAAATGCGCTACAGTGATTCTATTAAAAAAAAAAAAAAAAAAGATCAACCTCACAAAATCATTTCATTTCATGATTACAAAGACAACATTGTGTTGAGAAAGAGGGGAACACACAAATCTAGATATTTGCTATATGATTGAAAATATTAAGAAAGTTATTATTTTACTATTATTAAACTTAACATTCAGTCTTTCATTTTTTGCCTCTCTGTCCTCAGCTCCAACGGGACTGTTTCCACCTCGATTACATCCAGTAAATGAAACCACCATTCAGATAGACTGGGACCCTCCAGTCCAACTCAATGGACCACACCCACTATATCAGGTCAGTTTAATATTCATACCCATGCACACCCTACGTAGACCTGTGGTAGAGTTCTGTACAGATGTAATTAAAAGCACCATTTTGTGTCAGAGTGAAATATCGCAACATGAATGAATTGACACAGAATTTGGTGCAGACATTCATGGTTCCCAGAGGATGAATCTTAATGACTTTTCTCCTGGTGCCACGATTAGGTTGACATTTGTGATTTTAATTGAAATGTCTCAACAGCTGTTGGATATAAATTTGCTACACATACTCAAACCCCCCCTTCAGATAAATTCTAATCTCTTTGGCGGTCCCTTGACTTTTCATCCAGTGCCACTGTCACGTCAAAATTCTTTGGTTTATGACTAAATATCTGCAAAGCTAGCTGTACTTTGAATTGATTGCTAATTGGCAAATGTTAGCATGGTATGTAAGACCTGGATTTGTAAAATATTATAAATATCAAATAATATACAGTAAATAAGTATTATTATGATTCTGATATACAAAGCTCAAGTGACACATGTAAAGACAGAGACATAAGTGTATGATTCTCCATGTTTTTCTTTGCTCTATTTTTGATTAAAAATATGACAGTCCTAAAACAAAGACTTGGTATTGTTTCTGCAAAATGTTATTCATATTGTGTGTTGTTATTATCTCCAGGTGGAGAGGACAGATGTCTCTTTCTCTGACCCACAAGTTCCTGTTGGGAGAGGAACCAGATTCCCTGGAAACAGTTACTACCAATTTACCAGTGACACTCTCCCTGTCAACACTGACTTCACAGGTAGTATGTCTAGATATACCTAGGTGTGTGTTTCAGAAAATGAGCAGCATGTCTGTCCGTGTTGCTCTAAACTGTGCATGTGAGTTATATATAGGAGCCTGAGTTTGCAGGTATGTTTTTGTGGTGTGCTGTCTGTGTTTGCGCTGCATTCTCTCAGTCATTCTCTCAGTCTCATTCCTCTAGAATGACTTCCCCAGTCATCTTAAAGGTCAATTATCTTTCTGTTTACCAGCATCATTAGAGGGTTGAGCAGCACAGCCAAACATGTTCTGCTTCATCTGAGAACATCACCCAGTCTGACGCTCATAATTAATGACTGCTGATACTAATCAGTGGGATTTGAGCAGGCAAAGCCTTTCGACTGTCCTGCGCAAACCTTGTATCACCGGTTATGTCTTTCTGTGTGGACACAATATTTAAATAGTTCAAATATTTACAAGCCATGTCGAAGGTGTTTTTTACCCATGTTGAAGTTGTAAATTTTCAAAAAACGAATTTACATTTGTGGGCAAATCATGGTTTTTATTTGTGATAAATTCCTATCTCCATGCAGATCTGTAATCCTTATGTGACAGCGTCCAACTGTAATTGAGCCAACAAAGCTGTCTGTGTTGGTCACATAATCGTGTTGTATCCAAAACACCCAAATATGTTTGCCCCCCCACACAGAGGGGTCCATGTACAGTTCATTTTAAAGCCTAACTGTGCGTTCACACCAAAAGCTTCCAAAGCGTCAAAAAGATCGAGGGTGGGCGTCAGACAAGACAGCTTCCAAAACGGCAAATATTTTCAGCCGCTTTGGTCGCTCGTCACGTGACTGACGTCAAAGTTCGATCGCGCTGGTCATTAGGGAGCCGAAATACAAAAAAAAAGAAAAAAATGGCAGCCGACGGACATCTCTATTCTGACAGGTTGCCGCCGGTTGCCGCTTAGTGGCCTGATGTGAAGGTGGGGAGAAGGAGTTTTAAATAAAAAACAGGAAGTAATAAGTTGACAAAAAAGAGGCCACAGGAGCAACCACTTCCTATTAGGCAGTCTTGGTTTCCATGAAAACTGGTAAATGAGTGCTCAACTCTCCCTTTGGTTTCCCTTCCCCACAAAGGATAACTGTGTTGTATCAATGCAAGTGGCATTAATGTGTATAAGTGTACTAATGTGAAAAGGGTGTGGCTGAAATAGAGTAAAACAAATGGTAAAAAAAAAAGTGAAATACAAAGTTGTAATGCAAATGAATACAACCTATTTTTGTTATAGATATCCCAACGGTTGTATTTCTTATTATTCTTTATCTTTGCACATTGCTGTCTCTGAACGCAGTGTTTGTATCACAAATCAACAAATGATGATTTTTTGATCATATTCATGCCTCTTCAGCACAAAGGTAAATAGATCTGTCAGACTACTACCAGCAAATAGATGATGATTTTTGCTCTTGAGGGTTTGGTCTCATCTCCACTCTCCTCCTTCATAAAGGGTAATGGATCAGACAATCACTTTCAGACCGGATCTATTCTGGACCATCAATGTGTCGGCAGTCCTCAAACCATCGCCCTTTTACAACCATCAATACTAATAGCATCATCTACAGACAATTATTCCCATCGAAGCGCACGGAACAGCGAACAAATCAAAGCCAAATTGGATTATGAATGTAATGCAGTGTAATGCCCCCTCGAGAGTCAATTGATCACTGAGGAAAGACTCGTCAATTGTTGATGTCTTGTGGAAATCTACAGTAGTAACCCCAGAAATAACAAATGTTAAATTTTTATTTGAGTTGAATAGTCTTTGGTGTTCTATGATACGACCTGATGATATTTCAGTCAAAACATATGGCAAAATTTGAAACACGGATCGCTTTGAAATCAAGTTCTTTTGATTTCTCAGAAGACTTAACGTACGTAAGATGTAACAAATATTAATTCATTGTTTCCTTAAATAGTTATTTGAGGTTCTTAATGTCGCTTTTTTATTTCTTAACAGGGCCAACGTTATGTATGTTAAATCTAGTTAGGATCTAAAAGGTTTACCATGTAAAATCACTTGATATTTGCCCTTTAACCTCTAATTTTATGGCCACTTTACTAAAATAATTTTAGGCCAAATAGGTTGTTTTCCATGTGCAATTATTGTGGTAGGAGCACATATTTCCATAAATGATAAGTCTGCTCACTTGTGATGAATGATGCTTCTTAATGCTGAATGAATTTAGGGCACTTGAGGTCAATATTTACTACACTGAATCTTACTTTAGATAAAACAGGATTATAACGATATGCAATCATGCTGTGATATGAATACCCTGTAAGTGCTTGTTTCCATAAATGCATGTTAGTCCATTTATCTTACCTATAATGTTTCTATATCCATAGCCCTATGATGTGACTTCTTGCTCTTCATCTTTGGATTAAGGACTCTGTGCATTAAAATTGGAGTGTGTATTTATAAAAAAAGAAGAATTAACTGGATACTGGTTCAAAACAGATCATATACAGTAGTCCTCTATCCTCATTTATAATTATTTAGTATTTGAGCCTGAAATGAAAATGATTGTAATGAGGATGATGGCCTGCTCATTTTTTCACTAATCCAGATGTATTTCTTCAACACACACTAAATGAAGAGAGATGAAACATCACAAACATATTTTAGAAAAAAGAACCAAAAAAAAAGAAAAATGAATGCGGGAACAAATAGACTTGGATAATTTCCAGACATATCTAATACAGTACATGCTGCAGCCCCACTGCAGCAACTGAGCAGGAAAGAGGGAAATGTTAAATGATACAAATTATTTTTCCTTAATTAATATGATTGATTGCCAGGCATTGACGTTGAGAGGAGAGGGGGAGAAATGTGTGAAGGGAAAGTTTGCACAGACATCATTAGTTTTTCCCCATTTAAAGATTAATCAGAAGAGGCTGGGCTCTTTAATTCTGTCATTTGTATATTTAATGGGCTGCTGCAGAATCTATGGGTGTAATTAGCTAGCTGCCGCGCTCTCATTAATACGCCAGGCTCTGATTAATGCCAGCAGAGAGCTAACATGACTGGAGTTATTCAGGTTATGTTGTGTAGATGATTACACACAACCTCCACTGTTTACTGAGACAGAGAGAGGAGAAACAATAGAATAGCACATGAAACAATACCTTCTAATAAATAAGATTATTTTCAAAACTTAAAATAATTGAGTATTGCTACTTGTTAATGTTGGAATACGACAAAAATCCTCTTGCCACAGCACAAAGAGAAGCAAACATTTAGTGTTAACAATCAATTACATTCAAAGCGCTCTTTAACCGTTCTTTATTTTCTAAAAACTAAATTTCAACAATGATTCTCTCACCTAACTCTAGAGTTGATGGTGTGACGCTAATTGGTTTTATGTACTTGTAGGTCATAAAATGTAATCTTTACAGTACATTAACAAACGTATCACTCATTATATTAAAAAAAAAAACCCTCAGACTTTGATACAAAAGAATTGTGAGTAATTAATTGATGTGTTTATTGAGGAGAAGCTGAGCTGTAGGAAGAAATCCCATGCTTTCTATCACTTGTTGGATGGATGTGAGTGCCAAGGATGATGTTGCTTGCTCGGTTGGTTGGTCGGTCAGTCGGACTGTTCGACACTTTCCTCCAAACCAGGATGTCGTAGCATGAAATGCCCTTCAATTTGCAGAAATATCAGAATGGGCAGACAGCCAGGAGAACACTGTGAAAACATTTGTGCTCCTCAGAGGATGATCCTAATCAATTAGATTGTTGAGCACATTCATCCTCCTAAGGGGATGAAGGATTGATTTTAACAGCCCCACAGTTGGTGTAACACTCTAGACAAACTTTCCAATTTAAGGCATGTCACTTCTTTTTTTTAATTTAGGAAAATAATAGGCCAGTCGTTAAAGTAATTACTTTGGGGACAAAGTAAGGAAGACGAGTGGCAAATTGAAAGAACTTCATTATATAGTATATCAAACTTGATTAATGGTTGTCTTTGGTTTTTTCCACAATCATTGTTTAACATTAAGCATTAACTTGTGATGCATTAGGGTCAATTGTAGAGTGTTTGTGTACATGCATGCTGGTGTTTTGTGTTTGTGTGACTCCTGTGTTCAGCAAGTGCATGTGTGTGTGTGTGTGTGTGCCATGTACTCTGCATGTGCAACAGAGTCACCTGTCATAATGTGTGCTCAGGTTTGCCTGTTGATGGCTCCAAAGTGGTTGTCAGTGTGAAGTAGCACAAGTCCTGTGGGGGAATCTGAAGGAAGTAATGCTGAGCACAAGCAGTGTCACTTAGATGTTGTACATTTGGACGAAACACCTTGGCCAAGCATGTGTTGACAGTCTGTTCCTCCCCATCACACAGGCTCACGAAACATACTGTACAATAGTTATACAAATACAGAAGGCAAAATAAAACAAAGATCAATACAACACATGCAGTAGTATATACATGATACATGCATACATTAGTGGTCACAATGGCTGGTCTGTATTTGCAAATCATGACTGAAAATCTATCTACTTTGGTGTCCACCTTTGGACTATAATGCATCATAGCACAGTTGAGGATATTGCACATCTTTTCTGTATATGGAGATGCATCATCTTACCATTTCATGTATGTGACGATTGCACAGTTCTGTTTTGAATTGTATATAATATATGAAGATGGACCATTAGTTATGTTCTTCTCTGACCTCAGGTCGTATGAGTGTGTGTTAGGGTCCTTTTGCTCCATGTGTAGCATTGGTTGCAAGTGTGTATGACTTGTGATTAATATGTACCTCCTATGATGACGTTCACTATAGAAAACACAGTTTGATGTTGTTTATAGTCTCTTTTACCACACAAAAAAATATGTACAAATTTGAGCAGTAATATAAGGAGAGAAGTGGGGTTTGTAGGAGGGCGCAGAGTGGAGAGTAAAACAGGTAAAAGGGGAATTGAAGATGCAAAGAGGGAAAACATTCAGACAAGGCAATAGTTCTAGAAAAAAAAGAGGAATGAAAAGGTCACGAAAAAGAAGAGGAAGGTTAAAAGCAGTGGGAGAAAGGAAAGGATGAGAGATGAGAGGATGGTGGTAGAGAGAGAGAAGGTTAAAACGGGATAATGTAATGTCAGGTATCTGTCATGACTTCACTCATCTTTGTGGTGACAAGGTCATGAATGTAAATGACACATGTCCACTTGATGTACAGAATGCAAGTCAATGCAATGTAAAGAACATTTTTGTCTTAGCTGTATGCTTTAACCACAGTTACTGTACTATTGATTTTCCACACTATTGAAAATGTGGACAAACCAGAATGGGTCAATTTTGTAATTTTTTTTTACACTCTTACATTTATACCTTTATTAAAGCAGAAGTAAGCGATATTTTTGTGTTAATATAAGTCTTAAATAGTTATATCTTCCGACAGCAATCACTTACATAGAGTGTTTGGACAGAAACACGGGTCTCTCAGTCCCTCTGCTCTGCTCTGAGCCGAGGAGAAAACTTTTCTCGTATCCTACAATATTTATCCAATGAGGAGAGAGAACGGCATGAAGGGCTGTGTGTGCAGCCAAGGGATGCGCATGAATGTGGTGACGTAGGGACGAGGACCAATAGATCCATGACGAGGGCGGGGGCTGCTAACTCCATCGGCTGACAAGAGATTATGGTGCGTTCAAGGCAACCCGTAACTCGTGTTTTTCCGACCTGTGAAGTCGTACCAGTTCGATCTGGTGCGAGTTCACGGGTCGGAAGTTACGAGTGGCCGTTATAGTGCACTTTCACAGGCAACAGGTCGGAGAAACGCGAGTTGCGGGTTGCCTGGAACGCTACAAAGTCGTAAGTCGTGACTTGAAGCTGTAACTTACGGTTTCAAAAGCCTGCCTGGAACGCAGCATTAGCCAAAACGACCGGATCGCTTACTTCTGCTTTAAGGTGCATCTCAGCTTCCCACTTTTGAAAGATAAAGTGTGGCATTTCTTTTCTTAGATTATTTTATCTTTATTTAGTTGTATAACCACCGTGTCCCATAAAGCACGTATACTTCTGACCAAGTCCAGAAGGATATTTTCAATATGTACATTTATGTATGGACCTCTGACACACCTAACTGCTATACTTGTTGCCAGTACTGGCTGTGATACTGCTTGTACACCTACAGGCTGTATATCAAAGACCTCAGGCAACTTTGCTCACACAACAGATTGTTAAGTTGTCTGAGATAAATTATTGTTTTTGATCCTTTCAGTTCACAATCGTTTGCTCTAAACCAGCAGCACCTGTTGCAAATAGACTGACGGAAAAAGTACTTTTCATTCAAATTAGTGTAAAAACCGGGAGCTTTGAGACATAACCTGTAGTCTGTATTCATCTTGAGCGTGCCATGTAACTGTTTGACTTCTCTCCTTCTTAAGTGAATTCACACACTAATTATTTTACACCGGCTTCTGATGAACCCCCCGTTCAACTCCTTAGATCTTCCCACACTTCTGTTTTCTACAGAGACAAAAAGAGCTGAGGAAACGCACACGTACTCATAGACACACATAAAACCGTATGGTCTGTGTTGCTGTGGATCTAGTAGTGGATTAAGATTCAATCTCTGATCCTAAGTAACATGACAAGACAGTACGCTGGATGAATTCTCTGCACTGTGGGTGTTTGACGCACTCCTTTTCCCCCCAAGTTTCCCACATTGCCAAATCTTTGATTCACAGTTTTTGAATGTGATGCAGCAACAAACCCTTGCATAAAAGAGTCTTGTAACTTTAAAATGCTGAAAAATGTGCTAAAAACCTATAATATCTCTCCTAAATCAACTACCACAAGTATGTTGATATTAAGGGAAGCCTGAGTGGACATTTACAATGATTCAATTACTTCTATTTTCATCAAATTTGTATCTGTTGAGTCCACTCCATCTTTTAATTACTTCATCTTTTCTAAATTATACAATGGAAGATTAAGGTTTTAAGAGATAAAAGCAAGAGATTGAGAAGTGAGAGCTGTTTAAGTCGTGGAGGCAGGTCTGCCTGCTCAGGCTACTCCTCTGAAGTCCATGTTTTCCCTTAAGTATCTTAGTCGTAAGATTACCCCAGACAGTTGGCTTATAGAGGAAATGAAGTCGGCCTCGAACTTTGTTGGTGTTTGGGAAACACTGAACGTAGAAGATATGTGAAGATATAGGGGAAATACATTCACACATCCCTTGTTTCACACATCCCATTTCTCGTTCACTTGTAAACAGACACATATAGTATACCAAACTTGACTTTAAAGACAGCAATTGGCCTCCAAAGTGAAGTCTGGTATACCATATACAGTATACTATGACAGAAAAGGTTGTGGCTGGCTGTTTAATTACACTTGTGTTGTGCAAGTGGTGTCAAGCCAAAGTCTTAATTCAGAATATTTGGACATACAGACAACAAATTTGCATACAGAGATGGTAAGACATTACATTAAATGTAATGTCTTACCATCTCTGGTAAGAGATGTAAGCACAAATTTTGTGCCCTGATAACATCTTCCACAACTCAACCTGTATGGGCCCATACGTTTGCATTTAAGTATTAAAAGGGACATGTGTGGTTCCTCAGCTTCAATGTATTCTTTCATAACCGTGTGACAAAATTGCAAAACAAGTATTAGATGTGTGTGGACCCATGTTAAATGAATTCCTGTGAACAAATGAAAGTAAATTAAATATTTTGCCCCCATCTCACACTTGTTCCTCATCTTACTTTGTATCAGGTGTTGAGTTGAGTTTCAAGACTCGGTCCCTAGATGGCCTGCTGCTCTGTGCTTTCTCTCCTGGAAATCAAGAAGAGTTCCTGGCTGTTCAGATGAAAAATGGGCGCCCTTACTTTTTGTTTGACCCACAGGTATGTAAAGCCATTTTTTAAATACTTTTAAGATAATGAATGGAAAAACTGCTACATCTGTGAAGATTCATTTCTTTAGATTTTTGAACCCCTGCATCTGCATACCATTAGATAAACACCAGAAGTTGTAGCAAGCATGATGTTGTTCCCCACTTCAGTAGAAGTTGCAAAACTTAAGTTTAGTTTGAAATGTACTTCTGTCTTAGTGGCTATTTAACCCATTTTGTTATACCATGTACTAAATTTTTTTCATGCACATTATCTTATTTGTTTTTCTTTCTGACTTCTTCACATTATACTTAGTTGCTCACCTTGACATGCATTTCCCTCTTTTTTTCTCTGATCCACCTCTGGCTCTCCATCTTTCTCTCTCTCAAGCTTCCTGCGTCTCCTATTTCCTTACTCACTAGCTCTCATCTAATAAATGTGATCTGTAGCCCCTCATTGGTTTCTGTCAGGGAGACAGGGAAAGGGGAAAAAACTTTGAAAGTGTGTCAACGTTTGAATTGGACTGCAATTAACTCATTCCCTGCAGTCACCACGCGTGAATACCAATTGCAAGCTAATTAAGCTTTGCACCCTGGCACACATACACACACACACACGTAGAAATACACAGCCTTGCTTCCCTTATCCATCCATACAGACACATGTAGAGGGGTTAAAGAGTCAACGACTTCAATGATGAAAGTGATGATGGGAGATGATTACACATGCTTCCATGAGGCCACCAACTAATTACACACTCAAACAAATAGACACACTTAGGCTTTTGCTCCTATCACTGCTACTATCCAATCCTGTTATCATAACGTCTCCATTTAAATGGAACTATAGGATGTATCACCATGCGCAGCGGGTTTTATGCCACTGAATGGGACTTTGTTGATTTGCAGTGTTGATGTGCATGTCTGTGCTTATGTATGTACCTGGAAGAGCAATTGAGTGGATGTGTGTCTTCTCCAACTGGGTTGATTCCTTTGTTTAGGCTAGTTTGGGGTAATTAACAGTGGGAGTGGTGTCATGGCTTATTAGTCTTCCCCTAGATACATACTATAGCTGGGCCCATTACTTCCCCCTATTAGCCTGTTGAGCTAGCCTAATGGGATTACCAGTGCAGGGGGGAGTAATTTAGCATGACACAGGCAAGTGATATGCTCATAAATATGTGCACATGTGAGTTGCCACACACATACTTTGAAACGCACAGAGAAACACTCTCTTTCACATGTTGAATAGATAAACCAAGTCACTGGAGCTTGATTACTGTCAAACACACACACCTACACACAATCACACTCACACATATGCACCTACAGTTTACACCCTAACAATAATTTACAGTCCTTCACTGTTTGATGAAAAAAAGCATTGTAATCTTCCAAAGCATTTATACTAAAAGTTATTCATGTGAACCAGTGCATACACATTTATTGGTGCTGGTTCTTAGAAGCTACACCTATTTCTGATATTAGAGGGCTTCCTGTTTCCAAACACACACAAAACATGTAAGGTGTTGCTGACTCACTGACAGTTGAAGTTGCACCATTGCTCTACTGTCCAAAGTTGGAGTTTCCCCACTGGTCTTTGCTCTTCCAAAATGAATCAGCAGTGTTGTCAACTTGACACCTTTGTCGCTAGATTTACTGACTTTTCAGATCTCTTTTCCAACATCTAGCACCAACTCTAGCAGAGGTTTGGACAAATAAGTAAAAGAGAGGTAACAATATTGCCCTGCAAGCATGAGGTTGTACTTCCACTCTGTTGCCTTGCATTGAATGAGCTTGTTGCCTTCCCTCTGAGGGATCATCTTACAAATAAATATAAATCATAGTACAGCCATTGTCTTAACTTGTACGGTGACTTTGTTAGACGTAGGTTCTTGTTATAAAAATAATTCTACTAGCAGCAGAGCAGTTGTTTGGAAAGAGCTTTGAAATAAGTGCCGGTAACATACAGTCTTTTCATACTTGTCCTGTTTTTTGACAACAGAAACAGCTAAACATGTAAATGAGAGGAGCCTGGCAATAGCAAGTGGTCTCACAAAATGGGGATCCGAAGATTCCAGGTGAACAACTGTCGTCTTGTGATCTTTTTAAACTAAAGTGGGATGACATAACAGTTCACCTGCCCCAGATGCCATTGATACTTGTGGAATTTTTGGTGAAAAAGTACAGCAAATGACTGTACAGTTCAAAAAGTTTATCATCACCATCTGTACTCATCTATTTCTTTAACACTACAGAGGTTTGAATGGGCTGGTTTATAAAAAAAAATGACTTATGCTACAAGGACCAATATAATGAATACAAATCATTTTTTTAAATGGTGTTTTAAAATTATGAATTGTGATGGAGATATGGTCAAAAGTATTAAAAAAGTTTTACATTTATCTTGACTGGCATGGACTGAACGATATGTTGTACTGAAATCAGATGGGAGACATGAGGGTTTAGTGAAAGAGATGAAGAAACAGAGAAAATGGAAAAAGAGATCTGAAAGTTATCTGACAAACCACTTCAACCTGTTCCTATAAGAGATTGACACATGCATAAACACACACAGAGTCAGGGGCTGTCAAGTAAAGCCAGGAAAGACACCAGCGTAGCACTTTGGATAAACCCTTTGTAGTTTCTGTTCAGGCACTCCTCAACTGATGCTTCTCAGTAAAACAACCAACAGTCTTCTGCCTGTTAAACAAATCTACTGGGTTAGTAAATAAGTTCTTAATGCCTTGCTCAAGGGCATCTCGTTTTAGCCGTTCTTCCAATCGCAGTACTTTCCCTATAGATTTAACTGTGTGTGTTTGTTGAGAAAGGAAGCAGTACAGAAACTCCCCCTGTGTTGTCTTGTTAAGCAGAGCTGTCTAACAAAGGTAGTAAAGATGTCAGAGGCTGATATACTCTGGCATTCATACATTTATTGATCTCATCATTAAATCTTCATCACTCTGTGTGTGTGTGTGTGTCTGGATGTATATGTTGGTGTGTTTGAGTGGGTGTGCACGTATCAGTTCCTCTCGTTTTACTACATTACTCTTTGCCTACTTGCTAAAAGCTGATCACAACAATGATGTCATACTTAATAGGTGGCAAAAAGCCCTGTAACAACACTTTGATGATTATATGTGTATGTGGTGCGCGTTGATGTGTGTCATCAATTATTGCCTAACCTTGTTCGCGCAGCAGAGTGATAAAGAAGCAATAATTTAAAATGTTACAAAGTAAGCATGTTTGATTGCACTGTGATTTTAAAAGTGGTCTATGTTGAGCCAGAGGTCACAGATTTACTTTAGCGATTACTGTAAAACACAGTTGCCAGACCTATGGTCAGAGTCAGGAAACAAGTATAAGTCAATTGGTCGTCTTCACAACACCATTAATGTGTATGTGTTTTAATTCTTGCCAATGGGTGTGTGTGTGTGTGTGTGTGTAGGGCTCAGCGGTGGCTGTGAGTGTACAGGGTGATGGAAAGCGACGCTACAATGACGGACAGTGGCACAACATCATAGCAACAAGGCGAGGGGCCGTGGGAACACTCCTTGTAAACAATCAATACAAAGGTAACTCTTCTCATGTTCATACCGACCACGTCTGTGTGTGTAATCTCTCTGTGAGAACATAAATAAGAGCAAATCTGTGTTCGCCTGTTCAATTGAGGATTTGCACATGTGCTTGTGAATAGTCTGGGGCAGACAAATTATGTGTGTGGATGTGAGTTTCTATGTATGTAAATCCCCCAGCTCTGCATGGAAGTCTGAGCCAGGTTAATCCCAGCCACTCTGTGTCTGATGAGAAAAATACTGTTTCATACACAGAAACACACTAATGTGCCCCAGTTGCCACTAAAATATGTCTTCAAACACTTTCTTTCGTTGTAGGTAAATGTGGATAGTGACTAAAAGAGTAAAACCCTTCTCACACTCAGTCTTTCTCTTCTGTTCTGTTCTTAACCTCGTCTCTCATATGTTGTCTTTCTCTTTATTCAAATATGCCCCATCCTTTATTTGTGCTCTTCTCCTTCTTTCTACTCATTTTCTTTGCTCTACTACATTTATGTGTAATACCTTCATCCTTATCATCAGGAAGTGGTTCAGCTTCCAGTGGCAGCACCATAATTGGTGAGAACACGGGGGTATTTGTTGGAGGACTTCCTGAAGACTTTACAGTGCTTAGACAGGATTCAGGTAAATCCATTTCCACTCACTCCCCTTTTGATAATTAATATTTATAATCTCTAACTTAGATTGATTTGATCATTTTTGGCTATTTAGCTCAGTTTAGCTATTGCTTATTTCTCTCTATATACTTAAATGCATCTCCCAAAACGTTATTGGCCAGAAATTCATGTTAATAGCGTTCATTTTTGTCTGTCTTACCAGGTGATGCCCGACTGGTTCGACAGAGTTTCTCTGGTTGCCTCAAAGACGTGAGTTTTAAAGTGACTGACAGTCCCTCGGAAGAATGGAGATCTCTGGACTGGGCAAAGGCCACAAAGAAGGTGGCAGTGTATGAAAACTGGGAAGGATGTCCTGTTCAGACTGTGGATGGAGCCCATTTTCTGGGTCATGGTAGGATCTCATTGATTGTTGTTGATAATGGTTTTGATGTTTTGTTGTTTGTTTTTTTTAATTTTTATTTCCTTCATTGTTTCAAAAGGACAAAACACATTAACACAAGGTCTTACTCACTACCGAGATTTATATTTATTTATGCTGTGGTACAGAAACGTGACTATAGGCAATGGAGTATTAACATTGCAGAGGAGAAGACAACCTCTGTGTTGTGTATTAGTCATACGAAAGCTGTGTTCAGATACAACTTAAACTTAATTGTTAGTGCTCCTAACACACTGGCAACTCTGTATATCTTAATAAGATGCTTGCTGGAGGTGTTTGTGGTAATGAGGTTGCTGCTTCATGTTGATAAATATGATTATGATAGGTTCATTGGTCTCAGTGTGAAATATCGAGTTCATCAGTGTAAGTTTCCTCCATTATTGCTTTATAAAAGGGCCTGCTCCTCTAATCTGTTATTTGGCTCTCACTTCGGAATAAATATGACTCCAAAAATATATTTTTACAGGTTCCCAATAAAGCAAAAAAAAAATTGGTTTTCTTTCTTTAGCCTAGAGTCTGGTTGTTGGTAATTATTTCCTCCTTGTCTCAGGTTACCTGGAGCTGGCCAGAAAGGTATTCAGTGGAGGACAGGACTTTCACATCTCTATGGATTTCAGAACAGACCAGCTGAATGCACTTTTATTCTTTTCATACAATACACAAACTGAAGACTACATGCTGGTAAGGAGCAGAGACGTTGTCGATGTTTCAAATACTACATTGCTCAAATACTGAAAACACACAAATCAAAGTTGAGAAGCACACGACAAAGCATCAGCTTGTGATGTTGTGTTTGTCGGTCTGTATTTTAAGGTGGAGCTGGAGGGTGGTCTCCTGTCCTTCATTCTTGCTTCTGAAGGTCATGTGACTGAACTGAGCATGTGGGTGGGGCTCAGCTACTGCGATGGAGACTGGAAACAGTTGTCTTTCGCAAAACGCGGCTCACTCATCTCTGCTGCAGTCAGCGACTGGGCAGAGGAGACAAGGGGGCGAGGAGCAGGGAGGTTGAGAGTTGACTCCCCCTTGTACTTGGGGGGCGTGCCAATGGACCTTGTGCATCCTGCTCTGGACAGCCGAAGTCACAAACACGGTGAGATGCATAGTATCAACAGAAGAATATGAAAACAGTCCAAATGAATGGCAATAATGACAAAGCACATTTATTGTATGAGTTCAGGGTATGCTACAGTGTAAAATGGCAACAAGCATATCACCAAGTGTACTTTTCACACTTTCTTTTTCTCCCTCTCCCTCTCCTTCTTCTACCCTCTACCCACCCCTGTCCTTTTTCACAGGCCTAGGAGGTTGCATAAGGGATCTGAGTATAAGAACTGAAAAAAACCCTTCTACCAGTCAAAGTATAAATCTCTCTGTTGCCTCCCGCCGTTCTGTTAGAGTCTACTTAGATGGCTGTCCCACCACCGAAAGCCGGTTCAACTGCAGAGGAAATGATTCAGAGTTGGTGTATAGTGGGAGAAAGACACAAGCCATAGATTACAATCTACAGCCTTTCACTGGTAACTATGCACAGTCTGCATTTACATAACTACTACTACACAAAGACCACCTGAGAAGGAAGTGGGAAACTCATGAAAAATCTCTACACATCATTCAAATTCCAAAACACTGAACCATCAATGCTGTAATAAGTAAATGTAACATCAGTGACATATCAACAACTGCTGTCTCTTTGTGCATATGTCTCACTGTAAGAATATTTGTCTTTCCATCCCACCCCCCTTTTCTCTCATGTTCAAACACACACATGCACACTTTCAAGAGTACTTGTACAGGTTTGTGGCCTTGGCTGCAGGAGGCTGGGCAGCAGGACCATGGCAGAGAGGACGCAGCCGAGGCAGAGGTAAGAACAGAACATGTGATGATGATGATGATTATGACGATAATGATGATATCATAACAATGCACTCTCACATGCACACTTCCCTCGCACAAGTCCAAATGATGCAGTGCACGAGCACAGTACACTTTTTTTTTTTTTTACAGTATCTTGTACAGTATCTTCCTCTCTCTCTATCCACCCTCTATCTCACACACTCTAATAGTATGAGATAATGATAAGACCCTTAAGCCCATAGGAGAGTTAAAGCCCCTCATACTGTGTGTGCTCCTCTTTACGTGTAATATATGTTTGTGTGATCTGTTGTGTAATCTGTCCTCACTTACAAAAGAACATACATTAACTGTATAGTTGATTTTAATGATTATCTGCAAATAGAAACTTCATTAACTCAGACAACTTTGGCACATTGAGCAAGGGGGAAATACTCCCAGTGGTTGACAATGTAGTGTTTCTCTTTGTTCCTAACAGATTTGGGATGTAAAAGTACTGCTATCTTGTACAGTATCTGATACTTATCCAAAGCCAGTGATATTACATGTGCCTGACAGTATGAGAGATTGATAAGGCCTCTATAAAGGGCATCCCAGTAAAAGGCTGTTAACCCAGAATGGCCTGTGTGGTCCCTTGTGTAATATAAAGCTGCTCGTTAGTAGTGAACGATACACTGGTAGGTCTCAGTACACCATGCTATGACCAGAGAGAGGAGAGATGTGGAGGGGAGAGAGGGAGTAAGTGCTAAAAACATTAAGAACTGAGGAGGAAAGAGGCAGATGAGGGACAGGGACTGAGAGGAAATGGGGGGGAGAAGGGAGTCAAAGAAATGGCAGAAAAGGAAGAAAACTAAAAGTGAGAGAGAGGAGGAATGATACAAGGTAGGTGGCAATAAAGAGATAAAAGGGATGAAATCAGGAAGATGTAATAATCACTGAAGTGGAGAAGGAAGGCGTTGTAGTGAAAAAGGAAGTTAATGACTGACAGAAGAACAACAAAGAGGTGAACGATAGATTGAACATACAAACTGTTTTCTGCATGACAATATCTGAATTTCTAATTTCCCCTTTTTGGCAGTTTTAAGGATTTATTACTGACAACCAGTCGACGTCTGGACTAGGAACAGACTGAGTATGGTAGAGGTGGCTTTGAAGAGCGATGGAAGTATGGATGGAAGTGGTTATGAGGTAGTGAGACAGAGACAGAGAGGGAGGGTGGAAAGGAGATGGACCATCATGAACTACAGGGGGTGTCAGAGAGAGAAAGAAGGGGAGTGCTATAGAGAAGGAGGGAGGCTGATTGCTGTGAAATATTGCCCAGAATGAATGGCTGGCTGTATTAAATCAGTGCTGAAAAAGTTACTACTCTCATAAATACTATTTATGCTAATGGTGAGGTATGATTTACTGGGCCTATTAAAACACAGAGAGATGGGGGATGCTTTTTCTTTAACCTCATGTGCTCCCGACCTGTTGTTTTGCTTTTTTCTCTTTTTTCTCTGGTTCTTCCCGTTCTTTTGTCTTTGATTCTCTTACTTGTTTCATTATGTATTGCCTTGTTTAATTACTGTATGTGGTTGTTTATTTATTTGCTCGTAGTTCTTTATCTCTCACTCTGTCTTGATTCACAGTAATCTGCTCCTGTCATGTTGACTCATTTTTTTTGCCCCTCTCTGACTCTAGTACCCAGGGTTGTGGCGCCTCCCACCTCTTTGCAGAGCTTCAATGGCTTCAGTGCCAGGGTTAGCTGGGTGCCACCCACTGGCGACATCAGAGGGCTGATTGACAGATATGAGTTGAAGGCCTACAATAGAGACCGGCCAGATGCACCACCCATCCAGGCTATTTACCTGGCCAATGGAAATTTCACAGGTAAAACATGTGTTTACCTTCCTAGTCTAAAAGAAATCTCTCCATTTCTGTTTTGTCTTTTTTTTAGATGCAGATACTTATTAAATCTGAATCTTCCCTAGTAACAGCAAGATAAACATCACATGACAAATGTATCTTAACTTGCCTATGTTGTCTTGTTAAACTTATTGCAGCTGTTTTCCTGCACCAACTTGTGGGACCTGTGCGGGCATGTTGGCCCTTAGTGAAAACACATTCACGCTGCCTTTTGCACTCACTTTACCTCTATTTCTCATACAAACACAAACACATACACACTGTCCCAGGCAACCCTGTTAATGTCTCCTTGGCAAGTCCCCAGCTTTAGGAGACTGTCTCCATTTGGAACAAGACACTCAGGACTACCCCAATGATGTCATACCCTGGCATCGCTCCTTTTCTCTCTCTCTCTCTCTGTTGCTCACTTTTCGATCTTTCCTCACTTCATCTTTTATGATGATGATGATGTGTGCGTCCGCTGCTGCTATTCGTCCCTCCTCTCATCCACTCTGCCATGTCTCCAGGCAAATATGAAGATGAGCTCTCCGTCTCCGTCTTTCTCAGTGTCTCTCTCGCTGCTCCCCATTCCCTCCCGCTCTCTTTGCCAGACATTAAGTCCACCGTGATAAGGCTTCTTGTTAATTTATGATGGCCTCGACACCTGACTGCAGAATTACACCAACGGCTAAAAAACACAGAAAGCAAATGAGGGTGTAATGGCAGCGGAGTGGGGCCCTGGCCCTTAATTGAATTAAAAGACATGGGTAGGGGAGAGAGAGAGAAAGAGAGAGAGAGAGAGGGAGAGAGAGCAAGGCAAGTACAGGGTGACTGGACACAGAGCGTGAGGAGAGTTGGAGGGGGTGGAAGAGAAGAGAGGGGAGTGACTTAGGAAATATAGAAAGGAGTTGAGAGGGCCGAGACGGCTAGGACGAAAAACATCAGAGAGACGTCTGAAGCTTTACAATTAGAATGGACTCGCTTTGTTTGCCAGATGCAGTAAATTTGCTTAGCAACAGCGGAGCATAGAAACAAGTAAAGCATTTAAATCGCCCAATTGAAGCAGTTTGATACGTACTTCAGTTACAACAGGTTCTAACACACACGGAAGGAGACTGTAAAAGACATTTAGTCTGGCAGGGCATGGCTGCCATTAAGGAAGGTGAAAGTATCGGCTATATTGGAACTGTTTACTATTTATATTCTTAAGTAAAGCTGAAGCAAAGATGATGCCTCAGTAGTTCAGTCAAGTGGGTGTCGTACAAAGTTACTTTATTTTGGGGACCAAGTTTCTCTCTGTCTGTGTTTTCTGTGTCATTTCTTTGATTCATTCCCTCTGCGACATTTTTCCTCTCCAGGTGTGTTGTCAGGTCTAACACCAGCCACCAGATACATCGTCACTGTGAGCGCCTGCACTCCTATTGGCTGCACTGAAAGTCTTCGTCACGACAGCGGTGACAATAATGATTTAAGATCGAGCCTCACAACCCCGCAGGAAGGTAAATCTGTAAGCACAAACAATACACACATTCACATACCCAAGCACAAAAGTTCTGTCCTTCTCTTTCCTTCACCAGGAGCATTAATTTATGATTGATTGTGCATGTAGAAACACACTCAGGCACTCTTGTCCTGTCTCCTCAGTGACAGAGATTTTTAGCTCCTTAGAGGGGAGAAGTGGAGAAACAAGACAAGACACAGGAATAAGTTGGATTGGGATAAATAGGAGGAGTGATAGGAGAAAAAAAAGATGACTGGATAGGGCAAGATGCAAAATGACAAAAGAATGAAGCATGTTGCGAGTGAGTTAAAGGCAGACAGTACGGAGTAATATTTTACATTTTTCTCGTCCGGGAGGTCGTGGAAAGAACAAGAGGAAGAGGAAAAGAAAAATTTCTCTTCATATGTTAGTCACTACATTAATCTATGTTGGACTAACTGGCCTTGTTGGGAAGATAATGTGACGGCAGGGGTCAGTGCAGAGACAGCAAAAATCAATCTGAAGTAAAAGAAGAAAAAAAACAGATTACTGTATTGATTCTCACTGAGCGCAGAGTTAAGACACTGGACCATGTTAGGAAGACTGGACGTAGAACTTATTTAAAATTTATTTATTTATCATAAATGCATCGCTTCTCCAAAAGCACACTTCACCTTATGTCAGAGATCTATGAAAAGAATAAAACAGATGTTCTGCTAGCTTTTAATCAATTGAATAAAGATTTTGATAACATTCAGAATATCTTCTGACATATCATGGAATAGATATGATGTTGTTTAATATACTGTAATAATATTTTACTGTTACTGATAATATCTGCTATGTTTTAGTATTACTGTAATATTGACTTTTCCCCCCTGATTCCACATACACATAATATTTTTTGAATAAAATGTAATTTGTTGAAAAGGGCCGAGTGATATGTCACTAGTTTCCCTTTGTTTGTACCAAACACTGTATTTGTTATAACATACACCGTTTATAATGGAATATTTTCCTTTCAGCACCAGATGCTGTCTCTCCTCCAGCTGCAGTCTCATCCCCCTCAGCACTGTATGTAACCTGGGAACCTCCAGCAAGGTAAGTACCACTTCTGCTCTCACATCAGGCCAAATGTGTATGTTGTTTCATTGTCATGTTGTTCATGTTTGAGTTGTAAGTTACTACATAAGCTAGTACACTTCTGATATTCAGTTATAAGGCCTTGGGCAACATGTTCAAGTTTGAATAGATTATTTTGTAACCTGCTACTTTAAGAAAACAGTAAAGGCAGCGGTTTAGTAAACTGAATTATACATACAATAAACATGTTGTATTAGTAACTACAGTTCATTCTGCTTTTATTTTGAATCCCTATTTTTCCACCCTGAATAAACATGTCATAAATAAAAACAATAGATTTTCACATCAAAATGGTACATGTTAAATATAACACAATAATATTCCCCTTATTTCTTTTTTGTTACAATGATAGGCCCAATGGAGGCATTACAGAGTACCTCCTCTATCACAACAACCAAATGGTCTACAGGGGGCAAGAGAGACAACACAACATCACTGGTAAAAAGGAGAGAGCGTGTGTATAAGTGCGTGCTGCAGCGTAGCTGTGACTGTGGACGGATGGGGCCTCGGTGTAAAGAGAACGGGAAGAGTGAAGAAAAGCAAAATGGAGTGGGGGATTAGCATTTGAAAGAGGAAAGAGCATCTCAGTCTTTACCAAGGGAATACCACTTTGAAAAAGAGCACTAAACACTCACGCACACGCACACACCAACAAGAAAATGAAGCAGCGGAGAAACAAAGCACACTAAACGTCAGCGCACATGCATACACACAATTTGCTTTGAAAGCTTTCACTAAGGAGAGTTAAAGAAGGTATGAAACACATGTCATACCAGTGAGAATACAGTGGCGCACCACATTGCAAATAGATACACACACACTGAGATACACAAACATACAGTACATGTGCAAACATGCCATATACAGGGATGTACACAGAGTCGTATACACAGCAGAGTCATCTTTATGGCATTTTATATGAGCAGAATAGATTATCACTCATTTTGATTTCACGCACACACACACACACATGCACACACGCGCACACACTCACACATTTACATGGTTGGCAAAACATCACACTGCCCAACAGTGTATGTGTGTGTCTTTGTAAGTTAATGAAGGCATGAGAGCACATATCATCCATGCTGGGTTAATAATGCTAAGTGTCTGATGTTCACAGTGATTGGAAGGATTATGGATGTAGTAATTATACGATATGTGCAAGAATAGATTGTGTTACAGGGAGTGAGACTGCAACAGTGGGACAGATGGAGAATAGTTTTGAAGCAGTGACAGATTTAGAGAGTGTAAGGGAGGAGGGTGGGGAGTTCAGGAGTCAGGGTGAAATGACAATAACAAGGTGTGAGAGTTAAGTTAATGATTTCTTTTTTGTTTTATAAATCTGTATTCTCATCTGTTTATTCATCTAGTGTTTTTGTTTCAGGTCTTGGTGTCTACTCCACTCATGTCTTGCAACTAAGTGCCTGCACTTCAGTCGGCTGCACCAACAGTTCACAAGTTACAATGGTGACCTCTCAGCTTCCTCCCGGGCCGCTCCAAGCACCAAATCTTACCCTGCTAGACTCGCGGACTATTCTGGTTGAGTAAGTACAGTGGATATGCATACTCCCTCACAGCTCTCATCAGTAGATAATTGTGTGGGGTCCATACAAAGTGGTAGGAGACACATGCATATGCAAACGGTACTTTCATTTACAGTAGTGTGTATAAGGCTGTGAGGCACAACACACAGTTGTGAATGCTGTCTTATCACTACACACAGATCCAACCCTGTTTTTAGGGACAAATTAAAATTGCAGCTACTGTAGAAATATGTAGATAGAAATACATCCACCACTGATTTATATTTACTTGTTATTTACTCACAGTCACAGTGATTATCACCAAAAAGGACAGGAAAATATATATAAAAAAATCTTATATTATAGTATATTGTAGCTTTTCATTTGAATTTCATATGCGGTGTCTCTATAAGATACAAAGAGAGAGACATGTTGAGAGAGCAAATGTGACCTTCTGCATAATATTTTCCTGCACTTGACCTTTCACCTGAAGTGGGAGGGGACAGAGGAAGATAGATCTCTGCACTTTTCCTATCAGGCTCATGTGCAAACGTTTCTCTGTTTGTGTGTGTGTGTGTGTGTGTGTGTGTGTGTGAGTGTGCGTGTGTGCGCATGTGTGCGTGTGTGTGTGCGTGTGCGTGTGTGTGTGAAGCAAGAGTCAATCTGCGTGAAAGCCATTAGTGTCCTGACTGTCACTTACAGTGGGACTCACCACAGGAGGGCACAGTGCACACACGTACACACACGTACACACACACGCACACACACATCTACACAAGCATAACCGCACACTTGAACAATGGACAGGGAGGGTGAGAGGATGGAGAGGGAGTAAATTGAAGGTACCCACTGTGTGAGATGGGAATGATGAGTTTGTCTGGTTAAGATGTGATGATCATTGGTCATGCTTTTGATCACCTTCATTAGTGGTGTGCATCTTCACGCACACTCACACACAGTGCATGTCTGTGTATATGTGAGTCTATTGATATATAGAGAAAATGCATGCATTTTTTCTTTTCCTTTATAAATGTGTTCAGAATAATTGAAAATAGGAAATTAATAACAGCAATGATAGAGGAGCTCATTTATTCATTTTCAGTTAGGTCTCAACTACAGGCTAAAACAAAACAACAAGGCACAGAATAAGTGGATGCAGTGGTGAAATTTAATGAAGAATCAAACACAGGTGGAAGACTATATTTCGAACTAGCAGGCACAGCTTATTATTAACTAATTGATCAATGAATATTTTGAATGTGTGTGGGTTGTGTTCCTATATGCAGCAAAACAGAGTTTTCTTGGGGTATTTTTTTTAGATAAAACATATGAAATATTTTTCACAAAGTCTTAATTTGAACATACAGTAGCACAGGTTATAATTATCTCATATATCATCTCCTCATATAGAAGAGCCTTAATGACTACAACATCAGAGGGTTCACCACATAACACAAATACTTTGTAAACATCAATGGCTAAGTTCACCAAAATGTACAAATAGAAATTGGTCAGATTCAGGAACAAAGTTCTGGAGTTGAGACTCAGATATATATTACTGTAATGGTTTGACTACTGAGAAGGCAACATGGGGAGGTAAACAGGACCATTTTGTTCTCAGTTTTAGCCAAATGCATAAAAAGTCATTGGCTGTTATTTCTCTAATCAGCCGCATAATGAGCCAGAACCTCTGGCCATGGCAAACTTAAGAGCTTTTTAGGGTGAGGAGGTTGAATATCCTCGACTGGCCAAGTCGGTCACCTGAACAGTCTGACTGAGCTGTATTCATCTTACTGAAGATGCTACAACAAGCATAAGGGAGAGTATCATAAGGGACTGCTGATTTCTGTTGGTTGACATCAGGCAGTCATTGAGCACAAAATATTAAATATCCAGATCTAGATCAAATATCCAGTTACTTACTTTTGAAACTGTAAAAAAATGTGCACGCTGTGTTAAAAGGCCATTATCTTGCACACATTTCTTTCTATATTCATTAAAAAGGCTTGGCATATTATTTTATTTAAAATTGAATGTGCAGAAGCTCAGAGCTTGAGGAATAAAAATGTGTAACTGTCCAAATGCTTTCAGTCTGGACTGCATATATTTACCAGGTGTGGGAAGGCTGCATATTGCCTTGTTAGCACATTGGTAATAGGCCGAGGTTGAGAGATCATACTTGGTCAATACCTCTCTATTTTATCTGTGAGAAAAGCTTAGAAAGACAGAAAGATGGAGAGAGAAGAACTGTGAGAAAATGTGAAGACAGTTGGACCAAAGAGTGGAGGAGAGAAAGATGAAGTGTGAGTTTTAGAGGAAAGAAAGGAGGGAGATGTAGGAAATATTTAAAAAGGAAGTGAGGCAGAGTTATATATGTGTATTAAGGGTGAGAAACTGTGAGAAAGGTTGTGGTAGGCTGCAGCATCTGAACAAAACAATATCAGCAGATTTCCTCCCTGCCCTCACCTTATACCACTTGACACAAACACATTCATACACACAAGCAGACGCAAAGGTACCACACTGTCAGACACGTGTGCAGTAACAAATACAAAGAAAATCTGATGGGCCATATGGCACCTCAGGACAACAGTCCAAAATTATTTTAAATGATTAAATTGGTGAATGTATAATAATGTGCTATTAATAATTACTTGATGGTGCTAATGTGTTTTTATGAGTGTGCAATGTTGACAGTTTGACATTTTTCATAGGCGGTGATTTGATTTGAACCTTGTGCATCTCAGAGAGCCTGGTTTTAAATTTAACATGCTGAAAAAGCCGCCGTCTTATTTCATAACACACTCTTAAACCAGTGGTATTCTAAAACCATTACCACAGTGAATTATGATACAGATTATTACAACTCCCCTTTGATTTAGTTTTTCAAAAGTAGACATACATCACACTGCCAATCGACAGCATATAAATCTTATCATAAATGTGATAGATTAGCCACAGTGGCTAATTGTGTGCTAACACACACTCATCACTCATTCAAAAGCTGGCTTTTAATGGGAGGAACCAAGAAAGGAATCCATCACTTTTTAAAATGGCCTCCCACTGCTACCATGCCAGGAGGGTTGTGTTACTCTCTGGGATTTGAGAGAATTGCCGACTATTTTTGCTCATTTATTTATGAATTATTTATGTGCAATGTTGTTCTCGAAATTTGGGAAAATGATCAGGATTTTGTATGAAAACTTTCAAAACTTTGTTTCGACAGCACTATATTTTACTGTACGAATGAAGGTGAAATGAAATAAACAACAGTGTGGTTAGCTTCTAATTTTCTCATGTCTTGCACAACATTTTACGGTAAGATGTTGTTTCACTGCATAAATATTCATTCAACAATGAGATACAGATACAAATCAAAGCATTTTTAAAAGCACAGAGGGCACATGTTGGTCATCAATACATCTTCACCAGCCACTGTTATCCCTCATTAGAAGATCAGAAGAGATTAAAAAAAGGAATAGTAGAATAATAGTTAAGCATTGATGAACCAAGCAAGTTTTTATCTGATTCTGCTGCTTCTTACTCTCTTTTACATTTTGTAATGAATACTCTGCATGTTTCTCGTCCTCTCCCCCTCTCTCTCTGTCGGGGATGACCTTCCTGTTCTAAATATAGAAGAGGAGACACCTCTGTCTCACAAAGGAAACTGTGTGTGCAGCATACCTGTGTGTGGGTGTGCATGTGTGTGTGTGTAAGAAATCTTAGCTCGGGATTGTGTTTCCATGTACTTTCAGATGGGAACACAATGATAAAGTCACATGCACGTGAGCACATACTGTACTCACATGCAGATAAATAAACTCTGTCTCATGATCTTTTTTTAAATCCTTGTTGTATTGGTGTCGTCGTGCAGTCAATAGCTGTGAATTGTACCTTCAGTATGTTGACACAGTTCTGTAAATAACACAATATTAAAGTTAAAAATGTGCAGCATGTTGTAGCTTTCTTCTCCACTGATTCTTCTCACCTTCTCCAGGTGGTCGCGGCCCTCTCAGGTCAATGGCGCTTTGGAGTTCTACTCCATCTTCCTGTCACATGACGGTGCGCAGTCCGTGGTTGCCCATAACAGCTCAGAACTTTTTGAAGACCACACACTTCGCAACCTAACCCCTGGAACGAATTACACCATCAAAGTGGCTGTAAGTGTCTTCCTCTACCCTGTAAATCGTCTTTATGATTTGCATGATCACCCTCATCCATACGTTCATGTTTTTGTGTCTGCCATGTGTGTGTGTACATCAGGCTTGCACAGGAGGTGGGTGTACCTTCAGCCCTCCCAGCCATGCTGAGACTGAGGAGAGCACCCCAGAGGATGTTCCTGCACCACTGGTCACCCCTTTGTCCCCATATGCACTCAACGTCAGCTGGACACCTCCTGGCACTCCAAATGGTGAGAGGACAGACACAAATATACATGGAAATTTATCAACAGGGACTTTTAGAATAATGTTACAGTGTAAAAGCTTGCTAAAAACATAAATGTTTTTTCACATGCCTGGAAAGATGTTTTTATGGCATTTCTCAGTGAAAGGGATTGCAAACATGTGAGATGTTGAGACTCATTAACAAGAATCATAATTAGGATGAGATCATGTATCATTAGCTGACCTCTGGAAGTGTATTCAAGGTGTGAGGATATGCTTCAACCTGGTCCTTCACACATTTAGATATGAAGATCTGGACATGGTTCAGGTATACCCTACAATTTTACCTTTGTGCAAGGGGAATCAGATGGGTTAGAAATTGAATTAGATAAAACAGAGAAAAATAAAAACATTAAATCAAAAAAAAAAAAAAGAAACTTAAAAGGAGAGGGCGCAAACGACTCAAAGACAAACAGAAAAGAGGCAGAGGCGATGTGAGAGGATGTACAGTTTGAGAGCGGGACGAACGGAGGCACGGAGTGAGAGGGCAGTGCTTCACCAGGCTTCTTTAAGTGGATGAAAAGTGCTCCCTTTTGACTGAATAGAGAACTGCAGGCTGGAAGTACATAGATTCACAGTTGTCTCTCTTTTTCCTTTCTCTGGCAGCCAATTAAAATCCATTGAACAGTGCTGGACTAAGGTGTATTTCATCTATGTTGTGAATTTTTAAACTAGATATTGACTTAAATCTGTCAAGGTTATAATAAGAATAATAATAATGATAATAATAATAAAAGTTATTTGTGCCTAACTGTTTTCAGTGAAGAAATTCAAAGTGGTGGACAGGAGAATTTTCTACATAATGCAATTTTGATACCAGTGCATGAATTAATAAATAAAATAGTAACATGAATTTTAAAGGACTGTATGTAACAAATGCTACGTCTTCTGAAATCAAACGAATTGAGTGACGAAAACCATCTGAGGATTTCCCACCCCATTTCACTCTAACATACAACGCACTGCCACATATTATCAAATGTTACTGCAATGCTCGTTAAAGTATGTGCAATTCCATAATGCATGTGTGTGTGTAATGTGAATAGTGTGTGTTTTACGCTTAATGCCACATGAGTGCATTTCGCACCATAAACCCTGTGATGTGTGTGCATATTAGCCTGGATAAATTACTTAAAGCTTTTCTCATCTGATGACAGAAATTTATAACAAGGGAGACACTTAATCATGATTACCCGATTATCTCATGCTTAAAAAGCTTTAATTTTTACTTAAAAAGGGAGAAGGGCTCAGGTTTTTTTTTTCATTTAAACCTTTTTTCATAAATGGATGGCAACAATGACGATGACGATGTGATCCAGAGGACTGAGATTCTGTGTTATTTTCCTTCTCTCTCTCGTCCTCTCTCTCTCTCTCTCTCTTGCCCCCCTTCTCCCCAATTCCGTAGGGATTTGTGGGGGATAATCCTCTCGGGGATTAGGTCGGGGCAACACGCAGACAAAGAGGGGAAATAAGCCTGTTATGCATTCGCTGCTTCATTTCCCAACCTGTCTTTATTACAACCTATACTGATATGGGCTTATTCACACACACACACACACACACACACACACACACACACACACACACACACACACACACACACACACACACACACACACACACACACACACACACACACACACACACTCACACGCATGTGATTGGCCACATTAAGAGCTTCCCAGATGTAGTTGGCGTCTGTGGGGTTTTTGTGTCTTCATTTCCCTGATAGGTGTGTATATCTGTATTGAGCAATAATAAAACCCACACATGATTAAAGCAGAATAGACTCTTAGCTCTTAGCACTGATCTTTTGAGCCCCCTGTATGCATTTTTATTAAGGAAAAGCACATTTGGCACCGTACTGTTTCATTTTTTTATTAGGTGGATGTAATGTAATGTAATTATTGTGCCTCTGTGTGTGTGTGTGTGTGTGTGTGTGTGTGTGTGTGTGGATGGACAAGTGTGAATTTCCCCATCTTAGCGTGTGTGTATCTTTCCATGTATGCGTGGAACGTCCCTGTATGTGGAGGAGTTTGCTAGAGCACACCTATTTGCACCTATTTGTGTGTGTATGTGTGTGTGTGTGCGTTCATGTATTCACAGTGGTACAACTGTCCTCCTGAGGGCCTTTATCTTTGTAACACCTATGGTTACATTTGTTGTTTCAGTGCTGTGTTCATCATTGGATCACACTAGGACACATTGACTGGCAGCTCTGGAGCCCCTAAGTCACATTTCATTTGCATTGTAATCCAGTGACCCGGACAGACGGCAGCCCAGCAAAGCAAAGCTCACCTTGTGATTCCTCATAGTCTTGAGACTGTTTTAGAGTGTATGTGTGACCAGTGCAATGAAGTAGCCAGTTGTGATTTGATGCTGATGTTACAGAAGTGAATCTGTGCAGGGAATTGATTTAATACATTTGTTATATTTACATGTGAAGAGAAAAACTGAAACTTGTTTGCAGTGACTCAGGTAAGCTCCTATAATTATTAGCTGGTTTAATCAGATGTATTCTTTTGCCAGGCATCATAACCAGCCATGGTCTCTGGCTGGATGGAGTTCTCATTTTCAACTCCAGCTCTTCCCAGAGGTTTTTTGTGATTGAGGGACTCTCTCCATGGAGCCGCCACGTACTCAGGCTGCAGGCCTGCACTGCACAGGGCTGCGGCAAAGGACCGATGGTCAGTGAATCATTTACTAGTTAACAGATGTATTGTAATAAAGTAATCAGCAACATCCTTTCTGAGATACAAACATTACATTAGTCAGACAATTACAAAGTGTGTGTGTGTGTTGTGTGTGCACGTGTGTCTGTGTGCCTTGGTGTCACCAGGCATCATAAAGGTGATCGATTCTCCCAGCTCAATAACGAGGGTTGGCGTGACGACGGTGACATTTGGTAGGAAATGCCACTCCAGCTCAACGACATCTCTGACGACAGGCCATATTTTGGGGCATTTTTCCAATACGGACGCCATATTTAGTCAGACGCTGCAAGATCAGCTGACACAGCAGAACAAGAGGAGAGGAAGGTGGGAAAGGGGAAGGGGAGGGGGCGGAGAACAGGATGAAGAGGAGAAGAGGAAGAGCTGGCAGGATGGATGGGAAAAGGAGAAGGAAGGAGGAACTTGTTTGAGGATGGAAGTGAAATGATGAGGATAGAGCAAATGGACAGAGCAAAGCGACAGATGAGGTGGAAAGTGAAGATGCGAAGGGCAGCAGAGGAGAGGGTAGGAGGAAAGTGAGACAGGAGGAAATGAGACTGAAGAAAAGAGCAGAGCGATGGTGGAAAGAGCGACAGAGGGCAGTGAGTGGAGTGAAAACTGAAGAGTGTAGCAGGAGAGAAAAAGAGAGAGGGAAAAATAAAAGGATAACAGAAAGAGGATAGAAAACCAGATGTAGAGTTAATATTTGCCAGATGAGTAGTTTCATTCCACACTAAAACTTGTTGGAGTAGAGTATTACTCTTTAACACTTTGAGTAATCCACTCTATGATGCATGTTGCGGTCATCCCATGGGGGAAGATTTTCTTACCTGTTTTTTTTTCACTTGTATGGATGGGTGTGAAGAGAATTAATAAAACGCAATATATTCATTGTATGTGAATGTAAACATGCAACATGTCTGTCCTTTTTATGGAGTTTAACACAAGTAAGATTGTGTCTTTTCTCTTTTTTTTCTTCAATAAATCAGATGGAGGTACGGACACTAGAGATGGCCCCAGAAGGCCCCATACTGTTGGAACTGACCAATCACAGCTCTCGATCATTTCGAGCTCGCTGGACAGCCCCTCCTAGGCCGAACGGGAACCTCAGCTACACACTGTACTACAAAACCATAGGTAACACACACGGCCCCTCTCTCTGTCTGTGTCTCATACATGTAAATGAGCCAGGTCCAGTGCAACACCACCACCCATCACAACCTCAGTAGAAATATAATTTTTCAACTGTGTGAACAAAACTGACGAATTATACGCCTCATAAAAGTAGAATTTGTGGCAGAGCTGTTGTGTTAGATTACATCAGACTGCAAGTGTGTGTACCTTAAACAATGATCAGTGATTGTAAAAGACTGCTTGCTCTGCTCTGAGTACAATTTATATCATTAGCAGTTTTAAGACTGTCTAGTGGTTTCTCTTTCAGATACGAGTAAAACAGTAACTTGGATAAAGACACACACACACACACACACACACACACACACACACACACACACACACACACACACACACACACACACACACACACACACACACACACACAGACTCCTCACTGCTGAGGACTTAAGACTGACAACTGAAAGTCAGGGCGTGAAACCTGGAAGTCAAAGAAGGAGTAATCAAACCAGAGTGATATAGAGAAGACAGGGTTTTTTGATATCGCCACTGACTTGAGAGGGAAGATGATATAGGAGTCTAGAGCAAAACACTGGTGTGAAGATGGGAGGAAGAACAAAGACAAGTAGCAGAGAAGCAATAGTCTACAGAGGAAGCAGAGATGAGAAGCTCATATTTACATAGATGTATGAGGGGGAAATGCAGGTAAAACAGAAGAGGAGAACTGGACATGGGAGTAAAAAGTGGAAGAAGAAAATTGAGCAAGATGAGAAATGGCAGAACACACTCCTTCAGCTCACACATATTCACCTAGTCTCCCTCTCTCTCTCTCTGTGTCACACACACACAGAGTCAGAGACTTTGATCTGCATCTCACAGAGGAACAGACAGATTAAAATGAGTGGAGAGAAGGATAGAAGAGGTGTGGAAGAAAGAGAGAGGTGGCGCTTTGCTCGAGTTACCCATAACCTCTTGTTTCTTTGATACACACTGTCTTCATTAGTTCACACAGAACTGATATGTGTTTGTGCACGTGTGTGTGTGTCCATCTAAATATATTGGATAGGCTTAACATAGTGTAATTTTCTGATCCCTTTTCTTTGACTATCCTTGCATAACCTCAACATGGAGGCCTCTCTCTTTTGATCACTCTCAGTTAATCTCACTCACTATTCCTCTCTCTTGAACTCTTTTATCTTTTATGAATCGCTTTTTCTGCCATCACTGTGATGACTCTAATAAATAAATGTGCCATGAAAATAATCTGTGTAAGACATCACTGTCTTCATCCTCACTAGATATATAGAGCTTGTTTGGCCTAAGACCCTACATGTCTGTCTTTGTGTGACTCGCTGTCTCTTAGATGGCGATGGCGTGTTAGACGGAGGAAAAGCAGCTGGCAGCTGGTTGTCGGTGACTGACCTGCAGCCGTACACCAACTACAGCTTCTGGATCAGAGGGTGTAACACACAGGGATGTGTGGAGAGCCTGCCACTCAATGTTACAACACCTCCAGCAGGTACACCCACCCACAACAAATGCACAAGAGGCACATCTCCATCACACAAATCCACATGTCCTGATCAGATATATACTTACATTCTTATGTCTTATAAGCTAAAGTGACTCATCATCCTCATAAATATTAAAAATAGGGGGTTGCATTAATGTGCAAATGCCTGGCATAATTTTCAAATTTATTCACAGACTGATGTAAGTAGCTATCATTTTGACATCCAAGCAAGTGCTACATCTGTCCAGTCAGGTGTAGGAAGGTTCACTTTTCAAGTTAATTGATCAGTGCAATTTATTATACTATACTTTTATGCTACTAAAGTAATATCATAACTACAGACAGCATGGAGACAATCTGGATGATACAGATATTGAAGGACTAAAACACCACAGTCACATGATAGGAGTTTCCCTCTGTAGTGAGAAACTGGATATGATAGTATGATGATATATTTATGACCGCCATCATAAGATGGCACTTTTGCCCACATCTAACTTGTGTATGTACTAAATTAAATGGTTGCAATTGGATCTTTGGTCCGTACTCTACACACACACACACACACATACACACACACAAACAGATAATTGACTTCACCTTATGGTCTGAACACGTATATCTTTGTGTGTGTGTGTACAATCATGCAGAGTGCTGATTGTGCATACTGATAAACGTCAAAACTGATCAGAGCAGATAACAGCAACCAGGTGGTAACAACACATACGTCTATGAACAACACATATTTTACCACTTTGGCCAACATTAAGAAAAGTGAACTGAATACATACGCATACTCACACACCACACCCATGTCTTAGTCAGAGAACAACAAAAGACAGACTTCGGAAAGTTCTGCTGTTCAAGTTCAAAACAAAGGCATAAGAAAGTATAAATTTTAAATACGAGACGTTTCCTCTCTTTCTATCTCTCTTTCTACCTCTGTGCCTCTGGCATCTCTTTAGACTTCTTTAAGGCAAACTGTCTTGATGCGTCCTTGTTCTATGAAAGAACAGAGAGAAGATAGCCGAGCAAGAGACAGAAGAGCAGAGGAGGAGGAGAGCAGAGAGAGAGAAGTGAACATAAAAGTGCATAGTTTAAAACGATTAGTGACACCTCTGATATTGTACCTGCTAACACAGCATGAGAGAGACACAGGCTCACCAACAGTGTGTGTCTTTGTGATGTATGTGTTTTGTGTGCGTGCGTGCGCGTGTGTGTGTGTGTGTGTGTGTGTCAGAGAGGCAGGACTCAACGTGTTTCAAGAATTACACACAGATGAATACTTTCTATCTGAAACACACACACTGAAACTCATTCTGGACATGACCTACTGATCTACAGTAAGATGTGCTGTTTTAGGAAACAGAAACAAGGACAGGCTTTGAAATATTTGCATAATTTTTAGATTCAAATATGGACATCCAATAATTTATCAATCAAGTTGCCAGTCACACATACTTATGTTATAGTTTATATGTAACTGATAAGAGACTGAGAGACTCCTCAGGCATCCTTAACCCTAGTTCGCTTGTTTCCAAGGTACGCTTTTTTAAGATGTATAACAAATGAGTGTGTAACTCTTTAACTATATCTGTACACACACAAAATGCATACAGTAAATGCAGAAAATACAATTTGGAAATAAATGTACTGACAACATAACACTGACAAAACTGTAAATGGTCACAGTGTGAGCTCTCCACAAAACTGCACAAAGACACTCATATGTGTGTGTGTGTGTGTGTGTGTCAGATAATAAATGTGAATATGGATTTGAGTGATGATTTAGGTAGGTTAACCACAACTAATAGTATTCTGATCCAGTATTCAAACATCACTTTGAGGATTGGTTTTTACACATACTGTGTGTGTGTGTGTGTGTGTGTGTGCGTGTGTGCGTGTGTGCGTGTGTGCGTGTGTGCGTGTGTGCGTGTGTGCGTGTGTGCGTGTGTGTGTGTGCGCCGTCATCTTTTGGATAAGATGTCTTCAGCAATCAGTCTTGTTGTAGTGGAAAGAGGCCAGTGTGTTTGATTGGAGGGTCACTTTATACATCAAAAGGGCCTACTCTTATTTCACATAGTCAACACGACAGTCACTCTCATTTTCTCCTTGTGTTTGTTGTCCTTATCTCTTTCTTATTCTGTCTCTCCTTGCATCTTCTCTGCTTCTCTTAAGAGCTCAGCAATCTCCCTGAATCAAGATGTTTTTACTGATTTTCCAACACTAACAATGTGCTATCATGTTCAGCTGGAAAAGAGGCGCTCTGCTGAGAGAGCAGGGTTAAAAAGCTGTGTGTAAGTGCATTTTAATGGGTGTGCGAGACAGAGAGGTTGAAGTACAGCAGTAAGTCTGACGGTTGGTTGTGGCATTTTCTGAAGTAATATTTTTTTGTATTTCTTCCCCTTTTGTTCTTTCCCTCTGTCCTCGGTTTCTGCTTTTGATGTTCATTTTCTCTTCTTATACTCTTCCCTAAGCAGCGTCGCACAATAAGGACGTTAATAATGCTAATATGAAATGGACACATCTTGTTTTAAGTTTCTTTTGTGTCTTATTTTTCTGCAGGTTTTGCTCTTAATCTGTTCCCAATCCATCCCTTTGTCTCTTTTTCACCAACAAATATTTCCTCCATCACCTGTTCCCTCCACCTGTCTCCCTCTCACCATCTTGTCTCTCTCCTCGTAGCCCCAGACAGGGTATCATCTCCGACGCTGGCACATGCCACCAGTGACAGTCTGAATATATCCTGGTACCCTCCTGCTCACTCCAACGGGCCCGGCCCACTCCGCTACAGCCTGCAAATGAGGACATCCCCACAGAGGCCAGTGATAAGGTGAGAGAGGGAGACAGAGAGAGAGAGAGCACAATAAATGGACACACACACAGATAAACAAATTTGCACAAAGTTGTCCACAGCCCATGCAAGTGGTCTGAGAAAAGCACATCTGATATGAAACAGCAGTAAGAGAATGACTCACACGTACAACACTCTCAAATCCACATCACATATATATTCACCTTAAGAAGGGAGCATGCACATATGCATGCACATGTACATACAAAGGGGTGCATTATACAGCACAGCTGAATATGTCACATCAATATGACAGACCATCAGAAAAAAAGAGAGGGAATGAGGTGGAGAGACGGGGGTAGAGTCAAAAAGACAAAAAATCAGAGACGGGGCATAGGGAGAAGAAAGAGAAAATGTGATAGAATAAAAAGAGAGAGAGGGTGTGCATCTGATATGTATTCATTACATGCTTCCTGACAACAAATTGCAATTTAATCCAAGAAGAGGAGGCTCTCATTCTGTGGTAATAAATAAATGACTAGCTACATGTATTATATATCAGACAGCCATGCCCTCCTCCTCTTCTGCTATGGAAATCTCATTGTTCCCTGATTTATTCATTCATTCATCCCTTCTATCTATCTGATGCTAAATGGTCAACGGTCCCTCATTTATGACAATATTCTTTTACTTTGTCCTAGATTCTTTTGTATGATTATATGACATGGGATCAGGTATGACATGGGGATAAGATAAAAAAAAAGCTTTGAAAATATTGTACATGTTTCCAAGATAGTCACTGGTCTGATATCATATTAAATGTTTCTCTTGACTTTGATAATGTCACACTTAAAATAAGATTTAGAAAGAACTCACAGGAACATATTAAACAGATACAATATATTTTATTGCAATGAGCATCTTCTGTCTTATGTGAGATGTAATGTGGACAAAGCTGTTCTTTACAGCAAATCTTTTATTACTGAATACTAAAGAAATACTCTGTGGTTGTTCACTTCTTTTGTCATCTTTGTTTCCTTTTCTTTTCACCGCTGACCAAGTTCTCACACCAGTCATGGAAACGACGTTGCATTTACGCTATAAAATGGCTAACTTACATTGTCAAACTAATATTGGGATCAGTTCTATATTTAATCTAATCTATGTACTGTAATTTGGCATGAAAGAACAAAAAATGGTTAACCCTAACCCTTGCTAAATCCTGAATAATATATTTTTTTAATAAAATCACAACCATGGCCTTGATCAATTTCACCCATAGCTATGGTAAAAACGTATTTTTCTTTTCCGTATAAAAATGAATCTACTCTGAAATTGAATAATACACATACACACCACATGTTGGTCAGATTGGTTCTAGTGGTCTGTGTTTGACCACCTGTTCGATTCCTCACCAGCACATTTTGATCAATTGTGTGTCTACGCATGTATTTATGCTTGTGTCCATCTATTCCTAGGCTTGTAGAGAATGCAACAGACACCTTTTCCTACCATGTGGAGGGCCTGTTGCCGTACACTCAGTACCTGTTCAGAGTGGTGGTTTCACACACACATGGGCAGACAGCGGGACCCTGGGCAACCCTGCACACTGCAGAGGACAGTAAGTACAGTACTGTTTACACATTTACACATCTGTTCCTGTGCACTCTCATAATGCAAAAACTTCAAAATGGAAAAGCCTCTAATCAATAACAATGAAAAGAAGACATGAATTGTTCCCCTGTTGGTCATGAACAGACTTGTTGTTGCATTAGAGAAGGTCTCAGTGCTGCTGTTCTATAGCCTCTCTGTTGGCAGTGGTTGGTGGTGATGTGTTTTCATACTCACTTGTGCTGCTCATGTCAGTAGTCCAGCAGAGTTTTGCAAGTGACTGGGTGGCAGCTGGCTGCCAGCAGCTGTTTGCTAGTTGGCCTCTGCCGTCACTTGGCCGTCAGTACTGCTGAGTCAAAATTAAACTTAAGGAGTCTGACTCTGACAGATCTTCTGATATTAGGTGATAATGTAAACAATACCCTCGAACATTAAACATAAGGCCTGTGGTGTGGAAGAACATACCCTCTGCCCAGTTTTCTATTCCCTGGATGCCTCTGTGGTTTTATTCTATAATAATAAAATAATAAGTGCATTAATTTCTTAATGTTAATGGAACTGCTCAATGTGATTGAGACAATGAGGATGAGAAACTGCTACAGAACGTACTTAAAATGAAGAATGTGAAGGAAATATGGGCACAAGCAAGATGGAGGGAAACACAGTGACAGAGTGAGATTTGCATACTGTAAGGTGTGTGTCTGTGTGTGAGTGACCTAGCCAGTGTCATTGTGGGCTAATTGCAGTAATAGAATCATATTAGCCACTGGAACAGCCTCCTCAGTGCAAAGTTATAAATTAATTAGTACCACGCTATTATCACATACATTATCATTAAGCAGCTGAGATTTGCATACATTGGATACATGCACATGTGTACACACACACACACACACACACACACACACACACACATACACACAGAAATGTGTTCGTACACATATATGTATACATACACTTTTCATACAGTCACACACACTGAAGCCAGCACAAACCTATTCAGACACACACAACTGCAGACATTTAGGATGCATTAAATTATGGCCCTGTGCTTTTCTCTTTGCTATGCAGATTTGAATTCCCTCCAGCAAACACACACAGACACATAGACACACATTCTCTAAAACAATGGGCTTTTATAACACCCTTTCTCCATGTACTTGACAATTATAGATAAGGTGGACAATATTTGTGTTTTTGTTTGTGTGTACACCTGTGTTGATGTGGGGTTGAAAACGTGCAACTCCTCTCTCTGTCTACTTGTATGTGTGCGGACTGTAATAGATGTGTCCATTCGATCACTCTGTACCCCATCATTCAAACCCCAGCTTCCTCTTTCTCATCTTTCTGCCGCTCTCTCACACACACACACACACACACATACACAGACATGTACACACTGAGAACATGTGTCCAACACACACACCTCCTTGTCCTGCTTATCAATCACACACCTTCTCATCCTCACAAGCAATAACACACAGTCATGAAGTTTCATGCAGACAAAGTACCTGCTTCCATCTCTATTTAACTGGAAGTGAACTGGCCATGTTGAAGTTGAAAAAGTCGAGAAAACAAGACAGAGCAACTAATCAATCAGTATTAATAAATTAAATGTTGTCTGAAAGTACCGACCTGTGACAGTGAACATTTGTTTTATCATTAAAATACAGAAACACAGGGCAGGTGGTGTCATGTTTGGTACACAGTCATCCCTGTTCACAGCTCCCTGTGTAATAATCATCCATCCAATCCATTCATGTACCAACAGCATTGTTAAAGTGTGAAAATGTCATTTTAAATTATTTTAAAGTAGGCATTGAAATTTCTTTCACCATAATAATAGAATACATGATAGGTGTGGAGCCTTGTAATAAGAAGGGATTTAAACCTGTGATGGGAGAAAGCCAAATGTAGCCAGTCTGGATTTTCCTAACATTGATGTGTAATTTGTCACCATAAACCCGTCCTCTCATCATCCTGGCAGTGACAGGAAAAGCTGCATTCTCCTCCTAATCTCCTCTCCCCACCTCTACAAAAAATGACAACCTTAGCAGCCACTCGTACATTTCATTCAGTGTGATTTCATGTACAGTATGTTAAGGCCACTGCTTATTATGTGATTGCTGTCTTACTGTAGGGGCAGCTACACATAAAGAGTTCACTCGCAAACATAAGTACATAAAATCTTAACTTGGCAATAAACCTAAGCATTCATTCACATAAACTCGCGCACACACATTCATATATATGATGAAATGGCATACAGTATACGGTAGATCATTTTTTATAGTGTAGTGGGCCTTCGGGTTTTACCTTTTTTGAGGAGATCCCCCTAACTTGATCTGTGTGTATATGTGTGAGCTGTAACCTTGCAAGGTTTCTACATTGTTACAGAACTGTACTGTACATGTAAGACCTTCATTAATAATATGGATCCAAGTGCATATTCTCTTTTATTAATTCAGCCCCCTCTGTGGTTCCCTGTGCATTTATATAGTTTTCTTTTCTCTGTCCTTCTCAAACTGTCATACCTCTTTCTCATACTTTCTCGTTCTGTCTTTGCACAATGTGTTTCACCTCCTCTGTTTCTCAGACTAGCCTCTTGACTATTTAGAGAGAGAAGGGAGAAAAATAGAAAAGAAGATAAAGAATGAGGAGGAAAAGAGAGAGAAGAAAAATAAAGGAAGCAAAAAGGTAAAATGAGGAATTGAGAAAAAAGAAGAGAGGATGTGGCTAATGACAGAACAGAGAAAGAGAGACCCATGCTTCCTCCTTTCCTTTTTATCATTCCATTAAAGTTTTATATCCATCTTTTTAATGTAATTTGGTCCCTATGAATTCCTGCCGCTGCAGAACAGACAGACGGCTCCTGTGAACATAAACTCTAGCCGTGTTGGACAGCTCCCTTTCCTCTGTCTACTCCCATGTTCACACCAGCTAAGTGATCTAAGAGAGAGAGAGAGAGAGAAAATGTGTGTGCGTGTCTTTTCTCTTAGAAAACTGCATGTATGTGTGCTACAGAGTGTTATAGAGAGTATGAATAAAGCACTGTTTTGACAAAGTGATCTCAAGCAGTCTTAGAAAGTGTGTGCACGTATGTGTGTGTGCATGTGTAAGAGAGAGCATTAAAGAATCACTGTTTTACCAAACTGAAATTAAAGCAGGGTGAGAAAGGAGAACATGGGACAGAGATGAGGTTAGAGGTAATGACAGAACACAAAGAATTCATGTTATTTAATGAATGAGTGACTGCATTAATAAATTAATACTCTACCTTATTTCCCGCATTCATTTTACTTGGCTCTCTCGAGGAAATGTGGAAGTGATGTGAGCATAATCCCACTATTATTCGTCATATTACAAGATAACTAAAATATTAGGATATATTATATACCGTGCACTGATTACAGTATCTTAACATTGATTTACATGTTCACTTTCTCAAATAAGAACTCCCAGCGGTTCACAATTACATGTGGTTATGGTTTTTAATTGTTTAACTAATTAGTAATTAGTTGGCAACTTTTAGTTTGCTCCATCTAATGCAGGATTCACCAGGAGATGTTTGAATTTAATAAACCACTACAAATAGTCAGAGTCTAAAAAGGATGTTGAGTATTTTGAATGAGTGACATTTCAAAGGTATCATGATGGTTTTTGTTACTTAAAGGCTAATGCTCATCTCACATACTCATGATTTTATGGATACAAATCAAGTTCATGACCTTGGTCATACATCATCCTCTTTCTCACTGTCTCTTCAGTGTCTTCTAAAGCAGCAATGACATTAAGTAATCTGCAGAAAAAGTAAAGATATGAAATGCAATGTAAATTCCCACCGTATTGCTTGTCACGTTTTGACACCGTGTCGTAAGCATCTTGATAACAGTAAAGCTCAGCGTTTGTCCTCATTATGACTCCTAGGAGCCTTGACTCACCTTCAAAAGCCCAGTCAACCACACACACACACATGCACGCACCCACAAATACATACACATACACGAACAGAACCCTGCACAAGGCTAAAAATAATACCCTTCCTCTTGTCTTCACATGGATACACATAGATGTACACAGTTAAATATATACAGATGGACCCTGACCTACACACACACACACAGAAATATGCACAACAAGCTGCATACAATGTATACCCACAGAGGTACACATGCATACACAGAAACACACACACACACACACACATACACACACTGCTTCCTCCCCCTCTCGCAGCCCTTGTCAGTTGATTGTGTTATTACTATGCTAACCAAATCCTTATAAATGTGATTTAAAGCTTGGCGGCCCTGCACTCCTGTTTTAGCTTTCTGCTACTGTGTTTTACTGGTGCGAGGAGGAGTATGGGTGGGAGGTGTGGAGGGAGGGATGAAGGAGAGGGGGAAGAAAGAGGGAAAGGCATGGGGATTGAAAAGGTGGGAGAGGCAGGGGAGACAGAAAAGGTGAAAGGGTATGGGAGACAAGAGGAAAGATGACCGCTTGGGATGAGAGATGGAAAAATGGAAGAGGTGAGCAGGAGGGAGAGGAAGAGGAAAAGGAAAAGGTGGATAAAGAGTCAGGAAACCGGAGAGAGCGGTTGCAACGCATTCCCTTAACTCTCGTTCCCTCCTATCCAGAGAGCAGTAAAGCGTCAGTAAAATAAAAAAAAAAGGAAAAAAGCATCACCTGCATCTTAAATGAAAATTTCAATTGAAAAACTTAACAGCCCTTCAAATTGCAGAATTTTACACGCGCCAGTAAAGCCTAAATAACACTCAACACTTAGAGGGAGGGGGATGGGGGAAGGTAGGAGAGAGGGAATGAGGGAGGAATGGGGGGTAACAACGGGGGTTATTTTGGTTGGTTGATGGGGCCTGGATCAAGGTGACTGGTTTGTCTTTTGTGGTGAAATTAATTGCAGTTTGGGACTTCCTGTCTCTCTGTGTGTGCACCTCTCATGGCTGTAGTTGGAGTGGACATTATTGTGACCAGAGACGACAAAGAGAGGCAGGCAAGAATATTGTCAAATAATCCAGAGGGATGCAGAACGTAAAAAATTAGACAAACAGGTAGAAGAGAGACACCCCAACCCTCGGCAAAGATGAACGAGCGTGCAGCGAGGCATGGAGAGAGGCCGGCAGACAAGCACAGAGGCAGACAGGGGGACGGGCTCCTTGGTTATTCGTGGGGTTCAGTGGACCTTTGGTGGTAATTGAATCAGTGTGAGTGCTGAGTAGAGCTAGCATAAAAACCTGTTAACCCAAAAGGTCAACTCTCTGCATTGTTTATTTAGCAGGGAGCCTGGAGAGAGAGAGAGAGAGAGAGAGGGAGAGAGGGAGCAAGAGAGAGAGAGAGAGAGACAGCGACACAAAGCACAAATAAGAGAGAGAGAAAATGAAAGAGAGAGGGGTGATGGGGGAAGAGGGAGGGAAGGGGTCAGAAAAAGGAACGAAGAAGAAGGAAGAGACAGATAGAGAGAAGGAAAGATGTGTTGTTGGCGGCAGCATTTGTGATCTGTAAAATCAGCCAAGCTTTACATCACCATTTTACATTGTTGTTTATTTGTTCGGGAGGAAAATATGTGTGTGCGTGTGTGTGCGCGTGTGTGTGGCATAGTAATTCATTTTTGTCCCTTTTACTGGTGATGTGTATCCCTGTGTCTAATTGTAAGATTATATTATATCTATGCATGTTTGTTTACACATTTTAAAACTCAATGCAAGTCTTTTTTGTGTCAGCTTTTCATAGGACATGACGTAGTTCTTCTGATAAATGATCAGATTCAGATGTTTTAAAAAGAAATGTGGTCTTTTAAAAAGGGTTTTAATTGTTCTTAACATCAGACCAGGAGTCATTTTAAACTTTTAGTAGATTGAGGACATCCTGGGTCAAACACTGAACATTCGTTGTCCCCTCAGTGTCTGTGAGGTGAATCAGTTAGTTGATCACCTGAAAAATCTGCACATATTGCGCGCACACAACTGTTGTGTCACATGCCCGCATACTTACTGACAGGCACATACATAATGCCTGCACTCTCTACGTCTAATACAGTCATGCACACATTCTCTCATCCTCTGTCAATCTCTGTCTCTTTCTGTCTCTCCCTTACCTACTACGCGCACACACACACACACACGCATACACACAAACCACACCGCCATCTGGGAAAGCCGTTAGCGGTTAGCGGTAGCACTTAGCGACGCAGCACGCTCCCTCAGTCCGCTCAGTCACCTTGATCTGCTTGCCCTTCACACAGCACCATTACTGCTATACTGCATCACTGTGGGTGTGGGCTTGAGTGAGTGTGCGTTAGAAGAAGTGTGTGTCTATGTATATGGACATGCATCTGTGTGTGTGTCCATTATAGAGCAGTACTGTGGGATGTAAATGCCGGGGGAGGAGGGGGGGAGGGGGCATTACCTTCAAATGAGTTACCATGCAGTGAAATATTCCTCTGACTAGTCTTGTGTAGGTTCCTGCATGAACATGTGCAAGTCATGTGACGTGTGTGTATGTGCCCCTGTGGTCTTCTGATGTGCATCTCTGTTGGCCTGCATACTTTTATTAGTAGTTAGGATTATTTTCTTTTCTGGACATGAGAAGTTACGGAGCTCCCAGGCAATGAAAATATCTGTGAATGTGAAAACACATTGGACCCCGACCCTGTGTGACACACTGCACGCACCTCACCTCCATCACCTGAGTTCCCTTCATACAGTAAAGGTGCACAGTCTCGCACTCAAACAGTCACAGGTTCTGCATAAATCCATAAATACAATCTTGGGTTGCTTGAGGAAAAATTGAGAAAGAAAGAGAGTTTCCATGTTAATCCCTTGAATGGGGAAGGCAGAATCACGCTTTGTCCTTCTGATGTCATTCTTGATGTCAAATAATTCTTCAATTCGTCAAATCCTCTCTTATCACTGTTATTTCTTATTCCTTTATAAGCAAACATGCATATTTATCTTTCGCTTTTTTCACCTTTCCCTCTCTTCATCACTTCATCATCTTCCTTGTCCGCAGGTCCAGGACCAGTCGACAGCCCCACTCTATCAGGGCTGCACCCTCGAAGTGCAACAGTTACCTGGGTTCCTCCATCGCGACCCAATGGCATTATCAACACTTACACCCTCTTTCTTTGGCCCGGATGTGTCTCCTCATCAGATTCCAGCTCAGACACGACCGTCAGCTCCTGTATAGATCCTACCTCGGGCCCATCGCCCAACACTGCACACCTGAGTTCAGATCCTAGCCTCAGACCGACATCCCGCCCTACCCCTCCTGGCTCAGGCCACATCTCCATGTCTACTTTCAGCTCAAGCACAATCCAAAGCACTAGACCCAACCCTGCTCCTAAACCTTTCTCTAGCTTGAGGCCTGTTATTGCAGAATACAATAACACAAGCCAAGGCCCAACTTCGCTTTCACTCCACCACAGTAAACACAGTACTACCAGTGTGAGCCCAAGCCCCGGCCTTTTAGTCTATACGCCACACTATAATGCAACTAGTGTCAACACTGAACCACTTTTAGCACAAGACCACTCCCAAAGCCCCATATCCAGTTCCTTTAGTGAAGACGCAGACTTGAATTCATCCCCTCTGTTTGTCACTGTGCCTGGGAACACCACGAACTACACTTTCCTCGACCTACTCCCATACCACACCTACAGCTTACAGGTACTACATAGTGTAGTGAATGGTAGATAATAGCTTTATCATGACATTCTGGTAGAATACACAACTTTATTGTACAAAACAAAATATTTAAAAAATAATAATTGTCAATACAAATTATAATATTGTGGTGACACAATGTTTCTCTCATTTTATGGTCTAGTTATATAATTAAAACATGAAAAGGATACTTAACCCAAAATCGATAATTCACCAATTTTCTACTCACCGCCATGCCAAAGAGGGTTTCGAAGACATCAAGGCTAAAAACAGAGATCAAATAATTTTTTTCATTATCGCGACTTCAGGACACTTGGGTCAGTACGGACGAGCAGTATGGAGGTATTTGGATGTTTCATAGTGTGTTTTGGACGATTCAAAAGTGAGCACAATCCGCCGCCATTATATGAAAATCTGTTGCCAGCCAGACCCCCTCTGGAACCCCAAAAGCGTTTTGATAACTATGAAAGTTCTCTGAACCCTTCCTTGGCATGACGGTGAGTAGAAAATTAGTGAATTATCGATTTTGGGTTAAGTATGCCTTTAACTAGAATTTGGTTTTTTTTCCATTTGAATAATAAGCTTGCATGATGATCTTGAAAAATGATCATGGTAGTTGAAGTTGCAACAATTAGAAGTGATAACATAAAAAAAACACTTGTCACCTTATGGTCTTGTAAAATTGTTCTCCACTACCCTAGGTGGAAGCGTGCACCAGCGTGGGTTGTTCAGTGTCCGGGATGTCTCAACAGTTCCGTACCCCCCCTGCTCCTCCCCAAGGGGTTCCTGCACCTCACCTTTACTCTGACACACCCACCTCTGTTCTCTTGTCCTGGGGTGCACCACAGTTGAGCAATGGACCACTGGATCGGTGAGAGATGATTGCAATGCATGCACTTCAATCCCTGGGTGACTCTCATATCTGTATGTAATTATCTTTTTATTTTCTACTGTGTATTGTACCCGGGGTAGGTGGCTGATTGAGCGTAGAGTAGCTGGGACCAAACAAGTCTCTACAGTGGGCCATCTCCCACCAGACCCCCCGCCTCTTTCCTTTCTGGACTCTTCATCAGCTCTCAGTCCTTGGACTACCTACCAGTATCGACTGGTGCTCCATAACCTGGCTGGCAACACCACAGGTAAGACCATAATGAATTGTTAACTGAGGTACTATCAATCAATATACATACACTGGTAATTCACCACTTTATAACAAAGTTAAAGTTGAATGCAAATTGTTATATACTTGCAGGACCCTGGGTCAGCATCACCACGAGACCTTCTCGCCCAGCTGGCCTCAGTCCACCAAGGGTGAAGGTCTTGGGACCAGAGTCATTTCAAGTAAGATGATTTTTTTTAAACTAAAAAACAGAAAGATTAAATAGAACACATTAATTGGGCACTGAGAGTTAATTGAATATTTCCTGATACAATTTAAAGTTAGAAGGTGTCAAATACTCAGAGTGAGTGTGTTGGCTTCATAAAGTGTTTAAGTTTCTTGACAAAATATACAAAATATAAAATGCAAAGAGAGTCACCTCAGTCACTCTGGATTTGACAGAAGTGTGGAGTAGAAAAGACAAAGCAATGTCACACTGATTCTTCTGTCTTTCCCTTTTGGGATTTAATGAGAAAGAAAAACATTCAACTCAAGGTCCCCTTCAGAAAATGGGTGGGGCTATGACCCTGTCTGCAGCAGCTTCCTTCCTGTCGGCCATTTTGAAGGAGGGGCCAGAGTTAAATTCCAGCACTAGCTAATCCCACATCAAGGCCTATCAGTGAAAGCCTCTGAAACAATATTGTATGCATGTGCATACAGACACACACACACATGGAGACACACACATATCCATGCACTCACAGCCCTGCACTAATGCTAACTGCAGAAAAATGCTAATGCCTGTCATCATTTCAGAACCGCCCCTGTCATCTCTGCAGCAGCACAGCTTTAGGGGTCACAGGTCCGAGGGGGAACTTTTTCCTTCCTGGTTGGTGCTAATTGGACAGGCAGGCAGGCCGCTTCCTGGTTACCAATTGACCTTGACAACAGAGAGAGGATTTTGAGTATCTGCCTTCAGTCTTTTTCTGTTTTCTCCTTCAGTGAATGTATCACTCCCTCCTCAATGGGTTATTGACTATGTCACTATTACCCTGTTTAAAATATATTTTCCGTTAGCTCATTTTGTTATCTTTTGTGGCAAGGCACCCACCATGCTTTTATAGTAAAATGAGACCAACACAAAATAGATATTTTGAGGTACACTCACTTTCCTACTGCAGACACTTAACCAGTGCTCAAATAACTGGATCTGTGATATCTACCTAATTATTTCACCACCAATTAGAGAAAACTAAAAGATTTCAGACTTAGTCCTGATGGTATAAGTTCACCTCCATGTGTGAATAATAACATCAATACATGAACAAGAATATTTTATCTGCAGTGACTGGTACTCTCTATACACTTGGACGGTTTCTCTCAGTATAGTAGCGTAGATGTTCAAAGCCCAAAACCACATCCTTTCACACACACACCTATTCTCTTTCACTCTCAACTTTATCATCTGTCTCTCTCTCTCACTCATATACACATAAACACATATACAAATACACACACATACTCTACTGGCCTTAGCCCCAGTGCTCTGTGTCAGCCCAGGGTCTCCGCTGTCTTCACCATCTCCAGATTACATCAGGCTATTCAATCTGTAAATGACTTCCACCACAAAGCACACCCAACACGCACTTTGGGAAATGAGCTACCTAACTCAACATGACCCTGCCCGTGTGTGTGTGTGTATATATGTGTGTGTGTCCTGTATCATCTCACGGTGTCACTTGTTAAATGAATATCAAGGTTGCATAAGAAATAATTATTCTTGACGTTCATTCATAATAGTCTCATCAACGATGACCACTTAATCACCTAAACTCTCAACAAGCTCTTAACTGATCAGTTAATGCACATGACAGTTTGTATAAGTGTGTAAGAGTACACAGTACAGAAACACAGGTGTGTGTGTGTGTGTGTGCGTGTATGTGCATGTGTGTGTGCGTGTGCACACGTGCAATTTTTATATTTATATACTCCATACATATGTGTGTGTTTGCATGCGTATTAACGAGCAAAACATTTATTTTATAGATATCTGTGATTCAAATATGCATAGGTGTGTGTGTGTGTGTATTTGTAAGTATGTGTGTGTATTACTATTTGTGTGTGTGCCAGTTACCCTCATCCTCACTCTGAAATGCTGACAGACTGAACTGTTTCCAAATCAGATGCAGTGCTCAACAGCAGCAAGCTTTTGTTTTTGCATGCAGCAATTCCATTACCTGCCGCTTTCATTATTTTAGTATGGTGTTTGTGCACGTGCACGCCTTTGCTGTGTGTGTTTGTGTGTACCCTCTTTTAAATGTGATGAAAGGAATCTTCTGCTCAAGTCAAAGTCAGGTTATCTTTCCCCACAAGAGAATTGCCACACACACACAGACACACACACACAGTGACCATCCCACCGCTGCCACTGTATGTGCACATACCCAGGTGACACACGGATGCTACCTGGTGTGGTAGCGCTGATAGCACTCGCATGCATTCACACACTGATTTAGGTGTGTGTTTGCATGTGCACACACTGCAAACTGTGCACATACAGTACACACACACACATGCACTATGCTATGACTTCCTGGAGTTCATCCATGTAAAAGCTTTCTGCCGCCCTCAGTGTGCCGAGAACATTTAGAACACACAGCCAACCAATGAGATGACTTCTCTTGAATGACGATAGGACAGTGAGAGGAATAAATCAACTAAGCCTTTAGTTTTATCTGTACTAGACAGATTTGTCTCAATACCGTACTTGAACAAATGAACAACCCAGAACTTAAATCTAACACACTTATGTTTCAGGTCACATGGTCTCCTCCTCTCATTCCTAATGGAGAAATCCACGGCTATGAGATCCGCCTCCCAGAACCTCGGATCTTCCACAAGAGTGGCGACGCATCTGAGCTCAACGTCACAATCACAGACCTCATTCCATACACAAACTACAGTGTTACTGTGCTGGCGTGCTCTACGGGTGGTGGACAAGTTGGAGGGTGCACAGAAAGTCTACCGACCCCAGCTACCACATTACCCACAAGCCCTCAAGAGCTTTCACCACTGTCAGTTGTGGCAGTCAGTGAGTCTTTCCTGGCCATTTCCTGGCAACCACCAAGCAGGCCAAATGGACCTAACGTCAGGTAACACTGATATTACACAAACACCACATCACACTCCTGCCCACTCTTGGTTAAAGATAGTGTACTAGTAACGCTTTATTGTAATCACATTATTGTTCTTAGTGGGTGATAACACACTATTGAGTCGGTAATTGAATTATATTCACCAACCTAATAAAAAACTGGGCGATAAGGAACAACAAACTGCGTATTTCAGTGAAAATACTTTTAATATTCAGAATCTGCACCAAAAATCAGCAACAAATGGACATAGTATGAAGTCAGATGAACAACTTTGTACACAGCAGTAATTGCTCCAAACATGATCCAGTTAGATTGAAAGATTGAATGAATTTAACCAAGAAAAAGAAATGCAAAAATGATTATTAGTTCATCAGCTCTAAAATCCAATGCTAATTATGAAGACCTAGTTTGTGTATCTGTGTAATCATCATGAGTTTACATAGTCAACTCTGTGTTTTATTCCACTGGCTACAGTCTATAGTTAGACACCAGACAGCCAAGATTGAAATGTAAAGCATGTTGTTATTGAGAGAGACGTTCTGGAGATGTTCAATTGCAGCTGAGAAACTTATGAAAATGAGCAGACAGGAACACGTTAACAAGCTGCTAACATGAGTGTCCTGGTAATGAGCTAAGTGTTGTGCATTTTTTAATCAGTGTTTTCTCAGTCCTAATGCACATTCTGGTCCGTTTGTTCTGTCCTGTTCTACTCTGTCGGCGATTAGGCCTAAAATAAAGGTCCATTTTCCTGGCAGACGATTAAAATGCATGAGCCCGTCTCTCTGTTCTGCTCTGCTCAGCTCTGTGTGTTTGTCTAAGTGGGTTGGTTAAAAGGCGGCATTAAGCCCTTCTCTTCTGATTACAGCAAAAATTAGCATCACTGTGGGGAGAGGAAAACACAAACCCTGCAGAAAAAAACAACAGAGGGAGGGGCGTAGGGAGGGAGGGGTGAGATACAGTGAGCGCAAAAGAATAGAGATGATGAAAAACAGCAGAAGAGGAGGAAATGAGTGATAAGAAGAAGACTCAGTTGGAAATTGTGTGTGTAAGAGTTTGTTTGTGTGTGCATCCATATGCAGGCATGTGTGTATTTCCATGAGGATACTGTGCGCTCAACTTGGCGCATTTGTGTACATGTATTGTGTGTTAATGCATTCCTAAACATTCAACTATGTGTGTGTGTGTGTTTTTTCTTTTATTCAAAATTCCCCCTCAGATACAAGTTGCTCAGACGTAAAACCCACCAGCCCCTGGCCATCGCCACGGTCCCCACAGTAACAGCCACGTCCCCTCCCCCCTCTGAAGATCTCCATCGCTGGCTCCATGTTTACTCCGGCACCAAATTGTTCTACCAAGATAAAGGCCTAAGCAGGTGAGATTACTGAAATGAGCTCTAGAGCAAACGCCGGCGCCGCAGCAAACCGTGTGTGCAGAGCTGATCGGCGAGCTGCCGCTGATGCCGATCTTTTAATACCGCTCAAAGATACATTAAGCAAATATCCCAAAGAATTAAATTGTTTTTCACACAGCGTCCCCTAATCTCAGTTTGGCACTTGGTGGAAGCTGATTTTTTTTCCCCCTCCATGCTTGCTAAACGGCTCTGGCTGTACTCTTTTTGGGTTTGTGTCTCTACTGTGCTTTATTCAAGAAGTAAACTGACAAACATTTGAACGTGTCAGCACTTTTCACTTCACTGGGATTTTTTTTTAATGGATGTCCAAAGGAGAAGAAGTTCATGAAGAGGCAATTAGTGTTTGTTTAATGTAATAGATCTGCTATGTTGGCAATACCAACTGCAAAGAAAGGGAAATGTTGAGTAATAGAGGGAACAAACAAAGGCAGGCATTACTGAAATTATGATCTTCCTTATCCCACTTACAGAGCAACACTACCATTTCTGTAATTTCTTAATTCAATCAATCTATTTTTCTTTTTTTTGTAGTTTTTGTAGTTTTTGTAGTATTTGCACCAGGAGTCCATCTACAGCAGCATTTTTTTTTCCTAACACAAATATTGTCTCTCAACAGATTCACTCGATACGAGTACCAGTTAGTGGTCCATAATGATGTGGGCTTCACCTCAGGAGAGATTGTTACCGCGGTGACCATGGCGGGGGTTCCCCTCCAGCCTCCATCTCTGTCTGCCCATGCTATCAATCACACTGCGGTGCAGGTCAACTGGACACAACCCTGTAAGATCACCCTCTGTCTTAAACACACACACTCAAACACACCGTCTGCACCCAGAGAAGGTCTTTGTTCAGAAATGTTTGAAGCTCAAAGAGTTTTTTCACACTGACTTAGAGACACACAGTCGTGCTTTTATGACATGATCCTCTCTGGAAATTGTTCTGTCATTTGGAAATGATCAAAAAGCAATAATAGAGAAGTAATGTTGATTATTATTACTATATTTTATTTTCGCTGCTCCGTCACTCCTCTCCCTCTGTCTTTATTCCTCAGCTTTGCAAGACCTGCAAGGAGAAGTGGAATCTTACTTTCTCACAATAGAGTCCCACAAGTCAAGTCAAATCTTGACTTTACCCTCTGAGATCAACTCCACAGTGATACGTGACCTTTGGCCCAGTACCAGTTACCTGCTGTCATTAGCAGTGTTTAACGGAGCACATAATACAACCAAGACAATAGTTAACGTCACCACGGAGGATGGAGGTAAGTGTATGTTTGTGGCATTTTGGACAACTGCTGATTTTAGAAGCTGGTTTATGTATGTATATATACAGTATATGTGTGGGGGTGTATGTGTGTATGTGTATGTATCAGTATGTCATGTACTGTACACAAATTCAATACATCCAAGAGAGGTGTCTGTGTTAATGTGCATTTCTCTGTGTCTTTGGGCTTCACAGGAGATGTTAAACACATCATGTAGTGAGGCATGAAATCAATACAAAGTGTGTGTGTGAGGCAGATTTAAGGTGTTGTAAAATGCTTGTTGGCACGACATGCAAACTGCACACAAAGCCACACACACAATCTGTGTTGTGTGTGTCAAAAATGACAGCAAACATGACTGCTCCCATGTCATTTGCTGTCATGTAATTACTGTACGTTATGATACAGCTGCTATACATCACATGGGCTTTTTTCAGTGATTTTATGGGATAAAAGTAATTCAAGAAAAAAATCTGTCCTTGATGTTTAAATTAAAAATAGAGAATAATATCATTATGAATAACCTCTTTAAGAGAGCCTCATTTGCTCTTACATCTTTAGCTATCTCTATCTAATCGGTTCATATTTGTAAAAAGAATAACTAACTTATGACTTGCACAATAGTATCCAACTATCATGACGACTTTTCTTTAATTTTGCTCTTCAACTCTCAGTTCAGTCTTCCAGCATGTAAGGGTTATCTTTCAAATCACCCTGTGTAATCATATGTCAGAGGCCGCTTACTGTGTCTGTTGTTTTCTTTCTATCGCCTTTTCCCTCTCGATCCCTCTCTCTGGCCATCTCTGTCTGTTTTTTTTTCCTCAGTCTCAGTATAATCATATGTCAGAGGCCTCTCTCTTTCTCTCTAATCTAAGCAGTATAATAAAAAGTGCATTAAAAACATTAGAAAATCATTAGGTGCTAAAGGCAAAGCACGGCTCGTTTAACTGAGAGGGCTCTGGAGGTAATTTCATTATTTTACAGCCATAAGAGTGTGCGCAACACACACACATACACACACACATACACCAAGGCCAAATATATTTTAACTAATGCAGCTCAACCCTACCAACCATCCTAACATGGCCTGCAATCTATAGGGCAATGCTAACATCAGGACTAATTGGCAAGAAAAATGTGTGTGTGTGGGTGAAAGAGGCTCTGTGTGCAGTATTGCGCTGATAATGCCATCTTGCAGTAAATGAAATGTAGAGCAGTAGGTTGCGTTTAGGTAAGTGCATTGGCAGCAAATGAATTGGGTTAACTTCTCTTAGCTGAGTGCATTTTCACTTAGAATAATAAATGGAGTCTTTATGATTACCTGTCTCACGCACCATCTCATATTCACTTCCTCTGTGTTTGGTTCTCATTCTCACTTTTTTCTACTTTGAACTTGATCACCATTATCATTCGTAGAAAACATAATAAAGTTAAATTACTAACACTCTTCCTCTCCCTCTCTTTGGAATTTAATTTATTTCACGCCCCCTTATATTTCCCCTCACAGATTATCTCTCGCTTGTCCTCTATTTGTCAGATTTTCCAGTGTCCTTCAGTGTCTCTGTAATTCACCCCTTTATTTTGCCTCTGTATCCGTGACTCATTTCCTATAGGTTACCATAGTATATCAATCACCATAGGAGTTTTGGTGTAGTATCCTCCATGGGTGTGCTGACAGAGAATTTCTTGGAAGAGTGAAGAAAGGGAATTAAAGGAATTAGATTGAAAGGACGATCAAAGAGAGAAAGACTATAATAACGCAATTTAGAAAGGTAGAGACCGTCTTAAAGAAAGATTCATGGTCAACTATAAGGTAGAGAAAGAAGATGTGTGCTGGTCGTACAAAATCTGTCAATTATTCTAAGTGATGCACTTAGCTAAGAGAAGTTGAGTTGAGTTTTTATTTACAAAGCATCAAATCACAACAGAACTTATGTCAGGGCACTCCTCAATTTGAGTCTGAACTGAACTCAATAATACTAATTACAGAGATCACACAGTGTCTTGGGGACAGTGGCACAGAAAAACAGGCAGCTAGTCTCAACTAGATTGAGAGAGTGAGAGAGTTGAAGAAAGGGATAATACTGATAATATTAATGATAATAATAAGTAGTAGTAGTAGTAGTAGTCGTAGCAGCTGTCGGATGGCATCATATGTGTTTTAAATCACAGATCTAGACTCTACAGCTTAGGAAGTAGAAAGACCTGCAGAGAGCAACAGGGTGAGAGTGAAGAGAAAGCGCAATGCGATGAGAGAGAGAAAAGCAGAGGGGTCACAAACAGAGCCATGGGGTACTCCATATTTCACATGAGAATTTATCATTATAGCATTATTATCAAAGATGCGCTGTGTTCTGTGCGATAAGTAGGACTTTAACCAGGTGAGGGCCAGGCCAGAGACACCATTTCACATTCTCACTCTTGTGCTGTACATATAATCATATGCACTTAAGCTCTGTCTGAACATCTGTCACGCTTATGCAGTCCTTGAATGTGGGGGTGGTTAAAAGTGCTGAAGTGTGACGTCTGAAATGTCTGTTGGTCTGAGTCTCCTGTAATTGTGAGAAAATAGAAAACCTTAAAAGAAGCTTGCAAGATATTCAAATTCAATGTATCCCCAGGTTGAGAATGATACTTGTCAAATGTTTTTTCTCCCATTTTCTCCCACAAGTCTGATCTGATGATCAATAATGCAGCACTGTTTATGGGCATTTTAAGGTTTTAGTGATATAGCTTTTAAAAATGAATTCAACCACTGCACAGGCAGTTTTCATGGTGATCATGGGGAAGAAATTTGCCTCCAAAAGTCAAAACACAAATACCATCTCTTGCAGCACTTTTTTAAATTACAGCACAGTAACAGTGGAGGCAGTCGATCATGTACATAGCAGTACATATAGCTTACGTGTGACGATGAGAACAGTGGTTCCCTCAAATGTGTGTTTTAAGGTGGACATGTCTCCAGTCTTCGTTGTGTCATTATTTTAATAATGTTAAATAATGTTTGGGTTTCTGTCCTCACATGTACCATCCTCAGAGCCAGAGGGCATGTCCGCCCCAGAGGTGGTTCCAGTAGACAGCAACACGGTGCGTGTGCTCTGGCTCCCTCCTCTACAGCCAAATGGAGCAATTGTTGGCTACTTCATCTACGTAAACGACCGTCTCTATGGCAGTGTAGACAACAGCTCAGGCTCGCTCCTGTTGCGGGACCTACTGCCTTTCACTATCTACAACGTACAGGTAAGCACAAAAGAAATCATGCACACCCAGACACAGACAAGCAAGTCTGTACGTTACGTTTTAGTCTGTTGTTTTGGTGTGACTTTCAGGTGGAGGTGTGTACTGTGTATGCCTGTGTGAGAAGCGATGTCACTCAGACAACAACAGTGGAGGATCTGCCGGCCGACCTGGGGGCACCACACGCTCAAGTGATCAGTCCCAGGTAATACAACGATGTACTGCACGTGTTTTCAGTTTTTATCTGAATGAAAATGTTTCTTAAACCTTTTGTTAAGTGTTGCCATTGTCCCAGGTTCATGAAATTTTACAACCTTTGGTTTGAGTGCAGTAATCGATAGTGTTTATCGGCAGTGTACTGTAGAAGGTTGGTTTGCAGGTTTGACATAATAGAATCAATACAACTGGCACCAACACAGCAAATTGTTTGGCCATTTTAATAGAACCGTGCAAAAATGCAGGTTTAGTCAGTGTTAGTAATCTGTATATCAAGTATTATTGAATTCATTTTTATTACAAAAGGTCAGTTGTAGGCTACATTCACAAAAACTAAAACTGTATCTATCTACAGCTCCCCAAGACACAAGATTGAGATTTATTTTTAACATTAAATACACCTGAATAATTCAGTCATAATTACTTATAAGCTATATAAAGTGTTAAGCACATAGTCATACATTAAAATACTGTATTTTATAACTGAGGTCACCTGATTTAATAAAAGTTATATGGTCATATGACTCTATAATTCAGTCAGATGAGGTTACTTTTTAACAGCCTCCAAAAAGTATGATGGTAAACTGATGGGTTTTTTTGCAGTAAGTGAAATTTAATGACATTTAAAATGCTTTAAAGTGTTTGACAGAAGCCATCATCCTGCTAATCTTGCAGTTGCAACGGAAGTGGTGATTTGTGGCTTATTTTCTCTGTAGGAGACTGTGGAAGTTGTAACTCTGCGTGTTACTACACAGGTCTTCCCCTGCCAAAGATGTCAGAGATAAAACAGAGGAAAATCAATAGTGTGAAGTGTATAAAGATACACACACCCTGACACTGTAACTCAACTTTGTCAAGCATTAACCATGCATGAATGCGTGTGTGTGTGTGTCTGTGTGTCTGTGCGCGCACACAAATGTGAGTCTCGCTCTCTCTTGCAGGGCAGTGAGGTTGGACTGGTCCCCTCCAGGCAGCCCCAGTGGCATCATGCTGGGTTACGAGGTTTTAAGACGGACCCTGAGGTCGTGTGCCAGTGGGTCAACAGGGGTCACACCCTCTGGGGTTGAAGAGTCAGGAGGTGTCGGTGGTTTAAGGTTCAGATGTTCCTACCTGCAGTGTCCTGTGAATCATGGTGTGTGTGGGACGTCCTGCTTCAGTCCTGACACACAGGTGATTATAGTCTGGATGTTTAATGTATCTGTCATGTATTCCACCTTGAAGGACATGCACTAATCAATATTATGCTGATCGTCTGGAGGATTGCACTTTTTACACTTTTTTGCCTTGCTGCATTTTTTTGTCACCTGGAACATCACATACCTGTCTGCAACATGTGATGAGGGTGTATTTTTGACATATGGAGTAAATTACAATTTGTTTTAAAAAGCAGAATATAACCCAAACAGTGATTATGGAAGATGCATTTCTGTCACAATTCTCTTTTCCACACTTTTTTCACCTGGATATCAGGGTCCCTTTTAGCTAGATCTTGTCATGAGTAAAGATTAAAACCTTTGCGGCACAACAACACATTATAAAACATCTGATCTTAAAGGGGAACTGTGCAAGTCGCTTTTCCACTATTTTGCCAACCCTCCTCCTGGCTATGTGCATTTGTTTACAACAAAGCTGGCGAGAAATCAATCAATAGAGCGGCAGATAACGTTATATATCATATACGATGTTACGACGTGTATATTTGTGTAGTCTTATCCATCATAAACAAGAGATTATGGTTTACGGAGTGCGTTTTTCAGCCAAGAGACACTAAGGCAGAGAGCCTCCATTCTCCCTCGTAACAAGTTACATGTAATTTATTGAACCATCACAATTACTCCACAGCTGTTTAATTAAGGTAAAAATGTAGCATAGTTAAGCTAAAAATCCTGCATAGTTCCCCTTTAAGTAAAGAATATGACTCGTGTTGCTGTGTACTCACCAGACCTCAGACTTGCAAGCACAAAAATATACAGAGACGATTAGACAAATACACACTTGGCTGTTTCCTCCTCCAAGTGCACACACTATTTATGTTGGATGGATAGCCATGCTCTCAGTGATTCATTTCTCTAAATAGATTAACTTGTCATCTGCATTCACTTCCATCCTTGTGTCACTGAATGCCAGCCAAGTTGGCACAATAACCACCCGCCATACATTTACTTCTACAGCAGCCAGGGGCACAAACAAAAACAATATTTATTATAAGCTCATACATCCAAATACAAATAGACACCGATTTAAGTTTTGTGTGAAGTGACAATGTTTAATAGAACCAGGCACATAAAAGAAAAAGAAATATCCCTGCATATCACTAACATGTACTCACAGGACCCTTCATTATATTGTTTGTTCAAGTTTACAACACAAAGTTGAGTACACATGCTGTTTCCTTTGAAGGTTAATGAAATAATGTTTGTAATGTCTTGAATGAGCCAGTATGATATTCTCTGAGTTTTGTGTTCAAACTGTGATGCTCATCAGAGCCTCATAAAGTCACAAAGAAACTGTATTTTATTTGTGTCTTGCTGTCTTGCTTTGAGGTTAATGCTGACAAAATACACAGATTTAATAAGATGTTATTTCTTTACAGAACTCAGTATTATCAAAACATGGGTTATGTGTGTAGACACTAAATCATATACAATTGTTTCCATTTGAGTCACCACAGAGGTGATGAAGTTACAGATTTTACATAATGAAGGAGTCAAAGCCAGTTAAAAGTAAATAAGTAGTAATAAGTAACTTTACTTCAGTGGTGTTTTGAGGCACTTGTACTGAATGTGAATAATTCAATTTCCTGCACCTTAATGCTTCTTCTCTTGTGCAATTTGGAGCCAACTGTTGTAACTTTTACTGTGTTGCTTTTATTTTGAAATTATTTTCCACATTTAAATTATTCATTCATTAATCAAGTGTAATTGATAAATTAAACATAATGTATTATTAAGGATTAAACTGTCCAGCAGTATAGAAGTTATCATCTTCACCGGTTGCCACATTGAAGTTATTTGTGAATTAATGCGTTACTTGCAATACAATAATATGCATTATTGTAAAGTAGTAGTTCATGAGTACTTTTCCTTTTAAAGGACTTTCACTGTCCTTACATAAGTAGTTTAATTTTGTTCACTATTTGTGTGGATTTTGCTCTGTGCACACTCTCATGTGTGTGCCTCTGTGTGTAGGTTTGCTGCAGGGGACAATTGTACAACAAGAAGCCACATCATCATTGCTGTGAGAGCAGTTACCTGAGTTTTAATAATTCCTCCAACCCAGTTTGCTGCAACGGCAAACTGCTCCGAGCTCTGCCTGACCACCAGTGCTGTGGAGGATACTACGTTGGTATAAAAGCCAGTGAGTTGTACTGTACTGTATATCACTCCATATGTTTATATTTACGTGGGATATGCTCTTTTCTTCTTAATTTGACTTTATCTTCCTCTAGTGTTGCCTTCATCCGTCCTTGTCTTTGTAGATGAATACTGCTGTCCTGACCACTCGCAGGGCCGAGTCTCAGTGGGGCTGGGGGACAGCTGCTGTGGGGGGGTTCCTTACGCCATGAAAGGCGGCCAGCTCTGCTGTAGCGGGAGCCTTCATGACGGCTATGGGGTCCAGTGCTGTGGAGGCTGGATTGTAGATGATTCACTGGTGTGCTGTGGTGATGCTGAGAGAGGGGAAGTGCATGCATATACCCCAGGTGAGTGAGGGAAACATGCGCACACACACACACACACACACAAACCACTGTTGTTACAATAGTGATTTTTTGCTCAGCAGTGAAAGCACACTGGGTGAAGTTTGATGGCCTGCTGAGCCTGTTTGATACAGAACTGCTTTTGTCAGAGAAAATCCTTCATTGTTAAGTCCAATCAACCAAAGGGGTTTTGCTCAGAAAACTAGTTACTTTGGCCCAAAAAAGGATTTTGTCAGAGTTTAGTCCCTAGTAATGTTATTATGTTTATTGGGGGGAAAAGGAGAAGGTGATGGAAAAGATAGAAAACAACGGGACAAGAGAGTAAAGCAAGGAGGGTTGAGTTAGACACATGGTGCAGGAACGTGGGGTCGTTTCCCTTTCCTCCTCTCCTGCAGTGTCCCAAAGCACCCGGATACCATGGCACAGATGGGACTGTGTGTGTGTGTGTGTGAGTGTATATGTATGTGTGTGTGTCATTAGACATCTTTGTCATGGCAGATGATGATGAAACACACTTGGGATGGCACCATTGAGGGCACTGCCAAGCACACAGCAGGACAAATACACACTCATTCTCTCTCCTTCACACAGACACACACACACTCTCTATCACACATATAGACATATTACATTCACCCACACATACACACAAACATGCGTGCACAGAGTCAACAGGGTGCCCTCGGCAGGGTTCGCTCAGTGCTGAGTGCCAGAGACAGACACGTGGGCTCTATTCATCACACATAAACAATGGCCCCATATGGGCAGGCCTATAGCACTCCATTAGCCTACCCGCAAACACACTGACACACACACACACACAAGATCCCTGCCCACATAAAAACACATGCATGCCCACTAAAAAGTTCCTAGAAAGCAAGTCAACAAAAAAACAATACTTTTATTTTTTTTTTTTTTTTAAGTTTTATAATTTCATGGTTTTGATTTTTAATGACTTTTTCCTCTCTTATTATGAAAAAAAATGTTTTCAACTTAATTTTTTTTCAACATATTATATTTTATGACATTGTTAATGACTTTAAAATATTTCTAGTATACAGTACTTTCATGTTCTGTCCCCTTGTCACTTTCTTTGTCTCATCTGTCCCCTTTTCTTCTTCTCCGCTGGATCCTCTTTTCTCTTCCTACTGAGCAGGCTACATGGTCATCCTTCATTTATGGAGGCCTCCCAAGGAGTGCATATGCTCCTCTTCCTTTCTGCCTCCTTCTTTTTATTTATTTCCCATCTCCTCTTTCTCCTTTGTCATCTTCTTTGTTACCTTTCCTCAACTTGTTTCCCCACCTTCTCTGTCTCCTCTTCTGGCGTCTTGCTCCTCATTTCTCCGCCTATCATCTTTTCTTCCTCCCACTCCGACTCCTCTCCCTCCTTCCCTCCCTCCCTTTATGCCCCCTTCCCTTCCACTCATCAGTCATTAGCGTTAGCTTCCCCATTGAGAACATATGGTATGATGGATCGCAGGGCTAGCGGCGCTAGCAAGGCTAGGGGCCATTTGCCGGGTGCACCGCGCTGTCGGGGAGCCCTGGGGCCGGCTCTGCAACCTCGACCCCACACGTCTGTTTCAAGACACTCACACAACATGCACACAGCAACACCTATTATAGGATAGGATACTTAACCTTGGCACCACTCGTTCTCATTGCTCCCTCTCACCATGTCCAGGGTTTTGTGTTTTTAATGATGTCGTGAGAGATTTTAGGAGGAATGAAAGGAATAAAGGAAAAAGAAGAATGAGAAGAAAGGAACAATGAAAATTTAAATAAAAAAGGACTAATGATTAAAGGGAATTCTTTTTTTAAGTACAGGATACACAAAATTAAAACACAGTAAAAATGTAAACAGTGAAAGAAATAAGAGAAGGATACGAATAAAGTACAATAGTAAATAAATTAATATAAGAAAGCAAGATTTAAAAAATTACGATAGTAGAAAAAAGAATAAGGGAATGTAGGGAAACAGATTTTTAGAAATGGTTTAAAAAATTAATCAGATAAAGGAAACGAAAAAATGAGGAAGAAAGTAAGTGAGAAAGAAAGAAAGCAGGAGAGAAGAGTGGTGAAGAGCTAGATGGAGCAGATTAAAGGAGGAGTGAAGGGTATCCCATTGTGCCCAGCTGATAGACTAGGTTAGGCTGATGTGATTATGGGGTCCCTGAAGTGCGATCTATCACACATTACCGTCCACACTGTCAACAACCATACACACACACTGCAGGGGAACAGCAATGCCAGGAGACAGCCGTCTGGCAACAGATACACGTATTGGCTTGCATGCACATGTGCACATGTAGTTATACACACAAGCATCCGTAGGCATACACAACAACGGTCAGACACAACCGCACACACACACTCAAAAGGAAACATGCATGTGTAAACACACTGAATAGCACGTACGTGTACACTTTTCCAAAAATATGCAAAACATATTCATACACAGATGTATGTGTTGTAGGCTGGATTTAAGAAATCTGATCTTGTCCAATCTGACCCAAAGAAACAATGGGAAACTGCTGCAATTTCTGAACTTAAATATAATATATATATATTATATATATATATATATATATATATATATATATATATATATATATATATATATATATATATATATATATATATATATATATATATTATATATATATATATTAAAAAAAACACACACAGGCCACTTCTTCAACCAAAATCTAAATGTGTTGTTGGTTTTCTGGAATACTTTACCTCATTTACAGAGACTAGTTTCTTGGAAGCTCCTCTCAGTCATCCATCTCAAGCGGTGGCTCACATCTCACTTTGGCTTTCGTCACATAACTGAGACAAAAGCCTCTGTTTAGGCCCCAACTCTGTGAGCCCTGTCAAAATGCTTCAAAGTGCGACAGTAAAGTGTAGTGTGTCACTGATGGGAGACAGATAGGAGACACAGACTTGAAGGAAGTCTAAATAGCATCATACATGTGACTTTACCCAAACTCACCTGGTTAAATGACAGTTGTTTCGCCATCTCAAATGGCCGGCCTAACTTCTGCTCTGGCCAGTTTTAGACTTTGGGGTATTATTGAGATGGTCTGTAATCCTTTCCTCAGCATCCACAGTTATTATACAATAACACAAAGTCTCTGCTAAATCCCTCCCTTCCAAATCTGCCAGTTTGTTTAAACAGCTTTCATTTCACTTTCAAGTAGATTAAATACTGTTTGCTTTTGGACAAAAGTGCCTCCGTTTTTGTGCAGCATTTCCTCCTGTGTTGTAGGTTCAAGACCAACTTTTAAGCTCTTCATTTGCTTCTCTTTTCTTTTCTCTCTGAGGTTGTATGTAAGATGTTTAGCTAAGACTTAGGTGAGATTAGATGGTGTTTAAGGGAACGTGTGTGGTGTCTTTGGCCTCCCGTTGCTCCCTGACTCTCCCTAAGTCCCCTGCCTCACTGTGCGCGCTCCACTAATCATTTCCCTTTCACACTTTTTCTTTATAGTGCGCAGTTCTTTAACTCTTCCATCTGCCCTTCAACCTACCCCATCTCTCACTGTGGGTGCTACCATAAATGCCCTCCCCTCCTCACTTTTTCTTGAAGTGAGTGAATCTTAAAAAATGTGTGCATTCCTTTAACTCCTTCCCTTACTCCCTCCCTCTGTCCCAGCCCAGCAGGCCCCATCCAAACGTTCAAGGACAAATCTGAATATCCCTTTTCACCGTTTAAGTGTTAAAAGCCTGGCGGTGCTGGGTGTTATCTTAACGCGCCTTGCCGTGCCATCATCAGAGCGCGTGATGAAAATGGCTGTGATGATGCTAAAAGAAAAAAAGAGGAGGGGGAGGAAAAAGTAATAATCAAATATGTTTTTCAAGGGCACAGTGACCATTTGCTGGAGGGAAATTATCCCAGTAGTTAAGCTAGCTCACTCCGAGCCTGGCGGAGTTGTGAGAGTGGATGCGTTTGTGTGTATGAGTGTGTACAAGTCTGCATGGTTTATTACTTCAACTTGATGCATGCATGCTCCACTTTCTGTATCTGTGTCTGCGTATGTGCCTGATCGTTTCTTCATGCAGATACACACATCCTGCACACGTCATTTCATTGTCTCCAGCAAAAGATTCTCAACAGTTTTATGAGTGTGTATTTCTCTCCGTTTGTGTGAGTGTGTGTGTGTGTGTGTTTCCCAATGCCAAAAGCCCCTCATCAATGATGGGTAGCAAATGGCCAACAGTAGTGGATTCCAAACAGCAGCGTCTGGCTGCTTTAGAAGATTGAGTGCTCTCTGAACACAGGAAGACATTTCTCTCTCTGTTAATGTATTTATGATGATGGCTTTTCTATTAGGTTTACTTTAATGACTGGCAAGAATAAAACCAGAGGCTGTCGGGAACACAGAGATGAGGACAGACTGCTGTGTGTGTGTGTGTTTGTGTGTGTGTGTGTGTGTGTGTGTGTGAGTGTGAAAGACTTCCAGGTAAGAGTGGGGAGCAAATTGAGCTCACATGCACATACACACACAGATTGTTGCAGGATGTAGTTACAAAATATTACCTGTACGGAGTATACCAGGTGTGCTGGTGGTTTTAGTTCCCCTTTATCCAAGTAACAGGGTCACGTCATTAAGGTCATGTGACAACGGTGCCATAGGTGACATAGTTGAGTTGATTGCAGTTCTTTTGCTTTCACAATGAAGAATCAAAATGACAGTGACAAAAAATATAAATAATTTGTATTGAGTTATGTCAGTTTGTTGAGATCCCCCCTCCTGTCCGGTGTTGCCTCACACCAGCTGCTAAACATTGGACGTAGCATTTGAACTGAAACGTTTTCTCTTCTTTCTCACTGAACTGTGGAAAAAGCAGAAGATGTGCATAGCGCTTGGAAGTGTTTATACAGTCACAGAGATGCTGGAGAACCTCTTCATGCTGGTCACCATCCCATACTCACCAACTTCAAGATTCACTGCTGACAGTGATGGATAACCTGAAGGAGGTGGGCCATGGGTTAGGGGTCATTGTGTTGTCAGATGCAATGTCTCTGGCACAGTGTGTGAGGATTGGATAGTTGAATGCAAGGTGAAGGTGTCTGCTCTAAAACACACAGCCAACTAGTGGATAACATGTTAAAGTGTGTGTAATTGAGGAAACAGGGTTATCTATCCATCATCATCTGTTCCATGCCCCTCAAATTTTGGACACATATGTAACTACATCATACAACATGATGTGTTCTTTATTTTAGCAAAACTTACCCCTTATATATTGTCATTGTTTTATCACCTTGTTAACTCTCAGCTGTTTAATTTCTTTATCACTTCCTCTTTCTTCATCCCAGCGCTCCTCGCTCATGTTTGTCACAGACACTTTAAATACACATGAACAGCTGCATGCTGTGTCTCAGCCTTTAGTGAATCCCTGTAGAGTGGTGAAAATATAAGTGCCACCAAAGCATTTACCTAAGCTCAGCACACATACAGTACACACACACACACATAAACACTCAGGACACACACTTACAGGGATGCATGCACACACAAATGCGCACAATGTCACACACATCCAGCTGGTATTGATGTTGAGATCTTAAAGAAAAAAAATAGACATCAGAAAGACAAGAGGACAACCAGTCAGGTGGGAGCTGTGTTTGATTGTGTGTGTGCTTGCTGCCCCAACATCCTTGTGTGTGTGTGTGCGTGCGTGCGTGTGTGTGTGTCGACAGGGGAACACTGGGAAAGTCAATCCACTGTGATTTCATCTCTCAACATGGCATATAGTCTCTCCCCTTCGGAGCACAAAGTGCACGCATGCACACCGGTCACACGCACGGCCTGTGTGCATGTGTGCGAGAGTCGAACCAACAATGGAGTTTTGAGGCTGATACAGTGAACATGTTTTGATGAGAGCTGCTTTTAACTATCACGTAGTAACAAATGTGTGGTTGATTATCTGATAAGAAACCTTGAAGTGTCGTCATTCATTTGGGAGTTGGGACCAATCAAAAACAACTATAAACAACAATTCACATACAACAAAAAATATATCAGTAGTCGTAGAGTTGGGATTAAAAATGGGAGCCTGATTTATAAAAAATGCAGCCCATAGAACATTTCAAAAACTTAAACTTGCATTTTGAATAGTTTATTTGAATACTTCATATACTTTTTTGTTTCTCTGAGAGATGCATGACGTGTTTGTGTGAGTGTGTGTTTGTGTGTGTGCTGCACTGGCAGTGTTTATGTCCCTTGTGCAAGAACCCTTGTACTTCTTTATTATGTGGGCATAAATAAATATTTCAAATGTGTGTGTGTGTGTGTGTGTGTGTGTGTGTGTGTGTGTGTGTGTGTGTGTGTGTGTGTGTGTGTGTGTGTGTGTGTGTGTGTGTGTGTGTGTGTGTGTGTGTGTGTGTGTGTGTGTGTGTGTGTGTGTGTGTGTGTGTGTGTGTGCACACTTGTCTGTAAGCTGTAAATGCTCCTTTCTTTGTTGTGAGAGCTTGCAGATGTGTGTGTCCTCACTCTGTCTGTGTCAGTGGAAGATTCTTCAGTGTGTGTGTGTGTGCTGGTTTACACGCACATGCATGTGTTTGTGCGCACTTGCTCTGCACTTTGTGCCAAACCGCTGTAATATATTCAGGTATTTAAAAGTGTTTGGTTTGTTTAAAGTTGTGGAGGGGTTTTGGTCTCCTAGAGAGCTCGGATAACCCTAATCCACAACACACATTTTTATCAGTAGTTCATTGGCAGGGCTAAATATTGACTTATCATTAAGTGGAATGACTGAAACCCTAATAATAATTCACGTTGTCTAAGCACCTTGTGTTGACGCGCTGCTCCCGATGCTATTAACGAATGTATGCAAATCCAACATAAATCTGAAGATTAGGGCTGAAGCATTCTGCGATGCAAGAGAGAAAACAAGAGGTGTGTGATAAAATGTTGTCAGCACACACACACACACATGTATACACTTGCACAAACACACAGAGCTTATAGAGAGGAAGAGAAAATAGGAGGTGTGTGTGTCAGAACGTTAACACAATTGTGCAATCATATCACACACACCCATACACAGATAACGTGCACAAAGACAGGGATTGGATTTCTGCTGAATGTGTGATAATACAATAGTGAAGTTTAGCTGCAGAACAGTAAACAAGCGACATAGGCAACGGCGTACAGTACAGTACGAAGAGAGTTAAGAGAGAAAGAGGGAGAGTTACACTGGAAGGAAAAGAGGATACAAGGGAGGTGGAGATGAAGAACAGTGATGAGGAGAGAAGAGGACAAGGGAAGAACACAGATACACAGAACTGTAGGACCTGAGTAGCAGGAAAAGAAGATAGAGCATGGGTGAACTAACAGGTAGCTGGTGGCAGACAACTAGAGGTGGGGAGACCATAGAAGTTGGGAGGGAGGACAGGAAGTAAGGGATAACTCCTGAACTTCAGGTTGCCACTTCTAGAAGTGAAAGAGAGAATCGTTAGAAAGACAGTTGGGCTTCCAGAGAGTAGATGGAAGCACAAGACACAGACGCAAATCAGTAAAAACTGTGAGTTGCAGGGGGCCTTTTGTCTGGATGGAAGGGAGGAGTAGAGGTGAGGATGGCGAGAGGACGAGGGATAAGTGGAGAGAAGCTATTTTGGAAAAGTGTTGAGCTGTTTATTTGCGCGTCATTGAAGCTGAAGTAAGGCGCTGGGGGAATTGGCCACCAAGCCCCCGCTCTGCAACAGCTGCCGCTGCTAAGTGAGTTACTAGCCGTCAGACTGCCTTTATGTCACACAATCACACACACATACACATGCATTTTCCTGTCACACGGTGCCTGTGATGGATACGGCGTGGATATAATGCACCGCTGCAGCGCAGTAGAAAATATGTGCCGTTCACCACTTTTGGCCTTTAAATGAAATGATTGCTTAAATTAACAGCGTTTCCTGCGCTCAAAGAGTGAATGCTGATTAGGGTGTTAAACAATAAGTTATTCATCACTCCACAACTAGCTGCAGCCCCATTAAAGGCTGAGGCCGTGATACAGAGCAATGACTTAGTGTAATGTCTGCTGTCAAATAAAATGGGCACCACAGCTGGGGGTAGATAGTGCCACAGATCAGCATGTCATCAACTGTTAGGGTAAATTTGCTAAACACCTTATGAAAGAAAGTTAGACTATTTTAACTGTTTACTAATAAAATCCCATACAGTCTTTTCAGCCTGTTGGGAAATGGAAGCTTTTACTTCTCATTAAAATATGACTTGTCCTCCGTGCATCATTACACTTGTGATATTTTAGCCGTGCAACGCCATGCTCATTTATATTTCTAATACGTCCTCACAGTATGTGGTTGCTGACTCAGTATCTTAGCAGAACAATATTACAGCCTTAATCCATCGCAAGGCCAAAGCAGGACAGTCCTCCCCCTCGACTAAGCTGTGCTGACGTCACGGTGACCAGACTGGTTCAACCTGTGTAATTTCTGGGTAAAAGCTGCTGCCAATCTTATTTCACTTCCATGTCCATGATCAAACTTTAATCTAATACACATGAGCGTGAGTTTTTTTCTAAACTCCCTCCCTTTGTTAGGGTGTAGCATTTGTATTATCAGGAGAGGTCTTAGACCATCAAACCAGAGGAAGGCTGTTATTATGAAGCAAACCCCTTCAGTCACCTGCTAGTTCATAGTTTCATACTGTTTACACCCAGGTGTGTAGACTTATTGCCTTTGAAATTTATTATAAGGACAAACTTATATCAGTTTGATGCAGCTGCAGTAAACTGATTGAATCAGAGTTATAACGTACATTGTATGCTTTTAAATCTGTACACAATGCATAACCTGAAGCTAATTAACAAATATGTTAATCCCCAACAACAAACTGAAAGCAGGGAAAAGAATGGTGATAAGTTGAAAATTAATACTTGATGTATTTACTTGATTTAGAATTGAAGATGAAATAGAGAAGCAGTAATTTTGACTTGTGTGATATGAATTCTGGCCTAGTCATGGACAAAACTGCAACTGTCTTTTACGTGTAAACTATTCAATTAAATTTCATTTTTATTCTTTGAAACCAGCATAACGTAGACTGCATGAGCCAACGTCACCCATTTTTTGATCGCTACCCATATCCATTTGAAAATGTATATGCATGTGACAATGTGGAGTCTGTGTTTTATATGGACATAAATAATCTTGGTCATTGACCTACAGTAGCATGTTATTCTGTCAAATCATTGTTTAGCAGAGTAACTTTCACATTTCTAACCAGTATAAAATGAAGCCTTTGACAGCTTCTCTGGAGCAGAACATCATTTTCTCTTGCAATAATCTCTTTACCTCGAATCTGCAGGTGCTAAACAGTTTTAATTTGTCAGTCATTCAAAGTGATTCAAGTTATTTGGATTTGAAATATGAAGTGGAGAAGGTGAAGAAACATGCTTGAAATTTGATATACACCTGCGAAACATTCACACAGAAATGGAGTGATATCATGTATTTTAAATGTCACCTTGCTGCTGAAGGTGAAGTGGCGGCAGACAGACATCACCTATCACTGTCAGAGATGGCAGCTCTCAGAAAAACACACTTCCTCTTCCCCTGCACTCCTCCGACGGCATAGCCTGAATATTGCTGCTGTATAGAGATGAATACGGGAGAGGAAAGGAGGCGTGCAGCGGAGGAGGGGGAGATGAGGGGAATGTGTAGAAGGGTCGATAAGAGAAAATGCGCACTAATATTCAGAGCAGCTTAAATACTCTATCTGCGCAGATGGGGAAATGGAGATGGAAGAGAAGAGGGACAGGGAGTTTGGGAAGTGAGAAGAGAGACAACACAGCCCAGCATTTCCTGAATATATTTACAGTGTGGAGAGAAGATGAGTGTAAAAGGGACGGGGGTGAAGGGAAAGGAGCTGAGGAACGAGGAGATGATATGGTGGGAGAAGGACAGGAGAAAAACAGAACAGGCAGAATAAAGGGTGCTATGCATGGACAAGCAGAACAGCAAAAGAGGAGGAAAAGAACAGAAAGTTGAACATAAAAAATAATTAATTAAACATTAAAATGCGAATAAAACAATACTTCTTGTCTTTAGGTTTTGTCTGCTGTGGTCAAGAGTATATGAACTCTTCAACCTCTCTTTGCTGTGTGGGGAAAGATGGGAATCCCACTATGCACCCTGCTGGCAATGCCACAGTGACGCTGCAGTGCTGTGGGTCAAAGGTCATACATCAGGAAGAGAAATGCTGCAATGGGATTGGCTACAACCCTCAACGACACGTATGTGCTGATCGACCCACCCCCGGCTTGTCGATTCAGGTATGTGAGACGTGTTTGTATCTCTCACTGTATCTAATGCTAATGTGTGACTCTCTCTCTTTGTGCTACGTTGTGTTATGACACTGTATGAATCAAATTGTCAGTTTTATTTTGTTCAGTCATGTCAACTGGATGTGGACACACAGAATTGCAAGATGTGAGACTACATCAAAACTAAATCAGGGTCTGCATGTCCAATGGACATTGGCAGAATTATTTCCCCTTTCTTTCTCCCTCCTTTCTCTCTAAAACTCACACACATAATGTCACATCAGGAGTTGGGGACCGGGCCATCTTCCATTTATCAACTGGGGTCGTGCGGTGTTTGTGTGTTCCTAAGTCAGCATGAGAAAAGCACACACGTAGCCCATACACACACAGAGGCACACACACACAGGGACAAAGGGTAGGAACTCTCATTAGCTCTAATGATGTCATTAAGGACCCATGCATAACACACACACACACATAATCACACACACGTAGTCATATTCTGCAAGTGAGGGTGTGTGTTAGACACAGAGACGCTGCAGAGCTCAGACAGTTTTTGCTTCTGTTGTGGTTCCTGTGTTCAGCCAAACCACAGAAAGTGTTTAATAGGAGGAAGTCAAAGATTTTTTTTCACGTTTTGTGTCCTGCTCCCCTGAATTTGTTGTAATACCTTTAACAAATTATTTAACTCCTCCTTCCTCCCACCTCATCCCCCTCCTCATTCTTTCTCTCTCTCCCTCCGTTCTTCATCCAGCACCAGTGTCTTCAGGGGACCGTGTGTCCCCTAGCCGCAGCATCCACAGCTTACTGCGGCTCCTGTGACCTCGATCCATCCACGACCGCCTGCACATGGGTGCTGTCTGCGCGCACGCTCGCTGACACGCCCTCGACAGTGTACTCACCTGCCATCAGCAGCACACAGGAAACTCTTACTACAGCGAGCCTGCCCACTGATACGAACAGAAACACATACAAAATGGCAGACACGTTCAATCGCACACACGCTGAGAACAGGAGATATGAGGGAAACCTGTGTCCGTCACATGAGGAAGTAGTTCACAGCGGAGATGCCAGCATATATACCTACACAGGTAATTTGCGTGCGTGTGTGTGTGTGTGTGTGTGTGTGTGTGTGTGTGTGTGTGTGTGTGTGTGTGTGTGTGTGTGTGTGTGTGTGTGTGTGTGTCGCGACCACGCGCCACCCTGGCAAGTCAACTTCACAATTAAGGCTCTAACAAGTTTAGGCTTCAGGGCGGTCACAGGTGCACATACTTCTGTTACTGAAACCCTGGAGTCTGGTAGAATTCGCCGCCATATAGTGCAATGTTTTGACTTACCAGTTGCTTCACGGTCATCACCTGTAGCTTGGCCGGCGAATCCCTCTTAGCTGACCGGCGTCCTGCTGCAGCGGCACCGGACCAGCACCAGCTCGGCGTCCTGCGTGCGTCGACCTCAGTCCGTCGTCACGCGGTCGTGGCTTTGTTAGTTCATTTGTGGGTGGACGAGACAATAACTAAACAATAATTCAATCTTGAGGTGATACGTGTCCTTTCTCATCGTCAAGATCCCTTGACTACTCAGCGGGGCTGCAGCCGCGTCTCCACGCGGCTCTCACTCTGGCGTTTTCCCAGCATTCCCCGCTCCTTCCGCTCACGTCAGACTTAAGCGGACAGGTAGCCAGGCAACCAATCAAAACATTACACAATATGGCAGCCCCACCCCCTTCTCAACCTACGAAAGTGACCGTAACAGTGTGTGTGTGTGTGTGTGTGGTCAGTAGAAACACAAGCCATCATTTAAGTTTATCGTGTTTATTTTATCATTTTTGTCTTGAACTTCTATTCATCTGGTGAATATCACTTTTGTAGTAGTCTTTGATAATAACCCCTCCTCTGTGACCCTCTATCTGTTTCACCACCTCTTCAAAGCAAATCAGCTGTTTTATCGCCCATCTTTAAAACATTTTTATGTGCCATTTTTGTATCCCCCCCCAAATCCCTCCCATGAGCCACCTCTTCAGTCACCACTGCTTATCACTGCTCAAACATTTCAGCTTGTTAGAAATTTTAGGAAACTAAAGTTTTAGCTGCTTGTGAGTCAGCTAGTGATCTGATCAGGCAGGCAGATTAAACACCTGCTTCTTTCAAACCCACCATTCCCAGAGGAATGGTGGGTTTATTCAGGGGGCTCTTCTTATCCAAATTTGTAGTTTCAAGTAGCAAGTAAAGCTGCCTGAGTGAAACCACACAGGTTGACACCTTCTACCTTTTGATAAAACTTTCTCTTACATCCTGTTGCAGTTAAAACATGGAGAAAAAGTGAAGGTTCTATTCAGCAGGATTGTCATTAAGCTCAGTTAGTCCATCAATAATGTTTTCTATGGTGCAAGCATGTCTCTGTATACAATAACTACTCAACAAGGGTGTTGCCAGCATTTAGAATAAAAATATCTTTTGTTTAGCCATTTGCCCCTCCACGTCCCACCAAGTGTAATCGTTGTTTTTGTACAGTTTTGTTTACAGAATCAAATTTTCTGTTGCATTAATTAAATCATCTGGAATTCTTTTAGACAATCTGATATCACGATGGCCTCAACACACAAAGCCATCATGAAACACATCACTCAGAAAAAGAGAGCCTGCAGAAACCAAGTCTGCATTTAATCTATATGTATCAGCCGCTGCAATCAACGTGCTTTACAGACAGATGCCTTTCCACACACACAGGCAGCTGTTCCAATGTACATTAATAGCTGTAACGTGGTAACTCTCTGTACACTTGTGTATCATTAAAACTTAGAGATGGGCGCTTAAAACCCATTTCAATGTTCTTTACCTAGTTATCTGTCCAAAGGGAGTGTCTGGCCTGTGTGTGTGTGTCAGGATGTTTAGTTGATCCACACTACTTATCTGGGTAGTTACATCTGTTTAATCAAGACTACAAGACTTATTGTGGTTGTGTGTGTTATGTGTGTGTATGTACAGTATGTGAGTGGGTGGTTATAATTACACGTGTTTTGTGTGTGTTTGTGTCCATTTAGTTGCTATCTAAGTGTCCGTCTGTAGTGAATGTGGTTCTGCGTATGTGTTTCCTTTACTTTGTGTATGTGTGATGGGGAGGCAGGAGTGAGGGGGCATGGGGTGGTTAGGATAAGAGTTTCTAGGTGATGCTGTGACACCATCTGGGCAGAGGCACATAAAGCTGTCGCCACCCACCATACGCCAGATGTTTCTCATGCACACACACAGACACACACACACACACACACACATGATATCATGCTATACTTCTCTGGGAGAAAAACCTATGGTAGACAACACATAGTGACACATATACAATTAATGTTTTAAATGTATACAGTTGTATTCACACACAACTGATATTTATACTCTTGTCAAACCAATCAATCACACTGAATGACCGTTTTCAGGCGTGTTTGTTTAAGTGTTCTATTTACATGTGTGTGTCAGTGTGTGCATGTTGTTGCTTCAGTTATCACAGTAGTAAAGACAAGAGTCCCAGACTGGTGGTTAAAACGTGGTTTCATTTACAGCATTGGTCCCTTAACACTCCTAAAAATAATGCACGTGTGTGTGTGTAATTGTGTGCACATGCATCTGTATGTATATATGCTCCTGTATGTATACCGCACCAGAAGGGTTGTAACAACCTATCTCCCAGAATGCTTCAGTCACAGCCCTGACAACTATGCACCAGTGATAGTACATAGTCAGTGTAGTGAATGTGGTTAATATGCATATACTATAAGGTGTGTACAGTATGTTGGATCACTCCCAGTGCAGCTGCAACGATGGAGCTATTGTTACTATTTTATTTTGTATTAGCATGTCTGTTATGTCTTTCATGAATAGCATATACAGATACAAAATCCGTTGGGCTTATCTTGCTAGGTGCTATCTTTAAATTTAGTATATTTTCTGTTCCTTCTCTTTGTGGCAGGGTCATGTCACATTTTACTGCAACTTATTCCCATTAACAAACACCATTCATTGAAATGAAAGAAAATTAATGCAATAAAGGAAATCAAACATTAGGAGATTTGAACTGTTTATTATTTATTTATTTAATTCACTGATTTTTGTTAACCAGAGTAAATTAAATCTCTATGCTACCAGCCCCACAATTTATATGATAGACATACCTTTTTACAACATGATTGATTACCCTCCGGAAATAGCACTCACACTTCTGTATGAACTTACAGTATCAATCTCTACAATAAGGTTGATGTTATGGTGTGATATTTATCTACTGATCTCTATTATTGTCTTACGTATGTGTACCCTTCCTCACTCTTGAATAGACTCTAATCTGGAGCCCTTCACCACCTATGAGTACAGAGTGAAGGGCTGGAACAGCTTTGGACGAGGCTCCAGTGATGTTACAACTGTGACCACCAGTGAAGACAAACCGTGGGGCGTGGCACCGCCTCGTTGGAGTCGCCTTGGTGAACGAGATGACATCATCCAGTTGCAATGGCAGGCACCTGCCAGGCCTAATGGTGTGTATAAATGTGCGTCACTAGTGTTTGGACGTGTTAATTAGTAATAAAAGAATCAGTTAATTAAATTCAGCGGAGAGGTATTTATGAGAAATGTGGATGTAGACCCAAAGATGGAGATTTTGAGGAAAAAAATGTAATCTCTTTTTCCATTTTACCAGGAAACATCACCCACTATGTTATACTGCGGGATGGACAAGAGCGTTACCGTGGTGATGAAAATAGTTTCACCGACGTGGGTGGGGTCAGACCTTTTCAAGAATACAGCTACAAGCTCAGGGTCTGTAACCGGGCTGGTTGTACTGACAGCACACAGGTGAGACTTTGGATGTTTTTGCTGTTGTAACTATAAGTTATGTTGCATCACAGTATCATCTCATTAGTAGTGCGTGTGGCCAACTTTATGATGATCTGTTTGTCAAATATGACGCAATGTCTGCATTACTAGGGAAGCATTTCAGGAAGTTTCAGGGGGATCAGGATGTTTGGAGCGTTCAAAAAATAATAATGCAGAGGAATCAGCTGGCCTGCCTGTTCACAAACCCTGAAACCAACACAGCATCTACTCCGACATCAAATGAGTAACTGGCATTGATAACCAAATCTACTCGATTTGTATATTGTATTTATTTTGAACAAAAAGACAGTAAAATCCACACACCAACCTGTCCACACACACACACACAGCTTAACTCAAATGTAGCACCCCTTTTCATAAAGACACTAGTCCCCTGTGTGATTATCTGATGAGTCCTCAAAAGATGGACTGGGCTTCACTGAACTAAGCACCACTTTACTTTGTATTTTAGTTAAGTCCTTTAATTTAAGTATACCTCTTGAGGGACAAAAAAAGAAGACTAAAATGTGTGTGTGTGTGTGTATGCGCGCATGTGTGTGTGCATGAAAAAGAGAGAATTGCTCCATCTTTAATTTCCATTTGCATTATCTGATAGATGAAAGGGGAAAATACAAATGTTGATGTATTGTAAATCATCATCATTGGAGCCAGTGTCTTGTCAGCATTTTTTTCCTGTCGAGGAGCAAAAATCAGCTTCATAGTCGCCTATAATAAAGTAATCAATACATTTATCATAGTAGTCAGTGTTATTCTTATTCACAACTGTCTGAATACAGAAACTTTTCCTTTTCTCTGTCAAGGAGAAATTGCTTTAATATGCCGCTTCCTTCTTCACACTCGGTAAATTTACACCAGTAACCTTGCAGCTGTGGCCTTCTGTTGCTCCTCTGATCCATTGTTTGGTCAGGACCTTTCAGCTAAATGCCCTTTCACCCTGTTGTAACAGCCGCCTCCGATGCCGATGTCTAAACGCTGTTTGCATCATAATTCAAGTACACAGTTGTTGTGCAAGTGATATTTTACAAATTCTAAACCTGTCTGACTTTTGTTGCTAAGAAATTACAGTGTGTGATGTTTCCAGACTGTGTGAACTCTGTGCTGTTCCCGTGTCGGAACAAGTTGTTATTTAGCCTTGTTTCCGCTCTCCCCCTGTACGCGAGGCTCTGGATTTGCTGAGCCTACCTGATGTTTGTGATAGCGTCCATAATAGCTTCACACAGAACTCCCCCACCCCACCCCACCCCCGCTATCTTTCTGGCTGTAGTCGAGCTGATATCACCACAACAATTAATTTCTCCGGCTTAGAGGTGATGAAAGCTCACGTTGAAAACTGTCTTTGTGGCTTTTTTTTAAAGCTAATTTAACATCTCATTATTTTGATGAGCACATTCTTACGTAAAGATGAAGCCTGCAGCTCTGTCAGTGGAGGGGTGGGTTGATGATGGAGAGTGAGATGGAGGTACAGATTGTTGAACTAGTTGTGAGGGGTTGATAGATAAATAGATGATGGATGGATTAATGTTTACAATAAATGAATGTTGGGGAGAAAGATGACATGGATGAAATGGGATGTAGAGCATAGATAAAGGGAAGTGGTACATTTTGGAGAGATAAAGAGAGAAAGAAAGATGTGTAACACTTCATATATTTTGTACATTGTGATTCTGTTACCGTTTTTAGTATTCATTGTTCTGTCACTGTACAATTTATAGAACATATTGATTTGTCAATATAATTGCATTTCCATCCACATTACTGTGGCTGGTCCCTCAAAGAAATCATCAAATATCAGTGGACATCCGATGACTAGTCTGTAACTTTAATCTAATGGTAAAGTGAACTGTCAATCACAAGTCACATAGCAACAGCCTCATGATATACATACCTACATTATGCTCATTCATGAGAGAAACTTCATCCACACAGGACAATGTAGCATATTAACCATCAAGGTTTATACAGTAACAGTTAGCTACTTACCTCATTTTAATGTAACAATTGCCGATGATGATGACCATGGCAAAGAACGAAGATTCGAAGCTTAGATTTTTTTGGGTCAGCCCTATACACCACCCAACAACATTTTGCAAAACAGCCCCTGAAAGGTTATTTTGTACGTCCTAGCTCCTGTCGCAGCTCGTCTTCCCTCTCCTCATGTCTTGCTGTCTCTGTTGCCATCTGTGGTTGTATGACCCATGGATGAGGAGGAACTTATAGAGATCAGGAAATATAAAGAGCTACAAAGGGATGAGCCAGAGCTCTGAATATTCTGGAGAGAAAAGAGAAATTAAAGTTTGCGGATGTCTGCACATTTGAGGTCAAGTCAGTGTCTGCATATCGTCCAACTCTGCCTGTGAGCCTGGCAGTTGAAAATGAACCAACCCTAGATGAGCCGTGCTGTAAATGTTCTCCATTAAGCAGCAGGGGGCCAAATAACCAACAGGACAACTCTGGATGTGCAGGGTCCAAAAGTCTGAGACCACTTTCCCATTGAGAGGTGGTCTCAGTTACAGACTCAGTCTTTGTCTTCCATGTTCTCTCATATGTTCAGTCAAACGTGCGCACACTCTTAGCAGAGGCTGGAGGGAGACTGAGTTGGAATTAGTTTGTACACCAGTGAAAATTGGCCAAACAGTCCCAATTATGGGATAACTTGGGCTAACCTAATACACCACTGCAATTACCTGGCATCAAGCCCCTCACACACACACACAGACAAACAAACACAGGCACACACAAACACACACCTGCTGTGGCAACAGAAGGTGCTGATCTAATACGGTTGGTCACTTAGAGAGGAGGGAACAGCGATTGGTCCTCCTCTTGTCTTCACATCCTTTTGTTCTGTTCTCTTTGCTATTTGTCTCCTGTCATTCTCCATCTTTACACTGATCTCTCCTGTTTCTGCCAACTGTGGTCTCTTTTCTTTCTCAGCCTCTCTCCTCCTCACTCCTTCCCACAAAACACCAAACACAAGTTTCTCTATTACAACAAACTGTCATCTAGTGTCCAGTATCCCCCCCCTCTCTCTTTTCTGTGTGCCTCCCACAATCCCATTTTTCTCTGTCCCTCCGTGTGTCTGTTCCTTTAGATACAGAAAGAAGGGCAGGATGAAGAGTAACCTAGTGAGGCATGCATTTTCTTATGTACACAGCGTTTTTTATAAAGTCTGTGGAATGCAAGCACTTTAGTTATATTACTCTGAGCTTTTAATGTTTCTGTTTGTGCCATGTTTACATACTGTATGACATGTGACATGCATTAAATATTCAATCTACCCTGTCAATTTTCTATGCATTAATACAGTGAAGTTGCATCATCAGTTGCTAAGTTGCACCCAGAGGGAACCCAGATTACTTAGGTGCATTTATTTGACTGTAATGTCCCTGCATCTACTGTATGTGCAACACAACTTCTGTAAGTTGTCCATCAAGCAGTTTAAGTTATGGTTACTTAGGTAGTTATATGGATTTTATTTTGTTTACATTTGAACATAAATCTTGACAGGCATCTGAGTTGGAAGCAGACCCAAACACTCACTCCCCCTTGCGTCTCCCTTATCGTCTTCCTCTCTGCCTCCTCTGCTGTTTCCTCTCTTCCACTTCTTCGCGTCCATGTGTGTATACCTGCATGTACCTGTGTGTGCTGTACGTGTGTGCACGCGCGTGTGCGTCTCCTTAGTTGTAGTAGCACTGTTCTAATTGCATAGCACTGAGCGGGACAGGTGGGGGAAGTGCTAGTGACAGTCTATTAAGGCAGGATATCCCTGTTGCCATTAGCAGCAGATTGCCCTGTGATTCTGTGGTCTCCACATTCACCCAGCGTTCACAGGGGCCCACAGATACTACGCCAGGAATTTACAATAAGATAGTCGCTCGCAAAACTGTATGCAAGAGCAGCAATTTTTTCGTGTGAACCTGAGCCCAGTGGTGGGATTGCTTGTTGTTTTTTGTTATGTTTTCTAATTTTTCTAGCAATGATGGTTAAAACTACTGGAAACCACACAGCCAACACAATTAAAGTGGATATTACAGGAGGAATTGCTGAAACAGCTGCCAAAGGGACTCTTAATCATGCAGAAACACTAAATCAATGGAGTAGGTCTTTTAAGGCAGAATGTCTGTGTTATGACTGTGAAGAGGTGATGCTCAAAATAGAAAAAACAAACTGTTCATGTCTTGTATTCTCAGACTGGGATACCTCTCTTGATTGTAATACTACATAGTATACAGTCACTGTGTTGGTTCACTGCTTTGCTGAGTATAGTTTTATTACGGTATGTAGTGGTTTTGTCTTTCTTTTCTCACAGTTTTGGCCATACAGTATTTAGCTGCAGGCTGGCCATCATCGTTTTACCCATCTTTCTCATTCTTTTCTTTTTTTTTACACCAGTGCCAGCAAATGTCTTCTTCTGTTGTGAACATGGTCTTTATTACCTCAAAAACAGAAGCAGTGAATTATGATGCAGCTTTTTATTCAGTTTTTATCATGTTAATTACAATCATAAATGTTCAGAGCAGAAATCCATCTGTTGTCAACATCTTTTACATTCTGTAAAACATCAGAAATGTGTTATATTTTATATCTTTTTTGTGTGTTTCCATGTCCATGTGTGTGTTTAGGTTGTGGCAGTCACAGTCCAGGGTCTCCCAGAGGGTGTACAGCCTCCAGTGGTGACAGCTTTAAGTTCCTCCTCTCTTCACGTGAGCTGGTCTGAACCTGCTAGTCCCAATGGACTCATACAGCAGTACCACTTGAACCAGACAGGTGTTGGAACCATAGTCACACACACCGATGGACCCAGAAATCATACTGTGACTGGTAAGTTACAAGTTGTATTGTTCATTTGCTATTTTTTTCCTCCCTGTTTCTCTTTGTTCTTTCTTTTTCTCTTTCTTTCTTCACATTTCTACTTCTCCTCCTCTTTTCTCTTTTCTTACCTGGCCACTTCTCTTTCCACTTTCTCCCCTTTGACTTGCATTTATTCATGCATGCTGGTAACTGAAAGCAAACTAATAACTTCCTGCCACACTCTCTCTGGGCCAACGCCTTACACAGACACAAATACACTCACATGTAAACAAACAAAAAAGGGTGAAAACACAGTCACCACACTCAAACACTGTCGAGAGGTGTACATTATATCAGGCTCACATAGGATCCTGGTTGAAAATATTGCATTTAAAAAAAAATAATAATATTTAATAATTTTAAGTACATAATTGAAAATATCTTAATAAGTTAATGCAAATAAACCAATTTAGAAAGAGCATGACTGGGAGCAACAAACAAAACATTTTCAGTGCTCATGTGACCCAAATTAACCAATTAATGATGGATTCACTGCTTGGGGCTTGTTCTTTCCAGCTGCTTTGCACAATAGAAAATACACAAGAGCTGCTTAAAACTGGGAATATGTTTATAAAACAAAACAGCTCCAAAGACTACAAGACAATCCCTAAAAATCATGTTTGAACAGTTTGTGATGTTATCAAGACATTTAAGAGTTGTATAAACTGTCAAGACTCCTTCAGGACGTGACACTACAGAGAAAGTCAAATCTGCAGAATTTTGTTCAGTTTGTGGAAATAACTCACACAAAAGACATCTAAAGAGCTTCAGTCTGACCTGGAGCAGTCTGGAGTGGTCACTTTCAGCCCGAACCGTACATCACACACTAAAACAATCAGAGCTCCATGGGTGAAAGCCAAGTAGGACACCACTATTCAAGGGAAGATTCAAAAAGACAAATGTTTGCAATAACCTTCATAGATAAGTAGAGTCTCTAGTCTGGGATAATGGTCTTATAGGTAGTAGAGCTCTCTGGGGATGCAGTGCATCAGTTTGTTTTTTAGGCCACAAATTGAAAATTAAAAAGAACTCCTGTAAACTTAAAAGATCTTCTAGATCTCTAACACACTCAGCAATAAAAGAGTGTCAGAAACTACCTGCAGACAGATGCTAGAAGCTTCTAGATGGTTAAAAGAGGCTGTGACTGTTGTCATACTGTATGTTCTGCAACAAATATCAGTGCAGATAGCCAGTTTCATCCAGGTTACATTTTGTGTTATTTTACTACTGTGCAAGTCTTGTTTTTATTTTGTTCAATAGACTTGGACAATTTATTAAATGTTTTGATTATACAACATTGCTATATCCAATAGTATATGCTAAATCCTGTACTTACAACTCACGGGTGAATAATTTCCAGGATTGCACTGTACATACAAGCTTGAGAAGACAGAAACGTAAGTGCACAAATGGCAGAGCGAAGGCGGTTTGAGACGCAGAGCTCTAATAAAACACTCAGAGGTAAAGTAGGCGCACAAACAGAAGTGTTGGCTTGTCTTAATATATTGTAGATCTGCACACAAACATGGTGGTGTCAGGACTGGGTGATTTGTGCATCATGTTTTATCTACCCTGAGGAGGAGCAGTGTTGCTGGCCCTTTGCCATCAGTCACACACACACACACACACACACACACACACACACACACACACACACACACACACACACACACACACACACACACACACACACACACACACACACACATACATACACAAACATCTGCATGAGGCACTGTTAAGCAAATGTTAGTTGTCTGCATAAAACAGAACCTACTTGGAGAAAACAGGCAAATACTACAACTAATAATAATAAATATATATGTTGCGATAATTTCATTATGGTAGACAAACAGTTCTTACTGTCTTGACACTTGTCACTTTCACTGATTTGATTAGGCCCTTTAAAATTTCAACATATGATGAAGTGACGACATCTTCGGAAGCTGAAATCATTGGCATTTTCCCTTCACAGCTCTTCTCTGCTCTGTTTTGGACTCGGACCAGGCGTCGGCTTTGCCAGTAGCCAATAGACTATTCCCATGGTGCCTGTGGTTGGCTTGTATGGTCAGGAGTTGTGTGTACATGAGCATGTGTGTTTGTATGTGTAGGCATGAGGCAAAGCAAACAATGCCAAATAGAGATGGTAATGTGTTGTAATACTGTACCAGCCCCATGTGCCAGTGTAAGCAACCAGCATGCGTGTGTGAAATTTCCCTGTACCCCAGTGAGACACTGGAGAACCCTGCGTATTCAGCCAAAACCACCACTCGACCAGTCTCTCTCTCTCTCTTTCTTTATCTTTCTCTCTCTCTCTCTCTCTCTCTCTCTCTCTCTCTCTCTCTCTCTCTCTATCCCTCTCTCTCTCTCTCTCTCTCTCTCTCTCTCTCTCTCTCTCTCTCTCTCTCTCTCTCTCTCTCTCTCTCTCATAGCTCCACTTCATGGCTCTCAACACATGCATGTAGTAGAAATATGTTTAAAGAGACAGTGAAAGTCAGTTTCACCACAACAAAGGATCAGAAATCAACTTCAGATTAATCGGCATAAAAAAACTTGAATTGTACCTTTTCTGTAGATCATAAGAAAACATCTCTGCTCTGTAAATGTATGTATTTATTTTTATATTAAGTATTTTTTTTAAAGGTTTTAAGTTCATTCATTCTTTACTCTTTGGCCCATTTAGATTAAATCACTAAACTTCATTAGCAATTTTTGATTTATATGTCATATGAGATATCTTATAATAATTGATTATTATATTATTCTCATTATTTAAGTTATGTAATGTAACTATTGGTATGGTATTTCTTTTACATGATATGATTTTACAATAATGAGTATAACTGCCCTTAAGTGATAGCTCTTCAAAAACTCTTCAGTATGAAGTGGAACAGACAGAGGTAGGCACAAGGAGAAAGGTGGGGAGTAGTTTCAGTGGCAAAATTAAATAATGTTGGAGTCATAAAAAGATCATACAAACTGAAGGAGTGAAGATACACAGAGTGACTCTTTTTTAAAAAGACTGAAGGAGAAAAGGAGAAAGGCGTGGGACACATGAAAAGGTGGATGGATGTAACTAAGTGTTTTCAGTGAAATATGAACAGAAATAATTGCCACACTACTCCCTCATCCTTAATGTTTAATACGCCATTATTCATCTTCTCTGCGTCTCCCTGACGGCTCTCACCACTTTCCGAGACAGACACTCAAAGAGCTCACACGCTCGCTCTCTCAAACCACAGAAATTGGAGTAATGTGCTTTTTTTAGCCGCAAAAATGTCGATTTTAGATTGAATCACGCTTGCAGTGTTGTAACTTATTTGATCTGATAGATCTGTGGGCCCAAAGATTCCCTGTGCTGATGGATGGGGAGTATGTGAGATATTCATGTTTCAAAAAAAAGGTAACATAAATTCATTATCATAACATATTAATACTGGTTATTATTCAAATTATGAAACATTAGTAGTAAAACCGTACCTGAAACTGAGAGGACCTGTTGCATTATAATAAGAATATCAAAAACACTTACTGTGCACTTTTGATGCATTTCTTCACTTGATCTCTTTGCACTTATTAAATCGATGTGATTCTTAGTAGCAGTACCAGAGCCTCCTATTGTACTTAAGATTTAGTGATGACTCTCACTCATAAGTATATTGGATTAAAGCATCTGCGAAACGATTGAAAGTAATGTAAAAATACAAGATCATATTTATCTTTCTCTTTAGGCTTAAAAAATAAGAAACTATGTAAGATGCAGCACATATTTGTGGTTTTCTTAGGCCATGATAAATGAACCAAGTTTTACATGCTGCAAAAACTCCATCTGTAACAGTACCCACCGCCAAATGGCATTTTAATAGGCATTAATAGATAGCACTTGGCAAGTTTAGCTTTAATCGACACTGAATCATTTTTCTGTCTTGCATTAAAAGTTCAGTGTTGATGTTTTAAGTTGTGTCGATGCTTTTAACAATAACACTTTTCCAGTGTTGTACTGAAAATTACAGTAAGCCACAGCCTTCGTGATGCCAGAATCTACAATTTAAAAAAACAAAAAACAAATTTTAGGCTTCTACCGTTTCCTGTTTATCAGTGATTTGCCTTAGGAGAAGCAAGAAATAGACTCTTATTAATAGTATTTTTAGCAGTTCTGAAAAGAGACACTTCACTGAAAGAATTAAGCACTACTGTACAAAGACACCCCATGTGAATCGATATTAAGTATTGCTATCATTAGCTCACAATGAATTATTGCCTGCAATTATATAGATTATGGCATTAATCATGTGTTTAATTGGTCTTTTGTAGGCTCATTATTAATTCAGAACAGCAGGGAATAGAGTATGTTCTTTTATTTATTAATGCGTTTTCCCCACAGTCTCTTCTCTGATTGGTCCGTACTATAGGTACAGGCATGTAGACATGAGAAAAGGAGTAGAAGAGGCGGAAAATTGTTTTCATCATGTCTTAGTCCTGGATCTGTCTTCTGTGAGAGGTGTCAGCATCAATGAAAGAGTTTCTCAGCCAACTAGTTAACAATAATACCATGTAACACTTTAATTATTTCGATTTCTAACCATAGCTCAGCAGGCCTGTAGTCAAACAGTGGAGCTCAATGGGACAGGTATAAAGAAGGTTGTGATGTAGTGGATTGATGTTACACCTGCCAGAACCCTCCCTCATATATCGGCCTCAACTCTGTCCTGCTTCATAAAGGAAATTAACAGGGATGTATAGTCAGAAAGATGAAAAGAAGAGATTTTTTTTCTACCGGTCTAAATGTAGTTGTGAAAAATTAAACTCATGGATTGGTTAAAAGCAAAAATTGCAAGCACCATGGCACTTCTCAGGATTTACGTGTTTTTTTTATTTTATTCGAAATATTGAGCTGAACATTAGAGTGAGTGAGTGAGTGAGTGAGTGAGTGAGTGAGTGAGTGAGTGAGTGAGTGAGTGAGTGAGTGAGTGAGTGAGTGAGTGAGTGAGTGAGTGAGTGAGTGAGTGAGTGAGTGAGTGAGTGAGTGAGTGAGTGAGTGAGTGAGTGAGTTGCTTTGCTTTGGCAATATATACAATGTATACAATGTATGTCGCTGCTTTAAATTGAATTGAATTGAGTGAGTGAGTGAGTGAGTGAGTGAGTGAGTGAGTGAGTGAGTGAGTGAGTGAGTGAGTGAGTGAGTGAGTGAGTGAGTGAGTGAGTGAGTGAGTGAGTGAGTGAGTGAGTGAGTGAGTGAGGTGATATATTTGTCTCAGTGGACTGCAATCAGGATTATGAAATCAGGATTTTAGACATTTTTTTGACTTGCATATTAACCATGTAGTCTCAGTGAGACTGTGTGTGTGTGTGTGTGTGTGTGTGTGCGTGCGTGCGTGTGTGTGTGTGTGTGTGCGCGTGTGTGTGTGTGTGTGCGTGTGTGTGTGTGTGTACGCGTGTTTGTGTGTGCGTGCGAGAGAGAGAGAGAGTGAGAGTGAACCTGATCTCGTTGTTCCACCCCAGACGGTCTCTGCATTAGGGAGCCACAGACAGGAAGTCAAACTCTTAATTATTTAGGAGAGGTGTTATCAAAGCTCTCTTCTATCTGTCTTCCCCCACTCTCTCTCTCTCTCTTTCTCTTTCTCTCCCTCTCCCTCCCTCTTTCCCCTTCTGGTCACTGTCCTGTTTTGCGCTTCAGCGTACCACATCTCTCCTTCTCTTTCCATCGCAGCTACTTTCATGTCTTGTCTCAGCTGTCCTCACATTTCTCTGCCCTTACTCTCTCTCTTATTCTCCTACTTTCTCCATCTCTCTCTCTCCTTCTCTCTCTGCCTCACACTGTCTTCCTGACTGTGTGGTGTATCAGGTAACTGGCATGGTATTGCGGGCAGGGCCCATCATCCTATCATGGTCTGTAATGCAAATAGGCCTTGGCAACCTGTCAATAAAATGCTGTTTTAAATCTGTTATTTTTTAGTGCACCACAGCAACACACACATACGCTTATGGAAAGAAACAACGGTCTCACAATCAAGTCTCTTGTTCTGAGTTTCTCTCACATGCATACTTTGATTTTTTACTTGTATGTGTGCACCAACTCTTTCCTGTGTCTTACTGCCAAAGTCTCACACAGACCAGTCTCCAGTGTCCAGCTCTGACAATGACAGTTACAGCCTTGTCTCTCTATGTGTTAGTGAGCTGCCGGTTGCTCACATCAAAACGCCCTCCACCTGTTTTTCACTTCCCAGTGATCACTGTTAAAATGATTGAAGCTTCCTCTGTCTTTCCATAATCAAGCACACATGTATGCACTGGTACACGCACATACAGGTATGTGCACACACACACACTGTCCATTTTTCTATCACACACACACACACACACACACACAAACACGCGCACACACACACACATGCACACATACACACTATTGTCAACTTAATGTTATTTCTCCAGCAGAACAACACTGCCCTCTTCAGGCTGAGTGTTACAGATAATTTGAAATACATCGAGACACATCAGAGGTGTTTGTGTGTGGGTTTGCACATTGGATGAGAAGTATAATTGTTCGTTGTGATGTGATTGGTTTGTTTTTAAGGTAGCATGAGACACAGTGTTTAGAAAATCAGCTGAGTTTTTTTTGTTCCTTATTGTGAGTCTGCAGCATTAAATGTGGAACTGATAAATCAACTTTTACAAGCAAGTGCTCTGATCAGTGCCCCGTGTTCCCTGACCTGAATTACGGCTGTAATTGAGTCAAGGGCAGCATTTAAAATAATTTTAGTCATTTTGATTATGCACACATTTTCATTACTTCTCAGGCCGTTGCCACATGTGATGTGGGGTTGGACTGTGTTAGAAATATTACAACACAGTTGTCAGCCCAGTTTTTGGCCGCATCGGGACACTGTCAGTCCGTATGTACGAAAATCTAGTCAAGGGTTACCGCTTTTTTTAGTGTTGCAACAAATGACATCACTTGCAGTGTAGATATCATTTACTATGCTACAGTGCACACTCGCATATACACACGCTTAGTTGCACAGTTAAATAGTGTAACAGAGCCTTACGCTTCAACCCTAGCGCTTTGGTATGGCTGGCAGATTTTCTTTATTTAACCCAAACACAGGGCAACATTGTAAGAACATTTGCACGTGCACACACAGACACATTGATCAGAGGTTGGGTTAAGCGTGGCAGGCTGCGAGGCATGTTAAGCAGGCTAAGCAGTAGAAAGAGACGTGAGGAAACCGTGGTGAAGCACTCCGCTGTGCATTAGACTGTGTGTGTGTAAATGTGTGTGTATGTTCACCGCTGTATGTAGTCAACACAGGGTCGGTACCGACGCGCATATAGCAGCTGAGACACACAGTGGGGTGCCCCTCTCCGTCTCTCAACCTTTAAAATATACACAGTCGGAAAACAGCAATAGATAATTTAGATTATTTCACAAATTATATCAAAAAGGCGTTTATTTCACAAATGGTAAAATTATGGTCTTTTTTTATTTCACCAAATCACAGGTGTGTTTATTTGATTAATTCAATATATCATTGACTTTTAATTGTATCTCATAACCGGTGCTTAAAAGTCCCCCACTGTCTGTTTGCCCTTCGATACAAAACATATGGAAGTTAAGCCATTAAATGGAAGATATTTTACTTGCATGTTTTCAAATAAAATCCATTGCATTGAGCCATAATTAGACATTTCTGAATATGTAAAATGTTTATGCAATGCATCAGAAATCATTGTAAGTGTAATGATATTTATTGCTTCACCTAAATTAGTGTAGATCCAAAGCAGAAACAAAGAAGTGAACACAGTGTATAATGTGCCAAAGCCTGTTCTCACAGTCATCCTTTTGAAATAGTCGTTTTACTTCATTCATTTTCCTTTGAATTTGATTTGTAAGCTGTTGTAGCCTGTCGGCTAAGTGAATGACCATAAAATATCCAGTCAACCCCCATGACAGCATTAAGGATTTGCATCCATCCATTCATCCTCTTCCATCCACTTAACATTAAGAATGAGACAGAAAATAAATGTGAAGGAAAAAAGGTTTTCAATAACTGGAAAGTGATTCTAACTTTATTTGGAATATATATGATTTTTAACAGATTCAGGTATTTAAATCTAACTAAAATACTTTCAATATAACACCAAAAACTGATTGCCTGTGGATGCAGTTAAAGGATCACTCAGTCGCTATGTGATTTCTTTTAGACGGCATAGCAGGTGCCTATAAATAAATCATGTCTGGACGCTGTAGCCTAAACGCATACCAAGGTATCATAATTATCATAGATCAAAAGCTGATGACATTACAGCGTTGGACCGGTCCTATCCCATGTCAGTTCCGCGGCTGCCCATCTTTACGTTGTTTCATTATTGAGTTATGGCATGCATAATTTAACACCGACAGATATGGATCCATCCGTTGAGAGAGTGTGGAAAGAACAGAGGGAGGGAGAGTGAAACAGATAGAGAGAGAGAGGAGAGCGGGTGATACAGGCTCAAAAGGCTTTCCCTCTCATTCACCTTTTCCCCTGTCTTCTCTTCCTCCTCAGCTCTTCACACTGTTCTGTTATCACTCTGTCCATTAAATTTTTTTGAACACCACTGCTTTTTTTTACTGTTCGATACAATTCATTGTGATGAGAATAAAACATAAGATGAAGATAAGATTCCACTCTGCATGTGCTTATAAGTGTGTCGTCGTCGATCCTTTGTGATGTTTTAGGGGAAATATTCACACAAGTCTTGGTGCTACAGGTTTGCAGCCGTACACAAACTACAGTTTTGTGCTGGTGGCCTGTACAGCTGTCGGATGTGGAGCCAGCTCACCTTCCACGGGACACACCCTGCAAGCCTCCCCTGCTGGTACATACTGTACACACACACACACACACACACACACACAGCAATATCCCGAAGAAGCTACAGTGTTACACCTTCTTTGAAAGTATATATTTTAGGAATTGCATGTATTTTTTTTTTCTTTTGGTCGATGTAGATTACTGGCATAGTGTATTAAACATTGTAGCAAATATTACTGATAATTAACAGTTAATGATTAAATGATTGATAACTTAACATATTATCATTTTACTGTAACTGATGCTGACATTCGACAATAATTGTTACATTTTTGAAGTGTCTTTTTACCTTCTACTTTTGTCTGTGTCTTCTTCTCTGATTTCCTCTTTCGGATAATTTTCTCCTTTTCCTGTCCGCTCTTCTCTCACTTCTCTTTTCTCCTCCCACTGCTCTCCTTTTTTTTGAATCCTCCCCCTCTCTTGTCCTTCTTTGGTCTCCCTATAGCATATCCCTCTACCCTTCACCTTTCTCTTCCTGTCTCCTCTTCCTCACTGTTGACTACAGTGGAGTGGAGTTGTTCTGATGTCTGACTAAAATGGCTTTCTGGATTTTTATTTGTTGAATAATTTCAATTTAGGAACCTTGTCTCTCTTCATCCTTTTTTTTTCAACTTCTCTCTTCTTCTCCACACCTTCGCCCTCTCTCTTGTTCCTCCTCTGTCTTGATCGGTTCCATCCACATCTGTTTTCCACATCTTACCCACTCTGCGTCTCTTCTTGAAAACAATTGCACATGTATCTCTCCTCTTACTGTAGGTGTCAGTGCTTCTTCTGTCTATTTACAATTTAAATATCTCTCTTTTCCCTTCCCTGCACCAATCTATTGGATCTTTTGTCTTTCATTCTATTTATTTTTATATGGGCCTCCTACTTTTTCTTTTTTAAGCTCCTCCTCTCCACAGCCACCACCCCACCCTTCTCCTTGTGTCTCAATGTCAGCCACAATGCCACCACACCGTTTCACATCATCTCAAATATATCTTTCTGTGTGATTGGAATTAACATATCTGTGACATGTTTGTGTATTGGTAAACAATTCAAGTTTAATTAAAAGTAAGTCAATTAAACTCTCTTCCTGCACACAGGCAAATAGATGAGTCTAAGATCTCATCATTTATGTCTGAATAATCTTTTCCCGTCTTGATTTTGTTATAGTTCAAATCACTGTTAAGAATTTGGTGTTGGCTAGATAATTTAATAATCTGCATTTTCATGATGATAAATGCCACCGTTCTCAGTCTCCAGACACCAGAGGCTTTAGATGCGCTGTTGTGTACTTTGGTTTGTGTATGTGTATTGTTTTTCAGGATACATTGCCTTTATTTTTTCAGGCAGCATCATTGGCATTGTTTTAAAATAATATGAGTAGACAGTCACATTGTATTTGAGCAGCAAGAGATTCACCGAATCGCCAATATTGAAATAAATTAATAATAATGATATTTTAATTAATTATTATTATTATTATTATTATTATTATTATTATTGTGTAATTAATAATAGATGATAATAATTAATGACTGTGGGAAATGCTCATGTCCTCCTTCTCTCTCCTTGCTCCTGCAGGTGTATGGTCAAGGCCCAGACACCTGATAATAAACACATCTGCAGTGGAGCTGTACTGGGATCAGCCGTCCCAGCCTAATGGACACATCTCTCAGTACAGACTGAACAGAGACGGTCACACTATTTTTACCGGAGACCACCGTGACCAGAATTACACCGACACTGGACTCCTGCCAAATCGCAGGTGGATAGCATTCACTTGCACGCTTTCACACACACACATCAACGCAAACGTGCACGAGTGTGTGCTCATATGTAGGAGTCACGCGCATAAACACACTTCACTTGTAGGTACATAATTAATCATCCCTTTAATTCCTAATTTTTTCCCGTTTGTGTGTGCGCATGTGTGTGTTTGTGCGTGTTTATATTGGGGTCACCCTGTTTTAAAAGCTCTCCTATCATCCCATCCGTGTCTCTCTCTCAGGACTGCACTGCTCTCTATATATGTTTGTTTGTGTCATTTAATGGGCAAATATTTGACATACCAATGACAGACGCAAACATTACCACACACACACACACACACCAACACACACATTCAAATCACCAATCAGATCTGGGTTTTGCTTACAGACAGCAGTGGAGCGTAGATTTTATTTATCTGTTTATTTTCATTTAACCTTTACTAATCCGTGTCTTTTTTTCCAAGATGGATTTTCTGTTTTAATTATGGGAGCGCAAAATGAAACCCTCTCTCCTCCCTCTTTCTCTTTCTTTTCTTTCTCCTTTTCTCTCCTCTTCGGCCTCCTCTCTCCCGAGACAATTTTCTTTTTACCCCACATAGAAATCTTGGGATAACACCCTGCAGTACTCCAATCTCCTCCATGTGTGTGAAAGAGAAAGAGAAAGAGAAAGGAAGGAACGGGGGAAGGAGGAAGATAGGACTGTATGTGTGTGTGATGTTTAATTTTCCCTAATTCCAGATAGTCTGCCAGAAGGCATTTCTGTCCTGACCCTTCACTTCTCATCACTTGCCTCGCTTCCTATTCACTTCTCTTTCCTCTCTCCCTCCCCTCCTGTCCTTTCTCTCTTACCTCATTCCCTTCCTTCTTCCCTTCTTTTCCCAATTTAGCCCTGCGCCAAGAATTACACAGGGAGCACCGGCCCCATTATCCAGGCAGACTTGTGTGTGTTTTCGCTTGTGTGTGTGTGTGTGTGTGTGTGTGTGTGTGTGTGTGTGTGTGTGTGTGTGTGTGTGTGTGTGTGTGTGTGTGTACATAGCATGCCTTTCTGTGTGTGCATGTGTCTGTGCGTGAGACAGCTCAAAGTGGCCATTGATTATTTATGACAATGTTGATTAGCTGTCACTTTGCTTCGGCAGCCCAGGAAGTGTCTAAGATGACGAGAGAATTAACCTATTCCCTCTGGCTGGCCCCGCAGGACAGACACACGCGCACACACACAGACACACACACACACACACACAACCAAACAGATGCAAATATCCCACTCATCGATTACCTACACACACACACACCATTTTACTTTTGATATCCCAAGGCGGTGTTTACATTTAAGTAAATATCTTGCAGTGATGAAGTGTTTAAATTCATTCTCCCACTGAAACCTTATGCCATGATAAAATTCTCACTCTCCATCACACTCACTCACTGCTTTGCTCTCCTCCTCTCTCTGTGCCTCTCGCTCGCCCTCTCTCCTTGACTTAGTTGGTGTATCTCACTGAGGTGTATTTATTTATGTTTTTCTCCTCAGGTCTTTCTATGTGTGTGAGTGTGTGTGTGTGAGTAACATATGGGTTTTACTAGCGTTTCCTGACGCTGTTCTAACCCACTGCAGAGGTTCTAATGGCCTCCTGTTTAAAACGCTCTGCGCAGGAACAATAACCCAACACCGGCGCCTATTAATGCATGTGTGCCGGAGTTTATAGCAAATTAAAGGCTTTTAATGTTAAATGGTGGCCCACTTACACAGCTAATGTAGGCTTTAGCACCAGCCAGCCACGCGCTCTTAAAAGGGAAATCTGTCTTATGATGTCATGGGCAGGAGAGGTAGAGAGTGGGTCGAGAGAGGCACAAGACAGATGAAAGAGAGAGGGAAAGGTGTGTGATGGAGAAGCAGAAAAAATGTCCTTAAGTGTGGTCATAGTATTGACACACACACATACACACACAGATGTATGTACTTGCTGACTTTTGTACATAATAATAAAGCTCTGTTTGTTTCTTTGACTATCTGGGCCATGATTCTGACCCGGTCCTGTGTTTGCATCAGACCGTTGAAATTATCTTCCACTTCTCCCTTGATCTCTCATTTCCCTGTACCCCTCTTCTGTTATCTCTTCTCTCCTCACCTCTTTTTGCCTTTTCCATGTCTTTAGGTACGTGTATGAGCTGGAGGTCGCTACTGAGGGTGGGACCGGTGTGAGTGACAAATATGTTATAAAGACTCCAGTCTCATGCCCAACTGGGATCTCACCTCCCTACAATGTGACAGTGTTAGGTCCCTACTCCATCGCTCTTGCCTGGACCCCTCCTGGTGAGTAGCGGGATGGATGGATGGACGGATGGATGGATGGATGGATGGATGGCTGAACAGTAGCTTAAATGATACATTACACTATGACTGAGATGGTTTCTTATTTTCTTGTAATTTGTGTTAATCTGATACACATGAAGTGATTTTTCTGTGTTAACCAATAATAAAAAACCCTGTCATATTCATAAACTTTAGCTCTACAAGACAAAAAATTATATTCACAGTATAAACGTTTTTCTTTGGTAAGACTGAGGGTTTGACTGAGGGTTTGACTGAAAAAAAGCCCCGGAGTAGTTTTCCATTCACCTTCTGGCCTCTCAGGACCTGGACACACATACACTGGCCTACATGAGCATACACTTGGCTGAGTTTTCATGCTTATGGGGCAGTGATTGTCTGCCCTAACCCATCTATCATTGACTATTACTCTCTCATTAGGCTGATTTCCTATCTCAGAAACTGCTTATAGGGCCAACTAGCAAAGACACTTCACTCTGTGTGTGTGCATGTGTGAGTGTGAGTGTGTGTGTCTTTGTTTCTGTATATTTGTCTCTGTGTTTATGTATGCATCTTTATACATGTGTATTTGAGAGCCTGTGTGCGTGCGTGCCTGTGTGTGCTTGCATGCGTGTGTGTGTGTGTCTGTGTGTGTGCGTGTGCATATGTGTGTGTGCATGTCATTGTGGAGATATTTCCATAGGCAGGCCTATTCTATCGTTATTACGGGTTGATTTTAAAGGTGAGGAAATATCGGCTGGGTTCTCACGCTTGGTTAACTCCCTGAGCCCGGAGTCTGGAGTGTTTTCGACTTGTGTGTGTACGTGTATGTGTGTTCGCCTGAACCTCTTACAGAGTGTCTGTCTTTGTGCATGTATATGCTTGTGTTTGTGTCTTATGCATACATTGCATGCATTGAGTGCCAAAACACTGCGTATGGCCACTGAAAGCCATTTAGTCTAGGATCAGATGTGTGTGTGGAGGTGTGTTTTATGTTGTGAAGGGGCTCTATATGTGTGTATTTGTAATTTTTGAAATCCTGATTGAGAAATAGAAGACATTAAAGCAGCTTATCAGTTGTTTAATAATAACTTAAATACTTAACCTACATCACAGTCACAATTAAACCTGCCTGAGCAACATGCCGATCAAAGAGAGATGCATTATAAATATCTCTGAGTGTGTGTGGACTATGTGAAAGTGTATTAACGCATCTAAAGTGTGCTCATATAAAAAGGTCCATGTGCTAGAGTCAGAGGTGTGTGTGTGTAGGTGTGTGTGTGCATATGTGAGTTGGGGGGTGAATAATTGAAGTCTTTCATTTGTCTGGTAATCAGTTCGTTCTCGAGATATCAAGAGTTCATGAATGTTGAATAACCCATCACAATACAGTAGGCCTGAATTATGGAAAAACCTCCGGTGAGAATATTAACAAAGTCTAAGTGCATGTGTGTATCTGTGTGTGTGTGTCTCTATATGTATACATGACATGTGTGTGTTTTTTGTCTGGATGTGAGGCCACAGTGCCAGGATTGTAAAGGCTAGATCATTCAGTGTCCAGACAAAAATATTAGCAGATATGTAGATGTAGTTATAGGAAGCCAGCTACTGTACTTATAGTGCTTATCAACCATATTTTCCTCAACATATTCAATTAAAACCAATAGGCTTCTCTTCAAAGTGGAAGAAATAGCTATTATAGTCAAGTCAAGTAAGTGTCAAGTCAGACAAGTTCATGTTACAGCCTGTTTAATTTAGGCTCAATCCTTTGTTGAGAAAAATAATGGTGGAGACTAGAATTTATTTCAACATGAATTGGCTTGTTGTTTAAGTTGCACCATCATGAATGCCACAATTAAAAAGAAAAAAAAGTCGCAGTCCATGTATGTAGCTTGGAGGGTCAGCTAAAATGACATACCTTGCCTTGTGTTTTGGTTCTGTTGCAGCAAACACAGAAACTATAAAAAGGTTTATTGTGTGTCTTTCTCCTTTCCCACAGTTCATTTCAACAGCAGACAGCCTGTAACATACAACATCCTATTTAATCCAGGAAGCAACAGCTCCATAGTGCATCATGCTGGGAAAGACCTGCACCGCATTGTGACTGGTCTGGAGCCATTCACGAGCTACGACATCAGAGTGCAAGCCTGTCAGATCGGTAAATATCTTTTAATTGGAAAAATCGGCTATTTGTCGAGAAAATAGAAGCCTCACACACGTTTTAATTGAGGAAATGAATGACAAAGAAACTAGTGTAAATAGCAGAGATTAAAACTGTGAATGTAGTTGAAATAGATAGATCTATTCTCTGTGGCCACATGGTTCAGAGGCTTGAGGGTGGTAATGGTGCCTTGTTATATGCATTTAATGTCTAACATTTGCATTTTGCTGTGTTTTATGATGTGAGGGGTGAGGAGCCCTGTGCTGCAGCCAGTGGTCTCTTTTCTTCAGGCCTCTAGTATATCATGCTCTAGCTGAGGTGTTTCATCTCCAGCCCTACAGCATGTGTAACCACGCCGACCTGTGATATGCTACATAAATGGGGTCATACTGAGGGAGAAGCCTTTGTAGATGAGATTTGTTCTGTTATTGTAAAAGAACCAAATGTAATGAATATGTGTCTGTTTCTGTTATTTGCCCTGTGTTGCTTCTTGCAGAGGGGTGTGGAGTTGGACTGGGTGTTTCAGTGCAAACTTTGGAGGTGGCTCCAGAAGGTCAGCCACCCCCTACTGTAAAGGCAGCTGGAGCCAATGTCCTGGAGATCCACTGGTCAGCCCCCAAAGAACCAAATGGATTAATCACCTCCTACCATATATACAGGTAACATACACAGCTACTGCTACAGTACCTTCATTTTTACAATATGGGTTTGTAATGGGAACTGTCAGTGCTTGACTGTGGTACCTTCATGGTTATAGGAAACCAATACCGACGGTTTAGGAGGCAAATGATTTGTATGATCAAATGGCGCTTTTCCACTACACAGTCACGGCACGGTACAGCTTGGCACGGCTCAGTTTAGGTGCTTTTCCATTACAGCTGAGTTCTTCATAGTTCCTCCACAGCGGGGGCGGGGTCGTCATATCACGGCGGTAGCTGCTGCGTCGTCTCGCTCTCTTTTTTCGATCCTCCAAACTCATTCGTCTGCACCTCGATCACGGACCATGGCATGGTTTTCCACACAGCAGTCATTTAACTCACATGAAAGAATAACAACAGTCTCGGTTCAGATCAGTGGGCGCTGTTGTTGGTGTGTTTTTAAATTTAGCGGGTTTGATTCTCGTGTCGGAAGTCGCACTCATGACTCTTCCAGCAGTGACGACACTCTGGCCAATCAGTGGAAGGCAGTCGGCTGACGTCACGTTTAGTATCGCTTCGGCTCGCTTGGAACCAGAGCTGAGGTGTTACCAAAAAAGTACCAGGTACTAGTGGAAAAGCAAAAAAAACAAGTAGGCCGTGCCGTACCACGCTAGTGTAAAAGTGCTAAAAGTCAATTCTGAAGAGTGTACATAGGCACTTTTGTGTTTGCACCTCACTCACTGTCAGAAAAAAATAAGGAGCAAAGGCTTCTGGGATCATTAGAGAGTGTATCGAAAGCAGATGATCACTATTGACAAGCAGTCATAGAAACAACTACACTTCATGCTTTTACATTCCTATGTGCTGTACAGACCAGTGTGGTGATGTGGTCATCTCCAGAACAGTAATTAACCAGACGTAACTGAGACAGTACATCACATACACATACTCTTTGCATACATGTAATGTACACATATACGGTCTATAGAGGAGTCGAGAAGTTTTGTTTATGGGTCTCCAGGCAAATGTCTCCTGGTCAGTCTTCGTACAATGTGTGTGTGTGTGTGTGTGTTCGTGTGTTCAATGCGTGCTGAAGGTCGTGGTCTGCTTGTTGACCAAAGAGTGTGTGATCTGTATGCAGGGTCAGACCAGACTAAGCCCTTTAACTCCTCAGGAAACACATATTAGCATAGCAGTACACACACTGACACACCTGGCATGATCAGACTCAGGCAGACAGGGACTTGGATAAAATAGGAAAATCTCTCCCTTTCTCTCTCTCTCTCTCTCAAACACACACACATACACACACCTGTGTGAAACCCTGCATAATCACAGACAAAGGGGCTTACCAAGACATCGTCGCGCTTGCATCAGCCACTGACTTACACATAATGTTAAAGACGTGATGTCACCTTAATTTCAGTTCCACAACTAAGTGTGTTTGTTTCCAGCACGCTGTATTAAAATATATTAAAACACTTATACAGGACACTTGAGACACTTTACTACACTCCTTTAACATACTGATCCCATTTCTTTGTGTCCATGTTGGTGACAGCCAGGTTTCCAGGTTTCCCATCCCTTTACACAGACATACATCCACCCCATTCTTGTGAATGAGATCTCAGAAAAGAGACAGTTTGACAGGGTTTCTGATTTTGATGACCTGATTTTGGTGGTCAGAGGTCTAGGTCACTGTTTTTGGCGCCTCGAAAACAATATCTGAAGACTGCCTGGAGGGAGTTTCTTCCAATTTGGCACAAACATTCACTTGGACCCAAAGATGAAACGATGAGATTTCAGTGGACAAAGTGCGAAGTTCAAGGTCATGGTGACATCATGTTCTCGTGACTGTGATATATCAGAAAGGCCAGTTACATCATTACCATCAGTGGTTTCAATTCAACATCACTTTCATTATAGCATTTTTAGGTAGATTAAAACAAAAAAGTCAACTTAAAGAGGAACTAAGCAGGATTTCTCCCGTGGCTATGCTACATTTTTGCCTTAATTAAAAAGCTCCGGAGTAATTGTGATCGTTAACTACATGACTTGTGACTTGTTACGAGTGAGAACGGAGGCTCTCTGCCTTCACCTGGCGTCTCACAGCTGAAAATCAACCTTGCAACATCAGTGTAGTTACTCGGTCGCCGCCCCGGTGTCCCAGCTCTCATCTCTGCACCCCTGTGACACAAACGCGCTCTGCAACCCGTAATTTTTTGTTTATGATGGTTAAGACTACACAGACACACACGTCGTAACATCGTACATGTTATGTAACGTTATCCACCGTTCCATTTATTGATTTTTCGCCGGCTTCGTTGTAAACAAATGCACATGGCTGAGAGCAGCGTAACCAAAACAGCGGAAAAGCAAGCGGACTTGCATAGTTCCCCTTTAAGTATATGAAACACAATTTCAGAAAATTATTACTATTTTTTTCACAGGCGTCCAGTAGAAACAGAGGAGGAGCTCCTGGTTTTCATCTGGTCCAGAGGGCCCCTTGAATTTTTTGATGCTAGCCCCACCCTACGACCCTTCAGCTACTTCCAGTACAGGGTACGAGCCCACAACTCCAAAGGCTCAGCTCTGAGCCAGTGGGCTTTGGCCCAGACCTTACAGGCAGTACCAGAAGACATGGCTCCTCCCACAGTCACACCCACTGGTGAGTTCACTCAGTCACATGAAAATGTTTTTTGTCACATGAAAATATTCTGGTATTGAATCACTGCGCCAGTCCCACATGCCTTGCACTTTGACAGGTGCTCACTCAGTCCATCTGAAATGGAGTGAACCTCGACAGCCCAACGGTCTAATTTCACATTATAGACTGATTTACAAGAAGCACCAACAGGACCCAACGCTCAACTCAACTGCTGTTACTGCTCTCACTGTGGAGGTAAATGTACACACACACACAGTCAGTGCTGCTGGATGAGAAGGACATGCATTTCTCTGTGAGGGTCTCTTCCTTGGTGCTTGTTGTTTTCTAGGTGTTTGTTGTGTGTGGTATCCCTTTACTGCACAGGTTTCTGTGCAATAGTAAGTTCATTCACGCATTCAAAATTTTGTGAGAGCAATATATGATAGGTAGTGTGAATGTGTCTATTGTCATTTGGATGCATGTAAAGAAATTTGGACTACCTGTGGTGCTGGTGCCATCTGTTTGCCAGTGAGGGGCCTGAAGACAGACACACACACACACACACACACACACATACACACACACACATACACACACACACACACACACATACACACATACACAGCCCATGGCCGCCTATTCTCCAGGGCCCTTCCCACAATTCTGTGCCATGCCTGATGCACTGAGGGAATAACTATGAGCAAGCCCCCGCAAACCACACCAAGACACACAAGCACACACAAAAACTCCCCCACACAGACTCACACATGTACTGTACACACACACACACACACACACACACACACACACACACACACACACACACACACACACACATATATACGCTACTGTTGGCGGCAGCCATCCAGTTTAAATAGGAGCTGGCAGCTCAGTAGCAGGCAAAGTTCACCCAAAGCTGCAATGAGATATTTGTCAACAGTGGCCAGCATCTGTCGGCACACCACCACACACCTGTGTGTGTGTGTTATGTCTGAAACTTAGTTTGTGTATAATTCTGCTTATATGTAGCAATTATCATATAATTCAGATTTGTCTCTGTGACATAAAAGAGAAAAGTAAAGAGAGACAAGAAACAAAAGTGACCAACTGGATAAATAGATTTAAACAAGACATGATGATAAAAGAGAGAGGAAAGAGGAATATAAATAAACACATCAATGTATGCACATTTAAAGAGAGAAAAAAGGCAAAAGACCCAAGAGCCAGATTGGCAGAACAAAGAACAACAGTTAATAGAGAAGGTAAAAAAGAGAAGAGAGTGGTAGCGGGAGACCAAAAGAGAGAAGTGGAGGGGGGAGAAAAAGACAAGTGAAAGAACAAAAGGGGGGCAAGACAGAGTGATAGATCTGGGAAGGAGGGAGGCGAGTAAAAGGAAGAGAAGAGGTAGAAGTATAGATCTATATTCTGTCCATACGAGTGGCCTCTTCTCCCTCAGTGACCTTTGGCTTGTCACTCATAATTAATACAAGATGTAAATGGAGACCTTTCACCTTCTCATTGATATGGAACACTGTGTTTGTGTGTGCGTGCGTGAGTTTGTGTGTGTGTGTGGGTGTGTGAGAGGCTCATTGACATGGCATAGACTTATTTTGGTGGCGGTCATTTGTCACACAGTTGCCTTCGCCACATGCACTCCGTTGTTTAGGAACACACAAAGAAAGTGAAAATGAGAAACAATGTTTCCAGCAAACTTAAGATTTTTGATGTATTGGGTTTGACTTTAAAAAAAAAAAAGTTAAGTTGCAGAGATTATCAACAATCAGTCAGTTTAAGGACTATATTGTAGTGGTAAGGAAAAAAAGACCATTGCTGTGTTGCATATTGCTGTGTTTTTTTTATATTGCTATATTGCTTGTTTTTGCAGCTTTAACTAAACACAGTTTTCCATAAGCCAAGACAATTGTATGTTAAACATCTGCAAACATTATACACAACAAAATGAAATGGAACAAGGAGCTACAATCGGAGAGAGAGAATGAATGGGTAAGGGAAAAACTGTTGCAGTCAAACTCAGTTAGAGCTGTAGTTTTCTGAATGCAAACAAAAAAAATAATTGTTTGACGTTGTCCTATTCTTAAATATTGTAACTACAGGATCATCTTTCATTTTAATCTGTTTAATCTCCTTAATGAGAGTTCTCCGGAAGTGACATTTTGGCCTTTTCTAACCTTTTAACTTCACTGATCCACCCTTCCTTTACTGCTCATAATCTCTATAGTTTGTGGGTGTATTGTTGTGCATGTGTGTGTGTTTGTGTGTGTGTGTGTGTCCATTTGGTATGTGTGTATTTGTGTGTGTATTGATCTCAGGCTGGGCTGGGAACCCTGCTCTGTGCCAGCTTGGCTGATTAATGGGGTCGTCATGGCAATCGGACGGAATGAGGGTACGAAGCGCAGGCGGCCTGCCTCACTAGATCCCTACGTGCCGCCTGGCACACACACACACACACAGTCGCACACACAGCCTCTCTCATACACACACACAGGCACAGGCACAGACACACACACATTCTCTCTCCATGCCTTACACCTTTCTGACAGACATGTTAGTCTCTCACACAGGGTGTCAGGTTGCCCATGATCCTCTTACTTCTCTCATACTTAATGTTTCTCTTCATTATTTTCCATCATTCCTGCTGGAGATTCTTCCAGTCAATGATCGTCTTGGTTTCACTGGTTCATGGATTGTGTCATGCACCTGCCACTCACCTTACGCCTCCCCATGATCCTCTTCTCTCTTCCATGAGCCACCCTGTCTTTCCTTTTCCCTTGTCATTTGCATACACACACACACCTTCTACCTTCTTTTACCTCTTCTGCACTTTAACCTTTCTCTGTACCTCTTCCATCGCCTTCACTCCATCACTCCCCGTACTCCTTGTCCACCTCCCTCCACCTCTCATTCACTCTCGTCCCCTCTCTTGCATCCTGCTGCCTCCTCCTGTGTTTCCCTGCCTACCACCTCCCTCTTTCTCCCCCTCTACTCTTCTGTACTTTCCTCCCTCCCTTGGCTCTTCCAGATGTTACACCGCGGCCCTTGGGATCATTGGTGAAGGGAGACCATGTGCATACATATATGTGTGTGTTTCTGTGTGCATATGTGTGTGTGTGTGTGTGTGTGTGTTGCTTTATATGGATACATATGTCTGAATATGACTGCGTGTGAGAATGCGTGTGTGCGTGCATTACATATTTTTGTTTGTATGCATGTGCAACAGTGTGTGTGTGTGTATGTGTGTGTGCGTGTGTGCTGTATTAATACATCCCATTGATCAGAGCAGGACCCCTGACAGTCATCATCCCTGAGAACCATCTGGCCGACGCCTGACGCTCCCTCACCCAAACACAAGCTGACACCCTATTAATCTGTTACCGCCATGCATACATACGTGTGTGTGTGTGCGTGTGTGTTTCCGTTAGTGTGTGTGTGTGTATGTGAGTGAATGAATCAGCCAGAGTGTGTGTAAGATGGTGTGTAATGTGTATGTAAGAGGTTATGTGTAGAGTATGCGTTAACATTTTACCGTGCCCATGTTTCAGTGTGCGTGAAGGTGTGTGTGTGTGTCTGTGTGTATGTGTGTTCCAAACCCAAACCATGCACACACATACAAACGTGTACACGCACCACTCCACCATCCGCCAACAACAGCCGGCGCTGAAGGGAGCTGAAGGGTGCTTGGAAATTAAGGTTATTACACAAATTGAGCCATATGGTCTAAATATTTCAGAGCTGAAATTTACTAGGCAATAAAAATGGCCCCTACCTCGGTAATGGTGTAAATTACAGCTTAACCACCAGCGCTAATGATGTCCTTCTGTACGCCCCGTAACCAACCGTACATGAAGGACACATTGTTTAAAAAATACCCCAGGAAAAGCAAGAGAGAGACAGAGGGTGAGAGAGGAAAAGAGTAGAAGCGATAAGGATGGAGGGAGAAAGACGAAGTGAACGGGGCTAAGGAGGAAGTGAGAGAGTTGAGGGAAGAGGTGTGTGAGGAGAGAAAACGGAGAGAAAGAGAGAGAGTGATTAATTTAGAGAGTGAAGAAAGAGAAAGAGAGAGAGAGGTAGCAGCATGTTTACAATCTGTTAGTTTACCATTAAGAGCCCGTCAGAGAGCGCGGGACAGCGAGGGCCAGCCGGCGAACTGTGTCTGAAAGCCAACATGCGGTTCAGTGTGTGTGTGTGAGTGTGTCATATAAACAATTAGAACGTGTCTAGTTTGGCATGCACAGCAAGGAGACTTACAAAAGTATGAACATGTTATCAGAATATGTTTTGTGTACTTAGACATGAACGGCCTGCAGGTGTTTCGCATGATAACGAACAAGTAATAATGTTGAACACGTGGCATGAAACACTAGGTATGAATACAGATGCAGAGGTTGTGGAATTTGTAAACATGCATGTTCATTGTGCTGGTCACAGTTTTGTTTGGGAATGCACAGTAAGGACATGATCAAGAAAGATACAGTTTCACCTAAAGGACTGAGAACACACCCACGATTCACAATCAGGCCTAGTCTGCACCAGTCGGCACTAGTTGGGCACAGTTGGCATGTTAGGGTTAGGGTTACTTCAGTCGCAGCAGTTTGATTTTTTTGAGCCAACTCTGGGTGCAGTCGGGTAGGGTGGAGACCTACTGGTTACCAACCAGATAGGAGGTGGGACAAATAAAATAGTGGACGTGTTTGCTGGATACTAGTGGTTGACCTGAAGTACAGCTAGTACAGCTGAGCCTCACACTGTTGAGATGTAGATGTAAATTATCTCCAGTAACATTATAGGCTCTGTTAGTGAAGCAAAATCCTCCTCCTCTTATTGCAGTGATCGGTAAAAATGTATTATAGATTTTGCTTAACATAGCAAAATCAAAACATAGGATAGAAACTGTGTAGGTATCTTTAGAAAATGACTTTATCGATTTCTTTCTTTAAATCTGTAGATAAAGTAAGTTAATGCCATGGACACAGGACTGAACAACAGCTTTATTCCTTCACTTGTTGCTCAGTTTCTGCTCAGTTGTCTCCGTTGCGTCGCTTAACCACAGGAGTGACAATAGGAATGACAAGGCTTTGCCCTTGCTCTGAGTGACACCCTTTAACAAATGAGGGAGAGCCAGAGGAGTGGAGGGAAGAGAGGAATGCAGAGCTGAGTGCACAGAGGGTGAGGAGAGAGGGATGAGGAGGGTGAGAGTGGAGGAGACAGGTGAAGAGAGGAAGGAAAGGATTAGAGGAGAGGATAAGGAGACTCAGATGCAGAGTTCGTGAGGCCCTCGGCCTATCAGACCCCTTAGTTAGAGGTCTCCATCTCTGATTGGAGGGCTCTCAGCATTCTGCATAAACAGGCAAATAATCAGGCTGCAACACTCCCTCCTCTCCTCGCTGCAATCTTTCTCTCTGTCTCCTCCCTTCGTCGCTCCATTACTGTTCAGGACTCCCTCCATTTCTGCATTTCCATCTGGGTTTTCTCTACCTCGGTCTCAAATTACAGTTTTTATGTTATTCTCATCCTCCATCGTTGGCCCCTCCATTCCCTCTTGTACTGTCTCCCTCTCACTCCGTCAAGTGATTTTTTTTTTTCAAGTGAGTTTAGTCTGTATTCTCTTACTTTCTCATGCTCCCTCTCTCTTCCCGCTCTCTCTCTCACACACACACTCTCCTTTGCTGGGTAATGACAGGTTGTGTGTTATTGTGTGTCTGTCTGTGAAGAGGCTACACCATCCAGTCTAGTGCTCTCCACTTGTCTTAATGGGTGTTTAGCACTGCAACCACGATATGATGGTCATCACTTTAGAGGAATGCTGAGTGTGTGAGTGTGTGTGTGTGTTTGTGTGTGTAGAGAGAGAGAGAAAGTGAGAGAGAAAAATGAGTTTAGTATATTTGTGATGTTATTCAACTCTGAAGGAACGTACGTGTGTGTGTGTGTTTGTTTTGGAAGTGGGCAGTATGTTTGACCATAGCCTGGAGGGGGCGTTCCTGCCAACCTCTCAGAGCCTGGATATGAATGCAGAGTCTCTGTGTTTACATTTGGCTGTCAGCATAATGTCCAGCGATCGGTGGTGAGGGGTTTAAAGATGACAAGTCTGCCAGAAAAAGGATTTAGTATTAGTAAGATGCTGGTCTGTGTTTACATTTTGCACAAGTCTCCCATCAAGTGTAATTTCAGCGTGATCCCGGTCATGTCAAACAAACTCATTTTGCTTTTGTCTTTTTACAGCCATTGTTCTATATTCTTTCGAATACTGCTTCTCAATTTAAACTAGCCACCTTGTACACACAAATAAATAAACAAATGAACAAACAAAACATTATTTAGTCTTTGTATAGACCTGATGCCTAATGAAATAAAGCTCTGATAAAATTAAGGAGACAAACACATGCTTGCTCATTTCAATCTCAGGACATATCTGTGGATAAGCATACTGTTCCTCACTCGCCAGAATTTGGCCATTGGTCTTTGGCCACATAACACACACACACACACACACACACACACACACACACACATATATATATATATATATATACACACACATCAAATATGCTGTTCCTGGGGTCTAGAACCGCCAAAGCCAATCATGACTGTCGGTGTGAAGTGGGCATGCCTGTTCCAGACCCCTGCAGTCCCTCTCTATGTCTGTGTTGGCCACAGACAAACACATGCCTAATGGCTCTCTCTCTCTCTCTCTCTCTCTCTCTCTCTCTCTCTCTCTCTCTCTCTCTCTCTCTCTCTCTCTCTCTCTCTCTCTCTGTGCATGTGTGTGTGTGTGTGTGTGTGTGAGATGCACGAGCGTCTGTATGTGTCAGGGTCTGTCTAACGCACACTGACTAGCAGGGACACCCATGCAGGGCATTTGCAAACAGACACAGGGCAGTTGTGCCAGCAGCATTGAATTAAGTGTGCACACATAAAATACATACACATACACACACAAACTTGGCTTGAGAGCTTGGCATGGGGGGGCGATGGAGCAGCGTGGGGTTCACTGGCTGACCTCAGAAAACTCAGAAAACAATTACTGCTCTCACAGGGCTGGTCATTGCACAGCTTGTACTAATGGACTGGTCAGAAGAACTGAATCGAATTGAATTGAATCGAATTGTATCAAATCAAATCGACTCATATCTTACTATGGCATGTTTTACCGCACACTGTCAGAATTAAGACACATAAGGAAAGGTGAACCAGCATGGTGCTTTATAATCTCTCCAGGACTTAATATGACAGAGAAGAGAGGCCATAGACGGCCTGTGGAGAGACACGTCCCTGAGGTCGACCAGTTGGACCCCGTTCACTTATAAGAATGAGTCTTTCATGTGTGTTCGTAGGCACTTGCTTTACTTCTACCTGCACGCATGTGTGTGTATGTGTAAGTGTGTGTGAGTGAGAGACAAAGAGAAAGAAAGACTGTATATGTGTGTGTGTGCGTGTGTGTGTGTGTGTAGCCATATGCTAATGTTGGTCCGTCTCTCTGTCTCTGTCTCTCTGCGGGGCCCAGTGCTGGGGCCTTTGTGAGATAATCAGCATAATTCTTTTGACAAATACACATGGTTATTCTTAATTAGTATCACACACTGTCCCCCCAGCCGCACCCTGCCTCTCCACCTGAATATCACACACACACAGATGTGCAGTTGCACACACACTTCAAGGGACACATGGGCACAAAACAAGATGCCAGCAGATGCGGGCTTGTTAAGATACGTGCAAATGCACACACACACACACACACACACACACACACTGGCATCGATATATTTGTTCTACAAACATGAGCGCGCACTGACCCGGCACTCAGAAACACACACACTGTCCAGAGGACCCCTGCTGTAGCTCAGCTCACACACCAAAGAGAAGACAGAATGAGGAAATAGAAGATTGAATAGATTGCTTCCTTGCCCTCAATGCTAAGTTGTGTTGAACCGTGTAAGATCTGAGGGCTCTTTAATGTATAAATTAGCACGACCTCTTCCTGTCTCTTTTCTTCTCTCCCTATCATTGTCTCCTTTTCTCTTTTTCTGTCTTGTTTACACTTTACACAATCTCTCTTGCCTCCCCCCATCTCTCTCTCTCTTGACTTCTTGCACCCCCTCTGTTCTTTTGCATTTGGCATGATTAACTGGTGACTTTGATCATCCACACACATGCACATGCTCATGCTCACTGGATTTAGGTTGACGAGAACGTTTTCTTTTCATATCTCACATCGTTGCTCATGTGGTCTTCATAGGTTAGCCATTTTTTCCAAATAGGCTTTACAGGGGAAAAAACACAATTTATCAAACAGCCATTACTACAACTGTACAGCTGTTGACATTTACTACAGCTATGATTTTGCCTGGGATGTAGAATAAAGTGAAAATCCTACACTAGAATCATACACCAAGGTCAGATGCAGTCATAGTACAGTATATATGAAGTATAAATGTAGTATAGATGACAAATCTTACAAATATATGAGTATTTGTTTATCTTAGCTGCAGAGATTAGTGGGTATTTACCTTAACGTTATTCATGTAATTATTTCTTCGATAGTTTTGTGTGTATATCTGTGCTTGTGTGTTTGAGTGTGTACATGTGTATGTATGAGAGACCAATAGTTATTGAGGGAGCTGTTAATGTAATGTAATAGCAGTGTGTTTCAATGTTACACCTTTTGATTACTGCCTGTCTGTGTGTTGGTGTGTGTGTGTGAGTGCGCACAGTTAGGAGGCCGAGGTTGTGAATTTCATAGCACTAGATTGTTGAGTATTTGTGTGTGTGTGTGTGTGTGTGTGTGTGTGTGTGTGTGTGTGTGTGTGTGTGTGTGTGTGTGTGTGTGTGTGTGTGTGTGTGTGTGCATGGCGAGGAGGCTGTTAATGTGGTGTGTTTCAGTGATAAAGTGTTTGAATGTATTGCCATCTAGAGGCGTGTAGCAGAGTCTCCATGCTCCTATAAAAGCTGCCAGCGCCAGATGCTGCTATTGACAATGTGCATATGTTAACCGCTTTATAGGCCACATGCCTCACATATTTCACTGGCTTTTAAGGTAGAGAGATCTCTCATTCTCGCTCACTTAATCTGTCTCTCCCTTTTGCCACATCTATCTTTTTTCTCTCCCACTTTAGCTTTCTCCCCTCTTTTTTTAACCATTCACTCAATCTTGCTCTCTCTCTCTCTCTCTCTCTCTCTCTCTCTCTCTCTCTCTCTCTCTCTCTCACTTTCCCCTCCTCTCTCTCTTCTTTTTTATTTCCTCCATCAGTTATTAACTTACTTACTCCCTTAGTTTTAGCTCTCTGTCCTACATCGCCTTACTTACATATACTCTATTTCATTCTGATCTCTTTTTCTCTCTCAGTCTTTATTTCTCACCCCCTCCAACCCTTTCTCTTTCTATCTTTCTCCACCCCTGTGTCTCTCTCATTGTGTCCCCCCCTCCCTCTCTCTACTGAGAAGAACTGTGATTTGCAGGAGGATTTAGCTAGTGTCTAGGGGCTTATTAATCCTATTTTACTGTGGATGAAAAACATGTTGGCTCCCAGACATGAAAACTGTGAATACATGCATTCTGGTTGTTGCTCAGGCAGTTCATCCTTGGTGCCACGCTACGGTGATTTGTCAGGGTTTTCATTTGATTCAGTTTGAATTGGAGCCTTTTTGATCCTCTTGCTGCTGCATTGAAGTGGGTTACCAGTTAATCTCTTTACATATGCTTGCTTATGTGAAAGCATACAGTCCTGAAACGACTCTTTAAAAAAAAAAAAACTGCAGAGTCAACACATAAAAAATAAATACAGCCTCCTGTGATGTGCATTCACACAAATATGTTGACACATCCACAGAGAAACATCAGTCTCACAGCTGATTCATAGCTCACAGTCATAAACAAACAAACAGACAAACAGGCAATACCACATCCTAGAGCCCAGTGCTCCCTGACTACCATGTCATAGCACGCCAGGGCCTTTTGAAACAACAGTGTGTCTCTTATCAATTAGTAAATGTTGTTCCCACTGTATCACACACACATACACACAACCACAACCACACACGCACACACACTACCCTGTGTCTGCCAGGGTGTTGGGCTGGGTCCCACTGCCTAAAGCTACTGGCAGACACACTGTGTCTGTGTATGTTTGTGTGTGTCTGATATGAAAGGGTGCATGTGTGACATAAACACTCAATCTGGAAGCTTTGAATTCACCCATAAGGGACGGCCGTCTAGCTGCCAGTCTCTCTTTCTGCCTCTGCCACTTTCTCTGGTGTCTGCTTACTTTACCATGGCAGAGCCTGAATGTTGAAATGTTGATATCACAAATCCCATGTCATGTCATCTTAGCTCGCCATTGTTTCAGTGTTCCTTTTCATTCCCCGTTTTAATGAGTAATGTGATGGTTTTATTCATGCAGGGTTTGTTTGTGTAACTAATTTCCTGACACTCTCCTCTTGCTACAGTGTGCTTCTCTGTTTCCCTTTCCATCTGCACTCTCTTTTCTGTCTTTTTTTTTTAACTCTTGAGCAATCGTTCCATTGTCTTCTCTCTTTTCTCTCACAAATCTCCTCCTCATTACAACCGTCTCTGGCTCATCCCCCTTTCCCACTTTCTCCTACTTTTTTGCTTTTTCTTACTTCCCTGGCCTTGTACTCATTCCATATCTTTGTGTATCATACCTTAGTTTCTCTTTCTCTTGCAGGGTTCAGTCCTTGAAGCAACCATCTATGGTCTTGATCCATACAGTCAGTATAGTCTTCGAGTGGAAGCCGTAAACAGGGCAGGTATGTTGAGTATGATCAGTAGCTCCTTTGAACTGTCACTACTGTAACAAATAATATCAGCACCTGCAGACTGAGCCGCTCCATAGAGTCTACATGTTTTCTAACCCTGCAGGCAGCGTGTCCAGTCCATGGGCAGGCATTAGGACCCTGGAGGCTTCTCCAGCCGGCCTGGCTAACTTCACCGTGGAGCAGAGAGAGCAGGGCAGGGCGTTACTGCTTAGCTGGGACCAGCCACATACTCCTAATGGAGTCATCACGGTACAAACAGTACACACAACAACAATAGGGAAAATACACCAAAGTGAATGTACAGCATTGATCAGATGAACTACAATGCAGCAATTAGATATTAATAATATACAGTAAGACACATCACGAGTTATCAACTTACACATTCAGATAATTAAGCAGCATTAATCATTTGCGTCCATGCTTATGCACTTCACATACATACTGATACACACTTCGTGCATAGCAATAGGCCTGCCCCTGACATCTAAACAGTCAAACATACACACTCTACCACAAAGGGTTTTTTTTGTCCAGCCTTGTTGTATTCTGGCTTCTCACCTGCTTCACTTCTTTGTCCCTTCTCTGTTTCCCTCCCTTCACTCTTTCCTATTCTAACCCACCTACAACCCCTCTCCTCTTCTCCTCCCACTGCTCTTGCTACGTCTCTCTCCTCTTCTCTGTTTTCCCTCTCCTGTTTTCCAGATGTATAACTTGTACAGTGAGGGGAACCTGGAGTTCAGCGGCCTATCGCGCAGCTTCCTGTTTCGTCGTTTGGAGCCATGGACCAGTTACACTTTGACTCTTGAAGCTTGTACCTCAGCAGGCTGCGCACACACACCTCCTCAGCACACCACTACAGCAGCAGCTCCACCTGCTTCCCAGCCTCCTCCCAAGCCCCTCGTCGTTGGCTCAGACCATGTGTCACTTCGCTGGGGACCTCCCGTCCAGCCCAATGGGCCAATTGGAGAGTACATTTTACTTGGGAGACGTCTGGAAGAAGTGGGGATGGGAAGAAGTAATGAAGAAGATAATGAAAGGGCGAAGGTGAGTGAAAATAGATCCACATCTCCGAAGGTATAGGCAGCCATATCTAATTTCAGAAGACAATTTGTCATGTAGCTTGACAGAATACACAACAATTAAAGTTGTTTCCCTTTTTTATCAACCATAGTTCTGTTTTATACTTATTTAAGTCATCATAATGTAATAAAAAGCAGCAATTTTCTAAGTATGGTTGAAAATTGTGTCATCAACAGGTGCTCTTCAGAGAATCATCCCCACACCAAAGTGCCAGCTTCTCCTATGTAGTGAACGGTTTGCGTCCCTGGACTCAGTATGAGTTCAGTGTTCGTACTCACAACTCTGCCGGTCACACAAGCAGCCCATGGGTAACTATAACAACCAAACAAGCTCCCCCACGCGGCCTGCCTCCTCCAACCCTGACTCACCTCCGTGGCCGGCCCAGTGAGATGTTAGTCTCTTGGACGCCTCCTCTGGAGCCCAATGGGATACTTCAGTCTTACAGGATTCAGAGAAACGGTGTCAGTTTCTCTTTTAGTTTTGATCCCACTGTCCTGAACTACACTGACCAAGACCTCCTGCCGTTTTCAGCATACAGGTGTTGTTGTTTGCTTTCAAATTAACTAACTTGACTGATTGTTTCGGGTCAACTCCAAATAACTCCAACAAACAAATATTATTACATTTCTAAATCTTTTTGTTTTATTCTATCCTTTCCTACAGCTACTCAATCATAGCCTGTACATCTGAGGGATGCATCACCAGCCCTCATTCAAACATCACAACCTTAGAGGCTCCCCCTGCCACAGTGGACACTCCCACAGTTGACACCGCCGCGTCCGATAGTATAAACATTTCCTGGAATAAACCCCTGACGCAGAATGGAGAGGTCACCGAATATGTGCTGAAACTGAACAATGAGGAGGTTTACCGTGGGAGAGACCTGGATGCAGTGGTGTCAGATCTGCAGCCTCACACGTCATATCAGCTGGTTCTGTCGGCCTGTACCAGCGGCGGGTGCACCACCAGTGCCGCAACGTCTGCTGTAACCGAGGAAGCTCCTCCCACTGGCCTGCTTGCTCCAACTCTGAAGGTGTCTTTGTTTATTCATAACTTCCAGTTAAATCATTTTTGTTTAATGTGCAATAAAGAAATCTGTGAATTTCTGTCCAGAATGAATCTAAACTGGACTTGTTGAAGCCATTTCCTACTCATTGTTATCATTATATATTAGAATAATTATTGCAGATACACCAAGCTCCAACTAATGCAGTCAATACAACAGCCCTCATGAAGGCAGCAGTTGTTGAAACCAAGATGTGATTTGCGGCATGAGAGTTGTTTCTGTCATGTAGCCAACCATTGTGGTTATAAACAGGGCAGACAAAATCATAGAAATAACTGTAAGCATAAGACTATACAATATAAATGGGCATTATGCGAACCCTCAGAAGCTAGTATCTAGTTACGTATATGTTATTATCATCTTTATTACACACATCTACAGTAGATATTCACATCTAGAGATCTGTTTGATGTGACCATTGACTTTTCATTTGAAGGTCACTGGCCCAGAATCAGTAGAGATTACCTGGAGACCACCAGAGCATCCTAATGGCATCATCACAGGCTACGAACTCTACAGAGATGGTGAAGTCATCTATGTTGGCGCGGAGACACATTACCACGACTTCACACTTTTGCCAAGTGTGGAATACAGCTACCTCGTCAGGTCCAACAACAGCAAAGGTGCGGTGAGCAGCGCTGCAGCCTCAGCAAAGACTCACCCGTCAGCTCCTTCTGGTGTTGGTCTCCCCACACTGACACCTCTGGGACCAAGCCAGGTGGGTCATTCATCTCTTCAACCTCTACTGTATGAGTAACAGCTGAATCATGCTGAGTTTTACCATTGTTCTGTCTTTATATTTTTTTGTTTAAAAGTTTTATGTTGTTTTTTCTTCCCAGGTGAGGGTGGAGTGGAGCTCTCCAGTCCGTCCTAATGGAGACATTGTGAGTTACACTGTGTATCAAAGAGATCCAGTCCAGCTTGACGTCACCAGCACCGTGTTCACTCCAGAGGATAGTGCCTTCTCTGACCGACTCACCACACTGCAGGGGCTGGCTCCTTACCACAGGTCAGTCAAAACACAGTTCACCACAGTTACTGTACCGTTAGACTGTTATGCAACAAGATACTGTATATTTATTTATGGATTACCGCTACGTTTTATGTATTGGGTGTATGTAGGACATATATACTATATATAGTATAGTAGTGTGTTTAGTTTAGTTTAGTTTAGTTTAGTTTAGTTTAGTTTATTTATTTGCAGCATAAAAAAGAGGTACAATTACAAAAACAGAAAAGAAACATGAATAGTAAGTGCAGGAGAGGTTAAACCCCTATATGGGCTTATATACTGTATGTATAAGACATATTATAGCTTTAGTTAGTTTTTTTGTGAATATGCTTTACAATGTTTGAGAAGAAAATTAGCCAACACAGTTACAGTCCTATAGTTCCCTGTGTTGTCAGTGCTGTAAGAGACAGACATGTGGGGAGGTGGAGATGAGCATGGGGCAACAAACAAGGCAACAGAGTGCCATCTCTTGGTAACAAAAAACACTGGTTGACTCCTCACAAACCTCCTCAAACTGCTGTACAGTTACAGCAACAGAGCTGAGAGATCATTTTATTTTCACAGTAGTCAATAGATCATCTATTAGGATATTAATGCATTTGCCAAACCGCAGATAAATGGATTTGAAAACAACCTGTCAAACATGCTGTCAAAAGGACAGCATCAAGAAGAAACAGAAAAAGAGAGGGAAAGCATCAACCTTGAGTCAGTGACAATGTATCTATCACTGTCTCTGAGACAAAGACAGCAGTGTGGGAGATGTGTGTGTATGTCCCTCGCTCGCACATATCGGTGTGCTTGAATGTGTTGCCGTGTGTGTGTGTGTGTGTGTGTGTGTGTGTGTGTGTGTGTGTGTGTGTGTGTGTGTGTGTGTGTGTGTGTGTGTGTGTGTGGTAATAAGATTCAGATAATAAAAGCTCATCAGCCTTATCATCTAAAGATCGCTCCCCCTCTCTCTGATGACCTTCTATCCATTCAGCTCATCTTCATTCCCCTCTCTCTATCTTTTCCTCCCCCTCTTTCCCCTCTGTCATCTCTTTTACTTCTCTCTTTCTCTAAAAACACAACAGTGTCTTTAAATTAGTAACCACATGGTGTAGGGCCTGTAACCTGATGAGGCTCGATAGACATTTGGTTATAATAAACATCAATTCATGGCTTTTGTTAAATAGATTATTTTGAGCTGTAATTCAGTCTTCAGTCCCACCAAAATCAAGTTTTTGAATAAATCTGGCACAAGAAATAAGACAAGTAGCATTGTTTTTGTTCATACACAGCAGCACCTTGTTCAAATATTGCTGGCAAAGTTTGGGAGTTTCAAGAGAAAGCCAGTGAGATTATTATTTATGCACGCAGTGTAATTTGCTGATTTATACATTATCTGGGTAACTGTTGGTAGATGTTTTGTTTTGTTATTTGTGCAATCTGTGATCAAAGACAGTACAGTGGTGTCATAGTCAGTGTGTGTGTGTGTGTGTGTGTAGGTATGAGATGCGGGTGGAGGCTTGCACAGCACTGGGCTGCTCCTCCAGTGACTGGACGTCCATCCTCACTCTGGAGGCTCCCCCTGCTGGACAGACCGTGCCACTGTTGGACCTGCAGCCTGACCAACACACCGGCCTACACACCACCTTCCTGCTCACCTGGTCCCCTCCAGTTCAACCAAATGGTAAAGTCCTGCACTATGAGGTGTACCGCAGGCTGGAGCGTCCCACTGACCCCGACAGAAGCGATGCGGCAACACTTGTCTACAGGAATATCTCCACTGTATACAAAGATGAAGGACTCCAGCCGTACACTCTGTACCAGTACCAGGTATAATGCTCTGTGTACATTATTTGAATGTGTGAAAAAAAATCATAATAACTATGATTGAAATGATGAGTTTTTTATATGATAGGCTACAAAACATCCGCATGTAGATATGTGCTCACACTCACAATAGATATAGTCTGTTTTTAGACTCAAAGAAATGTTTTTCAAAAGCCCTGTCACTCACTCCACTTCAATTGATACAGTCCTCTATACATGCCAACGTACACAGACATACACACACAAGCCAAGTAATCAGACAGGTGTTAAATGGAGGGGTCCATATTCATGCTGTTGTGCTGTGCATTGGTGCACTAATTGACAGGCTAGCCCTTTGGAGGCAACAATAACATTAGCATTCCTGCCTGTCAGACATACGAGCCGAGACCAGAGAACCTGAGTAATTGATTGAGTTTGCCTGATTGTGGTGCCGTCTTTATTTACGAGGGTCCTAATTTATGACAGGAGGAGGGAGGGAGGGTGGAGCTTTGGGAGATGACGGGCGGGCAACAGAGCCATTAATCACTGGGCCCTCAGAGCACCCACTTCCTGATTACCAGCCAGCCAATCGAATTAACTGTTAGCCCCCTTGGTAACAGAGCTTGTATTGGAAAGACCTTTTAATGGTGACCGCTACACGTCCCCTGAGGATTTGCCAGGGGGGGATTGGGGTACGTGGACAAGGTGGTGGTATGTGTGTGTGTTGTACATGAGCACATGTACACAACAGTGGTCTCGTGGATGTTTGTATGTGCATGTCAACATGTGTGTGTATGTGTATATGTGAGCGACAGCGAAGCGGAGAAAGTGCATTTTTGGACGGTTCATTAGAAGTTATTGTCCATCCCACCTCTCACTTTAATGCACTAAGATGTCTGTCCATCTACAGAACTATCTGTCTGCCTGGCTTTATTTTTATTTAGCTGTTAATCTGTCTTTGTTGCGATCTGGCTCACATCCTTTCTCTGCCTGTGTTTCAGTCGTACACAAGGACGATAAGTCAGTTCAGTTTAGCACACCACAGTGCAGAGAGAGAAATCATATTAGGCTAATTACACTGGGTCATAAGCTCCTATTGACAGCTTTATGCTTGGTTTTAATTACTGCCCACTTTCACACAACTTAGCCCCTTCACCCCAAGTAGATGCACCCGCCAAGTCGCCCTGTTGGCCTATCAGAGCGCTCAAATCAATTCCGCAGTCCAAGCGTCCAATAAAACGGCTTGAATACTGTCTGGAAGTTTCCTGAAGTCGTTCGTTGCCATGGCGGCTCATTTGCTGCCATGGCAGCTAACAGGGTATATTTTTATTTTGTCTCTGTTAAGCCAAACCATGGCCCAATAGGAGGGGAGAGGAGAGAAAGCAGTAAAAAGTCTGTAGATGATATAAGGACGGAGAGATTAGCTCTGGATCAAGGGCAAGGTGATCTGGGCTGACTTTAGTTTTGAACTTTTTCTCTCTCTTCTGTCTGTGTGGCACAAACTTCTTAATCAAGTCCAAAGCTTTGCGTCACGTTGAGGTTTGAACTGTGTTGTTACTTGGGGAAGAACATGGTTGTTGCTGGGTAGAAGTATTTTATTGCCGCAAGTTATAATTCTTGTGATGGCAGAAGCAAATTGAATTGAAACCCTTCTCAGCAACAAGTCAAGTTACAGTTGCTGAGGAGAAACTATAATGTACTTAGCCGAAAGCCTTTTGCTGTACAGAACCTGGTGCTAATTCACTTTTGCCTTCAACTATTTAACTCAAAACAGCTGTTTATTTAATATGCTGCTGCAAAAGTGAATTACAATGACAGTAACAGTTTGTTGATCACACGATGACAAAGTTACAAATAAAGGTACCGTACAGCCTTTATCATAGAAAGAATATGATGAACATGGTACTTAATGACAATTTTAGTTTTACATGTAACCTTTTATGTAATTATAAGTTGTACACACAGAGCCTCACATAAACACAATGGGTTCATCTCTCCACAGCTTTAGACACACACTTCTCTTTGACCTTTCTTTATCAGTGACAGCATGCCCTTTACCTAACGGATCTCCTTCCGGCCATCCTCCTTCTCACTTTCTCACACATCTGCCTGTTTTTTTTCCCTTCATTTCTCTTCCTGCCATCTCTCCCACTGTTCCTTCATCTTCCTTCATCACCACACAACATTATAGACAGTTCCACAAAAGGAGGACATTGTTATATTTGAACACAGTAAAGGTTAGAGGACTGTTAGAGTGTGTGGTCACTAAGCTTGAACTTAATCTTCACATATAATTGCTTAATTGCTGTCTTGTGATAAGACAAGTGTTTGTATTTATAATTCTGGTTGCATAATTGAATGTAAAAGCAGTAAATCTCTCCATTATTAAAATGTTTACCTGACTATTATTCTACTGTGCAGACTTGGACCTGTGCTGCAGCAGACACTGGCTCCTTGTTGTCAGGCTGTTTGGGGGAGAATGACATCCAACTTGAAGAGACCTTAGATTTTTTGTTGTTTTGGTTGTTGTCGTTGGAAGAATCAACAATTAGTGCAGTGCATTACTCAAGTCAAAGGGTCTGATGTTGAGCCATCTATCAAAGGCTTTTTTTAATGTTGGAGATGTGTGTACACCCACCAACTAAAGACATTGTCCGTGTTAATGCAAACAAAAGTACAACAACGTAATCGATCAACCCATCGATGCAAGTAACCTCAGGAGGAGTCACAAAGATACAAACCAGCACTAAGCTCAAAATTTCTCCTGCTCCCTCTCCTTGTGTCTTGTCCACCCTTGTTCCTGCCCTCCTCCTCTCCATCCCCACTCTCTCCATCTTCTATTCTTCTTTCCCCCTCTCCCATCTCAGTCCATCTGTGCTGTCACTTAGATCAATCAGTCTGATTGATCACAGCCTAATTGACTATTATTGAGGTTAATTCGACTCCTAACACACTTGCATGCACACGCATGCAAACAAAACTCATGATCACAGACACAAACAATAAAACGCACGCACACACACGGACACACACTTTCAAGACTAAAGCTCAGACTCATCCATCTGCCTTCTGCACTACTTCTGACAGGGTACAGATGACTTACACATGCAAATCTCAACCCTGCCTGACCCTGTGCTGTGTACACCGTCTAATTATACCCAACACAAGCACACAAATAAGATTACTGTTTAGGTGTGTGTGTGTGTGTGTGTGTGTGTGTGTGTGTGTGTGTGTGTGTGTGTGTGTGTGTGTGTGTGTGTGTGTGTGTGTGTGTGTGTGTGTGTGTGTGTGTGTGTGTGTGTGTGTGTGTGTGTGTGTGTGTGTGTGTGTGTGTGTGTGTCTGAGAATAACTCCTTGATGAAGGTGAAAAGTAATTGTCATGCAGATATGTTAGTGTTGGGTTGCATGGTGAAAAGGTTTTGCTCTCACTGCCGATGGTGGTTTTGATGGATGGTCCAATGAATTGACTTATATCCTTTTGTTGGTCTTGTGGAAACTGGTAATGAAGAGAAGCCTTCATCATCAAGACTTAATAAAACATCTAAAATCCTATGATGGAGGAAGAAATTTTGTGTGACTCTCATTTTGTGCTGCATGTTCCCTTAATTAGTTCAAACCTAATGATATTATCGACTAATGCAAAGTTTTGACCGACAGGTTTGGGCAGTGAATTCGGCCGGTTATACTGAGAGTCCGTGGGTCAGTGGGAGGACGGGCTCTGCCCCACCTGAGGGTGTAGGCCCACCTATCTTCAAGCGTATTTCAGCAACCTCAGCGGTAGTGGACATCCGTCCTCCAGCTCAGCCCAATGGGATCGTCAGCCTTTACAGAGTATTTTCACTGAACCACAACAACCTCACACTGGTAAAGCAACACAGCACCATGGTTGATAATTTACTTAATGCTCTTATTTACATTTTTGTGCAACTTTCTGTGAGCACTGCCTCTCCCTCAGTCTCTGCTATTGTCTCTTCTTCCCCCATGATCCACTCACTTACTCTCTTGATACAACAGTAATCTAAAATGTGAACTTACTTCATTATCCTCTTCTTGTAGCTCTCAGAGGGCACATCCCATCAGCAGACACTCCATGGTTTGCGTCCTTACACCCAGTACTGGGTAGTAGTAGAGGCCTGCACCTGTTATCAGGTAATAACTAGCAGGGTAGCTGTTGTATATTCTGTTCTTGAATTATCTGCTCTGCTTGGCTATTTAAGCCTTAAGTCTTTTGTGATCTTTACTTTCCAAACTAGTAGTGAGCCAGTACAAAAAAAGAAGACATGATGAATTCATAGTTAGACTGAGAGGAGGATAGTCAGTTTAAATTTGCATTCACATCTTTCATGTAAAAACAGCAGAACGGTCCCCGCTGTAGGTCGTATCACTTGGTAGACAAATATGAAATTGTGACAGTTGTCTTGTATTTATCATATGGAATGAAACAACTTAAAGCAGTCTTCACATAGCCACTTAATACTTTTACCAAAGTAGTTTTTGACACAAGTAAACACACTTCCACTTGAGTGGTATATACTGTAGTAATTAATGTTTAACACAGTTTAGGTGAAGCGTTTGTCTTAATATCAACATTTCTACTGGATGTGTATGTAGTTTTTTACTTTTGAAAAAAAAAATCTGCCTGGATACAGCCCTTATGCGATAACGAGATAAAGTCTCTGTTTTGAACATTTGTCAGTGCTGTAGCCAGGGTCCGCTGAGTGAGCTCCTCACCCTGACTGCACCGCCAGCCCACCAGCCCCCTCCTCGTCCTGTCACCCTGACCTCCCGCTCTGTTCAGCTGGACTGGGACGAGCCTCTGGCACCTAACGGGATCATTGAGAGGTGAGTAGACGCATAAACACGAAACGTTTGCATTGAAAAAACTATTTGCACTCAGACTGATTGAACAGATACATGTACCATCATTTAATTCCCACTCCTGCTCTTTATGTCTGTTTCCAGCTGTGAGCTACATCTGCGATCACCTTGCCCACAGCCCCCCCAGCCTGTACCTCTGCCCTGTGTTGAAGGACCAGTTGAAATCTGTTTCTTTGGCAATAAACGAAGCTACAATGTAACAGGTGAGTGCGTAGCTTTAGTCAAGGCCAGATATTTTTAGAATTTACGATGACACTTAGATGTCCTGTTTCTCTTAATAAAAATATCACTTAAGATGAAAGAGTCAGCAAATGTAAATGTAAACTGTGCAGGTCTCAAACCGTACTCCACCTATGAGCTGAGAGCAGCCTGCTTCAATAACATGGGCAGCACTGCCTCCAACTGGACGACTGTGACTACACTCAGTGAAGGTAACAAATGCATCAAATACCTTCACTTCAAACCTTTATTTATTCAGGGAAGCCAATTGAGAGCAAGCTCTCTTTTACAATGATGCCCTGATCACAAATATAGAACAACACACACAACAGCAACACCAATCAACACACACAACAGCAACACCTCAACCCTCCGTGATTAACCAGTCATAACAAAAAACAGAATCACATCCAATGTTTGTCTTACCCTCTGTTTCTCCCTCTTTCTCTCTCTCTCCCTCATTTCTTCCCTCCAGCTCCGGAGTATGTGTCTCCTTTCTCAGTGGGAAGTAATCTGACTGTCATATGGCTGGACTGGGCAACGTCCTTCTCTCTCAACGGATACCTGAAGGAGTACAGCGTCACTGAGAGCCAGCTGAGGGTCTATACCGGCTTCTACAGCAATCTCCATGTTCCACGCATCTCACAGAAAAGTTAGAGCACAAACTCTCACAATGGTTATCTCAGCACAACATCAGATCTGGTGCAATGCTGTAACAAATGCATCAGTAATACGGAATATATTAATGTACATGTACAGTAAATATACCGTACTACAAACTACACAACAATCCTCTACCTTCATTTGAACATGAAATATGTTTCTTTAATCCATTTGTCTCTCTCCCTCCGTTCTTCTCAGCTCTTCTATTTCAAATAACCTGTACTACCAACAGTGGCAGTGCCAGTACTCCCACCATCAGATACAGCCCTGCCACAGGCCTCGGTAACACACACACACACACACACACACACACACAAAGTCAAAAATCAAACCTGAAGTTGAATATTCCACAGTGATTTGAGAATTTGTTTCTTATATTCTCTTCCACATTTTAATCTCATCAATCTTTCTGGGCATTACGTTTTTATTACATAGTGTTGTCGAAGGATAAAGCAGAGTAAGATAAAATAAAAATAAATACAATCTCTCTCTTGTTTTCCATCTTCCCCTCTCTCTGCAGATCCTCCTGAGCCTGAAGACAATGGCACACAGGGTGTCAGCATCTCAGCCACTCCAGTTTACTCTGAGCTGTGGTTCATCCTGCTGTTAGCGCTGCTGGGTCTCTTTCTGCTCGCAATAATGATCGGCCTAGTGCTACAAAGGTATTCTATGTACTAATAGAGTTTATTTTCTTGTTAATGTCGAGAAAATTCATGCATAAAACTGAGCGTAACTTAGAGTCGGTTGATTGTTGATCCAGAGCTGGGCCACAAGTCCCACAAAGGTTTTAGGTATACAGAGCTCACTTATATACTCTGGCCCCGGATGATTCAGATGTGATTAAATCTTTTTTAAATCAATTTTGAAAGAGTCCCTCTGAAAGAGACTGGAAGCCAGTGCAGCTGAAAAGAAAAGGGGTGTTATGATTTTTCCCCTTTTATTTCAGAGCTCTGAGGAAGAATCCAGCAGCCAGAGAGCGCCCTCCGCTGGTCATGCTTCAGAAGACCAGGAAAGCTGGAGGAGAGGCGTACATGGTGAGAGTGGCCGAAAAACAAGGCACTTAGAAAAAGAGTGTGACAAGATGGCTGAAAGGAGAAAAGACAGAGAGAGGTAGCCAGGGTTAGAAAGAAGATAAAGAAATATTTAGTGATACAAGAATAAGTAGGCGGCACGGTGGTGCAGTGGTTAGCACTGTCGCCTCACAGCAAGAGGGTTCTGGGTTCGAACCCGCCGGCCGGCTGGGGCCCTTCTGTGTGGAGTTTGCATGTTCTCCCCGTGCATGCGTGGGTTCTCTCCGGGTACTCCGGCTTCCTCCCACAGTCCAAAGACATGCAGGTTAGGTTAATTGGTGAGTCTAAATTGCCCATAGGTGTGAATGAGAGTGTGAATGGTTGTCTGTCTATATATGTTAGCCCTGCGATAGAATGGCGACCTGTCCAGGATGTACCCCACCTTTCGCCCAAAGTCAGCTGAGATAGGCTCCAGCTCACCCGTGACCCTAGTGCAGGATAAGCGGTATAGAAAATGAATGAAATGAAAAATGAAATGAATGAACAAGAATAAGTGAGGAGATAAAATAGTTTCACAAGTATTTTGACTGCATCTTATTTCTGATGAAGAAACTAACCCTAACCCTGTCACGCCAACGCTGCTTGAAGGAGAGAAATTAGCTTACACGTGTAGAATCATTGTTTTCATACTAGACTTGTTCTATAAATGTATTTGTTTGGATGTTTTCAACCTTGATTTAAGGCCTAATGAGGAACAGGGGCTGACATTTTGATTCAGTTAGAGGCCCTATACATAAGGTAGCTGTTAAATAAAGAAGAAAAAGATTAGTCATCTGACACATTCAAAACGTTCCATGTAGAGACATCATCCCATTTAACCATTTCCCAAACAAACTATTCCCAGTAATTGACAGTATCTCCTACCAAGGTAAAACTCTCAACTTTCCACCCTTTTCATTGGTTGATTCAGTGGTTTATTCATACTACTCCTTTATTTATTTTTTCTCACATAACTTCCTCAATTCATTTAATTTTTCTTCCGTTTTTCACCTCAGTTTTTAATTTCATGTCAACCTTTCCTTCCCTGTGTTTCTTTCTTTTATGTTTTCTGATTCTCTTCTTCAATATACTATCTCCATCCCGTCTCTCTCTCTGTCTTTCTCTCTGTCTCTCAGAGGCCCAGTCCTGAGCTGTGCTCTAAACATCACTCCAGCTGTGTGCTGCTCCCCGATCGCCACACAGTAAGATTGATTCCCAGTATTTTGTTGTCAAAACCCTAAATGCTTATTTTATTGTCCCCCCGCAGTTTGACACTGTAGCAGACTGTGTTGAGATCAGCAACGTTATACTTAAAAGCTTCACTGTTTACACTGAGGTAGGGGTTTGTGAATTTGTGTGGATGCCTTTGTGCGCATGCCTGTTTCGTTTGTGTACGCATGCTTTTGTTGTGTGTGCGTGAACAGCGGTAAGGGGCGTTGTTTAATGTACACATCAGTAAGTACAAAAGTATAAAACCTCGGGGCAGTGTTTAGCTCAGTTGGTGGAGCGGCTGCCCCATGTGTTGAGGCTGCAGTCTTCGCTTCGAGCGGCCCTTTCCTGCGTGTCACCCCATCCCCATTTCTGGTCTCTCTTTCAACTGTGCTTTCCATTAAAGGCAAAAAAAACCAAAAATATATATAAAATAATATATATATATATATATATATATATATATATATATATATATATATATATATATATATATATATATATATATATATATATATATATATATATATATATATAAAACCAAAATTTGGCTGCATGTGTCTGCTGTGATTTTGTTCCTGCACAAATATGCACATATTTTAAGAGATTTTACTCAGCTCCTCTCCAATTTGTTCTTGCTGACTAGTGCCTCCTGCTGAATTTTTGATATTATGACAATGGCAGTCTCTGAATTTCAATGTAATGATAATTGAAATGTAATATGAATATACATCCCTTATTTGAAATAGATATTTTCCTGTACAGAGACAACATAATCAAGATCATACACCCTACCTACAGTTGTATTTAAGCTTTGTCTCAAAATGTATGGGATGATGAACATAAACTTTCCTCAGGTGGAATTGCAGTTCAAAATTTATAGCAGGGTTTTTGCACATCATAGATCACCTCACAAAACTGAACCGCCCACTTTTTTCAGATTATACCACACTTTTCCCAGCCTCATTGTTCTCCATTCACTTCAGTCCCATATGAAAATCGATATGCAGAACATTAACATACAGTCAATGGGTGTTGGTACCGTATACCTGTGTGTCTCCTAATCAAATTTGGGTTGGTGTGGTGATGCATTGCATTTTTAAAAGTACACCATACACTGAAATATTGTGTTTGCAGTGTTGTGAAGTGTTTGATTTGTAAATTGTTTTTCAGGGAATGGCAGACACAAAGATCGTCAGCAGCAGCTCACGGTTCAGCCCCATGTCCGTCATGAGGGCTCCCAGCCAAACAGACCTGAATCAAGCCTATTCCCAGCATTCCCTGCACCGCAGTGTCAGTCAACTGATCGACAGGAAGTCACTGATGATGGAGGAAGGAAGCTGGGACAACCCAATGGGACAGGATTCTGGCCTGGTGAGGACAGACACGTTACAAATACAATTAAATAAGAGTTGCAGTTGAGGTCAGTGATTACAGCACAGACGGACCGGCCCTGTCAGGAGAACCAGTGTCACCACAAATTGGGGCTTTTATTACTAACTCTGATGGATTTGACTGATCTGTGGGACACAGCATCACTGGACCATAGAATTAGATAAAAGACCCTGCTGTAGCTTTATCACAGGAACATTTGCTTTTATTTCAACTGTTTTTACCTGATCTTTGTAGATTGACACTCAACACAGACTTAAACCTTTGAACTTAAAAAAAAGATGAATTGAAAAAAAAAAGTATCAAGGGGAAATGCAGAGCAGCACAGGTGAGATTGACATCAATCTCACGTAGGAAGTAACAAAGTTATCTGATCTTAACACAGTGCAAACTATGCAAACCATTTCAGTCTGTGCATGTTTTGTAAACAGAGACTAACCTCAGAAGGAAAAAGCCTGTGAAGTCATCTACATTGTTCACCCGAAGAATATGCAAAATCAGAATCTCTGCTTGGAAAAACAACATGCTGAGCTCCTAGTTTATGTTTTTTGTCGATCTTCTTTTTGATGCCTCCTTTTCTTTTCTTTCAGTACGTGGAGGAAGATGAGTTTGTGGGCGCCATCAAGGCCTTAAGTTCTGTGAAAAGGGAACACACCATGTTCACTGATACACATCTTTAAGACAAGATCCCGACATCTGATCAGGTATCGCAGTCACAATTCAGACCCGGTTTCAAACCCAGAGACTGAAATGTTCAAGCATGTTATACAGTGTTGGCTGAGGACAGACGGGATTAATCAACTGTAGTCTGGAGTCTTGAAAAATACCAGGTTAGAAAAACTGTTCACCAATAGTTGCTTCGGAGAGTGTAATCATGTTTTACTAATGTATCGACATCAGTGCACACAGACGTGAAGTCGGTCAACTGTGACTGTGTCGGCTGTGAGTTAAAAAAGCTACAGTAAGTTGTTTGAATGTACCCACGCCTCGGTCGTCATTATACAGTTTGTTCTATCAGATAAAGAACGACAACATTCTTCAAATGACTTAGACCACACCGCCAGAGTGATCAGAGTTTATTATGATTCACTCTCTCTGCTTGTCCAGTGTTTGTAGTTTAGTTATTTAAAGTGCAGAAAGCTCAGCTATAGCAGTTTAACTTGTCAGTGATAAGAATCAAACCAGACTAGAAAGCATTTAATATCAAGGTTTCAGTCACATCTTCTGCTTGAACAAGCTGTTGTGCCTAGTAAGCTTAAACTTTATCAATAACAATAGTCCTTTAGTCGTATCAAGACAAATGGCCTTGGTGTTAGTTTTATTACAAAAATGCCAACTACTATTGCTGTATTTTTTTTTCTTACGTAATGTTTTAGATGTAGCAGGGAATCACAGATGTGCCGTCTGACTGTTGTGATTATGTGACCTAACTTGAAGGCCCTATCTGAGATTTTAATGACCATGTCAGTTTGTGAACATACAGTTTATGTCTAAACTTAGAGGGATACTTTGTAAGTAAGCTTTGTGCAGCTTTGGTAAAGTTGAATGTCTGCAGTGACAGTGTCAGTGTTGTTTGAAAGACATTTCTTCATTCTCGTATCATGAACACAATCGTCTTAAAAAGAGTGAAAAACAAAAAAAAGAAAATCTCTGCAGTGTCCTGTTTTGTTTTCGTGGCAGGAATCAAACATTAGTTTTGTCTCAGTTCAGAGGCCCAGTCCATCCCAATATTCATTGTGTGCCAGTGATGGATCAGTTTTCAAAAAGATGAACTGGTGGACAGCAGAGGGCCGACAGGAACTCCTCTGTGTGGCCTTCAGGGACCACGTCTTTGTACACAGTGTCCAGAGGATGCGACCTCTGAACTGGGACACAGCTTGTGTTTATATTTTAATTCCACAGATTGGGTAATTAACATCATGGATACAGTATTTATCAGGGCAATGTTGAATTTGTGTGTCATATTGATGGGATTTCATATTTTTGTGTACAAAATTGAAGCCTACTGTATTATTATTATTATTATTATGTCCTTCTCTTTTTTTAAGCTGTCAGTATTATTTATGGTTGTTCTATAAAAAGTCTTATTTACAGATGTTTCACTGATCAGTGTTTGTGTTTTTCTGGTAAACTATACATAACAGCCAGTGGTTTGGAAAAAACTAGTTGTAGTAGTGATCTTACAGTATCACTCAGTACATGTACGTAGTATATATCTATATGATATTATACTTGCATAGTGTTAATATATATAATAATAATAATAATAATATCATATATTTTCCACATTTTTCTGCCTATACAGGGCAGAAATAGAGGCAGACACAGACAACCTTGTACAAACATTATACTGTATTACATCATAATGAGGAGACACAGACGTACCAACGCTATGTTCAAGCCATTTCACAATATCAGTGCATGAGGTTCAAAAGGACAGTAAACCAGTGACACATGGGCATTTGTTCCATAATGAGAGAGAGTGACATTGTGCCACGGTTTAAGTATTCATGCGACTTATAAGATATGCAGTGGCGAAAGCTAAAGAGTTTGCACATACGTTACAGTTAAATGATGTGTGTTTGTGTGTGAGTTAGGTGCACACTTGGAGACATGAGTGGGAGTTAGTTTAACAGTCTACTTGTGTTATACCCTTCAACATCTATAGACACACAGTAAATTGTATTAAACACATTCTTGCAGCACTAATACCATACTGTAGTTTAGTGGATGTCACATTTAGATAAAACTGCTCTGTCTAAATGTGTTTCCTACAAAGACTCAGACTGGTTGTGAGTTGAGTTAGTAAAACACTGATGTGCCATCAGCTGTGTAAAGACTTAAGTTTTCACACTCACCCACACTAGCACAAACACACAGAGGGGCGAGTATCTCTGTCAAAACTATAAAGCTGTAATTTAGTTTTGCTCCTATGTCCCTTAAGGGGACATCAAGGCAAGTTTGAAATTAACAAACTGGCAGTAACAACCTTGCCCTCGCTCAAGGACATCAGTCTGACAAGGGCACTTCTAAAACATTCACAGCCACATTCACAGCTATTGTCAGCTACGGAGAGAGGGAGAGGTTGTGAAAAGAGAGCTTGTAGAGTGATTGTAAGGGACAGTATGGCCCTGAGCTACACACACACACACACACACAAACACAGGTTTTTATTAAACTCATAAATCACAATGACGACAGACGGCGTCTCAGAGAGGAGACTGTCTGAGCGGGAAGGTTAGTGAAATGAAAGCGTTGGGGAAACACACTCACACACACACACTCTCTCTCACACACACACACCTATGTGACACTCACACTTTGGCACTTTATCCACACAAACCACGTGCAAACAACTCAGCAGTGACTGGCAGCTCTTCTCTCAGGCTGTTTAGTCTTTTTACTGAGTCAAGTTTTAAAGGTGAAACTGCAGATGAGATTTAAGCTGCTTCAACCAAAACACAAGTCACACTGAGCAGCGATGGTTTGTTTGAATTCATTGTCAAAGTTCCCGTCATCTCACAAGTGACACAAGTGACACAAAAAGACTCATCTCAAATTATTTTTTATTGATCTTTCCAATTACTCTTCCACTGGCCTGGAAAACTGGACTGAAAATAATGATCCCAGAACAATGTCTTGTTGTTGTTCAACACAATCTGTTAAAACATGCATACCAGATTGATTTATTTAAAAAAAAAAAAAAAAAAAGAAAGACAAAAGGTAAACAATGTCTAGACTGCAAACTGATGCTCCTGATTTCTTTCCAGCTGTGTTGTTATTCAGGTTGAAATTATACGCTATATTTGATTTAGTTTCATAGGCAATTGTAAATAATAGTACAACATAATGCAGCATTTCTAACATACACAAAATAAAACGATGTTCAGGGCAGTTTCGACAAACAAAAATGTAATCCTTTTAGCTCACCAGTGTCTGGCTGTAATGTAATGTAAACACAGCCAAAGAGGAACTGAGGGACGACGGATAAGGACAAACAGACAGACAGTTATGTGCTGAAATACACTTTAAACCTTATATTTTATATAAAATAAACACTAGCAAGTTACTTTAATATTAGTCTTAATAGTGCAAGTGCAAATGCAGTTAGGTCCAATAGCATGGTAATATCGATGTAGGCATTATATGATTATCAACAATATGATAATAATGAACAGCAGTGTAAGTATCGACAAACAATCACACACGTCAATGCATCCGTATTAGGATTTTGTTTTGAATATGTATGTCTACTTAACGTACACTTGGATATCAAACGGTTGTGTATAAAAATGTACATATTTGTACAGGCAGGGACCACGTGTTATATATATTTATGCTGAAATGATGAGCAATGTGTGAGGTTACATAGCTGCTAAATTTGGCAAATTATAATAAACATTTAAGGAAAGTTTTATTTTAACCTACTCAGCTTTTTTTTATGTTTTCATGTGTTTTACAGCATGTGAATTGTAACAAAAGTACCATTTATCAGGAGCAGCCCTGGCTTCTTTAACTTATGCTAAACTCACTAAACTCTTCCAGTGGCTCCAAAAGGTTTGAACAGTAAAGAAGAAGGTTTAGCTCACAGAGTTATTTCACTAATAAAGGTTGCTGCCATTTTCCTTCAAGCTATCCAGTCCGTCCAGCCCACTACTACATTACCCAAGGTGCTTTGCTTTTGTGTCGTACAGAGCGTACACACGTTTTACCTTTTATAAAAACAAGACCAACAACAACAACAAAGTTCCTCTGATGTTGGGAAATGAGATGGACGTTCCAGTTATCGTCTACTTCAGGATTATATACAAGAGACATCTAATGCATATTGACCACACATCAGTGATTTACCATACATAAGTCATAAAATCTAATTGGGCCTGGTGCATCAGACAAATCTAGCCAACGCCAGAGTGGACAGGTCCGTTAATGTGGCTACACAGTGAGCTCCACCTTCACAAGCCTTTGGTCAGAATCTTTTTCAACTAAAACACACAAACAGGCTGATAACCATCAAACAAGTTTAAATAAGGCACTGCAACAGTCATCCAAACAAGATAAGACACATTGCCACCTGTATCCAAGAGAGTAAAGTGATGTAGTGTAGGTCCTTCTATTGAGTTGAGTGTAGTTATATTGTGATACTTTAAAAAACTTAAATATAACCCATAATATTAAATATAACCCATAATATTTAGTGTGAGCTTGCACAGGCACCACCGTGAAGAAACAGACAGAATTTAAACAGGAACACGAGCCCGTTTTAGTTTTTTTTAACTTGTGAACTGTGAGCACAGGTGATTTAGAGTGAAGAGCAATAAAACACGAGCCAGATAATTAGTCTCGGTCTAAATATGAATATGTAAACTTTAAAGCATTAAAAACTGTTTTTCTTTCTATATAAAATGTAGCTAAAGGTGATGTGCTGTCACTGTCAGTGTGAGTGTAATATCTTGGATAGATCTACAAAACAACAAAGGTTCCTGCTGCGAGCGCAGGATAAATAAAATTCATGTTAATATAATAAATGTTTTATGAAAATGCCTCAAATTGCTGCATTGGAGCACAGTCTTTCCTGCCAAGGGTTTTATGCTAAAAATAAATCAACAATTCAATTGGCCTGTCAATAAAAAGCTAAATGTTAATCAACCAGTTCCAGTAAAAAGTAGCCACAACCCTCCGGCAAAGTTAATATGTTTTAGGTAAGAAAAAAAAAAATCCACCATGAGACAAATTGCACATGTTTTCAGAGATGCTCCACGTCATCATGAGTTCTTTCTCTGAAAGAGCTGACTGCTGAAAACTGTTTGGTGATAAAGACATTTTCAAATCTGGGTGTTTTGTAACTCCCCTTACCACACTGTAAGTTAGTAAAACCTTAAAATCTGATAAAAGAACAGTGTGTGTGTCTTTGTCAATTCTATTTTGTAGCTGTTTTCGGCTCTCACAGGCTAAATAACACATGCATCACATGTTAGAAACCCCCATTCTGTTATCAGTACTGATACTCTTCTTTTTTATAAGTCTATGAACCCTGTTGAGTTAACTGATTCAGTCTTGTCTGTGGTTTAACACCTGATTGTGCTTAAAACCAAACAGGCAGCCACATCATGAAAAAAACAGACTTGCCTGTTGCTGTAGTTACTGTACGTTTGCTGAGCCGTCAAGTGAAGAAGAGAAAACTATTTCAGCTGTTCTTCAGCTCTGACCTGACAAATTAACGTCATCACCAGTCGCCATGAAAGCAAATGGAGAGTGATCAAAAACAAAACACTGCTAGTGCCAAGATGTTGAAACCACTTCCTCATTTCAGGCTTTGTACTCAAAACCATGACAAGTTCCACTGACTTCAATTAAAGGCGTTTATCGTTAAAATAAAAGTTTTTCCAGCCTTGGGAGCAAATATAGTGGAAATTCTGCACTGAGACCCAGACTCATTATGTGTGAGCTCCCAAAAACAAACCTTTACCTATTTAAACCCTGAATCTGACACAGTAGGCTGTTCGTGCACCAACAGGACTTCGCCATGAAGTGATTTCACTGACTGGGATAAGAAAAGCAACAGGGTTTGGGCAGATTGTGCGTTTTCACAGGCTGCTGTCCTGATTGGATGGCTCTGGGGCCAGCTTCCTGTGTCGCGGTGAGGTGGAGGAGGCAATTTTGGTCGGGGAAGGGGAAGCGTTAGAGGACGAGTCGCTGCCGCCGCCTTCAGATCCGGACGGGAGGGAGGACAGGTGAGGAACTGGGGGCGCTCTCTTCCTCCCTAGAAAGCCTCCTTCTAGTACTCCCCTTTTCCGCCCTCCTCCCTCTGCCTTCATCCCCTCTCCCCCAGATCCCGCTCCTTCTCCCTCCTCTGATGGGGGCACTTTTCGCCTAACGTCAGCCCCAGGTATCGGGCTGTCTGGAGGTTGCCGTGGAGTTTCTTGACTGACTTCTGCCTTCGCCGCAGAAACCCCAGCAGCAGTCGAAGCCCCGATGTTAAGGTTAGAGCTCGCACCGGTGCTTCGGCTAGCCCAGAGCTCCATGACGGAGGATCTCCTGTCGCCGTCCTCGGGTCCAAAGTCACAAAGTGAACGCCGGGCGTCTGGGAACTGACCGGCGCTTTGGGTGGAAATTTGACCCGTGCTGTCCAAGACACCCCGACCCAGGCTGAAGTTCTGAAAGTCTCTATGGAAGCAGAAATGCATACATGTCAGTTAAGGGTGGAGAGGAGGAAAGATGCAGAACAGATCAGAATTTTCCAAGTGTAAATGTTTCATTCACAAGTCAAAAACTACAACATCTTAATCAAAAAGTACAGTGTCAAACAAATATTTCACCGGTAGCTGTGGAAGGACTCGGTTCGTCGTGCGCGGGCCAGCAGGGGGCTCTCTCTGTACGGACGCACAGCTCCATAAGTAGCCTGGCTCTCAGGAATGGGCTCCTGGACCTGTAACTGCAGACTGAAGGAAATAAAAGAAGAGGTAAGACTTAAACGCTAATTAAAAGTCTTTGTTTATCTTACTATAAGAAGGTGTTCTCCGTTGTTAAAGGGATAGTTCAACATTTTGGCAAATTGGCTCATTGCCATAATCCCTGTAGTTTTAGGAGTAGGTTTATTACCTTTAATCGTCGGTGCAAGCTATTTTTAGAACGGCGGAGCAGAGCCGTGAGCTGCTCAGAGCTACGCTATGGAGGCCAATGGGATTTCTTGGTTTCCCTCATCAAACTCATCAAATATACAATCCAACAACTCCAAAACGCTCTTGTGGACAAGTTGTGACCTGCACATTCACCGCGCTATGAGATAGTAACGGAACGTTACGAGACAAGAGTTGTTTTAGAGGTAAATACAGAGACTGCTTGCCGAAAAACTGCACTTGACAGGAACACGCATCAGTGGTTTTGCATGAATTTACCTCTAAAACAACTCTTGTCTCGTAACGTTACATTTTTATCTCATAGCGTGGTGATGGTGCAGGTCACAACTTGTCCACAGAGTTGTTGGATTGTGTATTTGATGAGTTTGATGAGGGAAACCAAGAAATCCCATGAGCCTCCGTAACGTAGCTCTGAGCAGCTCACGGCTCGGCTCAGCTGTTCTAAAAATGGCTTGCACCGACAATTACAGAAAACAAACCTACTAGTATGACTATAGGGACAACGGCAATTGGCCAATTTGCCAAAATGTTGAACTATCCCTTTAATACGTACATAGCTAAGCAAACACAGTTCCTTATTTTTTACGTATACTTCATGTATTTGTTAGAGCTGAAGGTAAATAAGGTTAACACAATGTTTTTTTTTAACCTCGAGCAGGACTCTCGTAGGCGTGTGTGGTGCAGCACAGAGGGGGCGGGGCTAATATTTGGTGTAGCACAGCGGGAGGTGCTCAGGTCACATTGGTCCAACAGCTGCAGCAGCTCCTCCTCTGTAGGTCCACCTACATCTATTAAACACACAAACACACACACAGCTCATCAGAAGAAACATTTCTATCAAGTCCTAGTAAGTGTGATCTTCTGTATTTAACAGTGACTCTTCCATATGTCTATATCTCTTATTTCCTCACCCTCTTTCTTCTTCTCCTCTCCTTTGTTAGCAGTGTCCATCGCAGTGGTCAGGTCCCACATTTGGATGCTGCCGTTGCCGTGACCGGTGAACAGATAGCGCCGAGGTCGTGACCCCATCCGACTGGAACCTTCGCATTCCCGCACCATGAAGCAAGAGATGGTTGTCCCGTCCACTGACTGCACCTCACAAATCCTGACGAACACAAAAACTCAGCCAAGTAGCAAAAGCCAAACAGAAAACACGCCAGCAGCTTGAATAAAGGGAAAGGAGGACATAGACGGGTGGAGGACATTATACCTTTTTCCAGTTGACGAGAGCCTCACAAACAGTTTGTTGGTGATGGGAATGACCTTCTGGATGAAAACCTGCTGATCGTCTCTTTCTCCAAATGGACCTGAAAGAAGAAATCGCACCATCTGAGCTTTGGCATCTCACACCCGGAGTCAATCAACAACCACAACAAAACGCTGGCAGAAAACACAAGAATGCAAATATAGAATTACAGCGACAAAACTACAGTTTGATTCATTCACGTGATTGGTATTGTGCGTTATTGCCAGCTTTTCAGATGAGAGGAACAGCTGGAAACAAGGTCATCTTATTTACATATAGTGGAAGTCTTATCTACTGAACCTGGAAGATAAGGGCTGATCTGTTTCAAGCACAGTCTCACACAATCTATATTGGACTGCAAACTTTCATTACAATTATCAGCTGCTAATTAAGTTATTCTTTATTATCGTTTATGGTGAAGCATTGAAGAAACTAGAGATTTTTCAGTTGTACATTTTCAATTTACAATAACAAATGACATTTATGCATTTTCTTTCATAAAATTAGCTTGAAAAGTGGCTGATTATCAATCTATTTTCTATTATTTTGGATTATCAAAATAATAATGCAGATTATTTGTCTGTCGATCAGCTAATCAATTACTTATAACCTATATTTATCCTATCACATTAATCTCTCTTTCCACATTCTCTTCCCCTCGTCTCTCACCGATATCATTCCCAGAGCCGTAGCTCCCATGACTCTCCGTCTCCTCCAGGGACAGTATTTTGAAGGACGCCAGAGGGGTGGAGCCTGGCTGGGTGGAGATCATCCCCCTGAACCGGGTCACCGTCCATGTCCGTACGTGGTTGTTGTCTGCACACACTGACACACGCACAAAAGAAGAACACACATACACACACAGAGGTAACAAGAGAGACCACAATGAACAAATGATTAGATCATTGTCAACAGTCTGTGTGTACTGCTTCCTGCCTTGTATAATCCTCTACAACCTACACTCTTTATCTCAAGCATCGCTCCGTCCGCAGGGAGGCTGACTAAACCTCCGACCTGCTCCACCTCCCTCACCTGACACCAGATGTTTTTCAGACAACATGATCTTTGTCACTGGACTCCTGTGCACAGTGAACGTCTGAAAGAGCTGCGGGCCTGATCCCACTGTCTCTGGGTGCTGCACGATCACTCGCACTGCACCGCTGCTCGTCCCATAGGCGATCTCTATCCAGTTCCCACTAACACCTGAGCACAACAAAAGATAAGAGAGGTCAGAAAAAGTTCATTTATGATGATTTTTTTTTAATGTTAGAGCACCAACCTGATGAAAAAACTCCGTGCTTACTGGTTTTAGGTGTGAGGTAGACAGACAGCGCAGTGATGGCATCGTTTGAAGGGTCATGATAAAGCTCAGTCACCAGAAGATCATTATCCTTCATCCTCAGTGGAAACTTTTGCATATCTGACAGGAAGAGAGAGGCCCATTCATATGTGCTGAGGTTGGAGTTTTATAGCATTTTATACATTCAAAACACATTAGAGAGAAAGTATTATAGTATAGTATAGTATAGTATAGTATAGTATAGTATAGTATACTGAACCACACCCTTGTACTGAAATACGGGCTTCCATTGGAGCTTACAAATGTCCAGTAAACTAAATGACAGACCACAGATAACTATGCTGTGTCTCAATTAGAATACTTATATGAGTACACTGTCATGAAGTATACTATGTGTATACTGTACTTACTTCTGTAGTGTGTGAATTTCCACAGTTAATGTTGTCTCAAATAAATACTGTCATTGTGCACCTACAGGGAACTAACTAACTAACTATCGCTTTTGTTGCCAATGTCTTTTTCTTTTTTTGACTGCTATTGTCGCCTGTCAACACATCTACCGGCTTGTTTTGTTTGTAATTTCAATTTGCGATGATGAATGCCTTGCTTGTAATTTTTTTTTTTTTTGCTTGCTCCTCTTACTGGTGGAAAACATTGGCCTACGTTATGCTGATTTACATTATATTCTGCTACGTAGCCACGGCGGCGACCATTGATGGTGGGAAGTGTCCATCGTTCCATACTCAACTTTTTGACCGTTATGAGGGCACCATCCGTGTGCTTACAGTAGACTGCATTTTGACATACTTGTCGGTGTGAATGCACTTACATACTCAAAATAGTTTAAGTATGGAAGTATTCGAATTGAGCCACAGCACTAGCCTTATGTTTGTGAACGTGTGTGTACCTATGTAGTAGATAGAGCCGTTGTTGCAGCCCAGTAGTAGGAAGGATCCTGCTGTGTCACAGCTGGTGATGGGAACCACATCTTGAACCTAATGCACACACAGAAAGGGAGCTCACAATCAGCACAATGTGTGAGAATAGAAAATGTACTCTACACTGTAGCGTACATTATATACTCTTGCACACACATTCATATGGCCTCATACCTGCCAGTGCTGTGTGACCGCATTCCACACCCCCACCTTCCCCGTGTGGCTCGTAGCCACCAGCTGGTTCCCGATGAAGAAAAGGTCATCGACAGGTACACCGAGGCTGAACACACCTGCGTGTCAGGAGAGACGATGAGATGAGACGGTACTCACTACAATTTAAGCATCTCCGTCTAGATAATGCCTTCTCTCGTTGTGATGTAAACCAACCTATCTCATTGCCACTGCCTCCATCCTGGATGCTCCAGAGGATGATGCTGCTTTCAGAGGCCGCGGCCACCATCTTGTCCTTGTCTCCATGTGGGCCCCCCACCACCTTGGCGTTAAGTGCAACCCGTTCAATGGTCCAGTCAAGGTAAGGCGAGGAAAACACCTGCTGCCATCCAGAAGATTCCTTTATCCTGGCATGAGATCACACAAACACAAACATTTTTTTCTCTGCTTTATTTATTCTTTTGACTTCCTGTGATACAGAGATTTGTAACGTTAAAATCGAGGTCAGTGATAAACATGCAGGTCCGCTGTGAAGCTGCATGTGGGTTGTTGTTTGTTTTTTTTAAGTGTCTGCACCACCAGCTTTCATAAGGATGTGAGCAGCCACTGATGCCCTGATAGAGACCTGCATGTCTGACACAAGGGCCGCTTCTACACATTTCCTATGAATCAATTCCTCTTTTTTAACCATTATCACATTTCATTTTTTACAATCTATATCCACTTATAAAGAAATGATTAAATAAATTCTTAATGAATTATTAAACCAAATAATATTTCATAGTCAAATTGTCTGCTTGTTTAAATAAAGATAAATAATTTAGTGATCTGACCAAACTTGAATCAAGCTTAAGATGACAGCTAGTGTGCAGGACACGCAACAGATAATGACGCTTCATAAATAATGTAATGTCCCTCTCTTATGAACAATAGCAGACGTGATTAATGTGTTCAATACTATGCCGGGACAGTGTTACCTGTAGCAGATGACAAAATGTGCATAGGCTGCTACAATCCAGTTATGGTGTCCTGCTATAATCAACACCTTCCTGGGGTCGACCACGGGTCCTGCAAATGCACACACACACAAACACAAGTGGAAAAAAATACACATTAATACACACATACTTTCATAGACCAATAACTACATTGATGTTTCACCCTTTTATTATTTGTCATTATTTATTTGAATCACTGAAAAAACTAGAAAAGCAATTCAAAAGCATCGAAGCAGGCACAGTGTTTGTTTATTGCTGCACATTACACTGCACTCTCTGCTCTGCTGTTCAGTCAGCCCACTAAAAGGATGTGTCAGGTCACATTAGCTGAGACGTTAATGCACACTCACACAGACGTGGACGAGCATAAACAGTACGCATACATATATACCCTCTAAGACAAGGGTCTTCAATGTTTTTTAGGCCAATGACCCCAAACTGAGGGAGAGATGGAGCAGGGACCACCTACTATATACTATATATTGTATAAAATTGTGTTTTATATTAAACTGGGCTTAGAGCCTTGTATAAACGTACCTTGGTATTGTGCATTCAATAGTAAGCTTTTCAAATAGGTTCATATATTCATGTTTTTAAGGTACAGTGAGTAGGGGGCCGTTTATAAACAGACCTTGTTAACTGAAACCAAGGCCAATATCAACAACGTCTGTCAATTGCATGATAATCATGCAGACAAGCTTTTCAAAGTGAAGTTTTTATTTTACACATAAATGGAAAAGATATTCTAAAAATTGTTTAATCAACCAAAGATTTTTGCGAACGAAATGCAGTATCTCCGCAGACCCCCTATGGGTCACGGACCCCCTGTTGAAGACCTCTGCTCTAAAATGTGACACACACAGACAGCTGAATAAACCCGGACCTCGTCTGTACAGATGTTGGATCACATACAGTAGACAGTCTGTGAATGTCCAACTGACAAGTCACTGCTACATCATCTGACGGTCTCTGTCTTTTAATATTTTATTTAATATAATTAGAGTAAACATGCACTGAGATGGAGCACTTGCACTTGCTCACAACAGCTGTCACTATTCATATAAGTAACTTTATAACTCACCCAGTTTGTGGGTGTCATCTGTGCCCGGTGGGCCAGAGAGAGAAGGATGGGGAGGGGGGCCGACACGGGTGAAGCCCTCTGCTCCACTTGGACCGGGCCGCTCTTCAGAGGCTGCTGAGGGAGGGCTTGGCTTACGGGCAGGGATGGCTGTCGAGGAAAGATTCACCGAGATTCATTCACAGAAAGTTAAAGATGATTAGTGTTTCTATACAATTCTGTGACTTGGAGCCAGGTTATTTCTGTTCTGGGAATTTGCTTTGTGAAACATCAGCAGATTATTCTGTCTATAACTAACACAGTCACTCTATTTTCATTTCATTTTCTCTGTTTCATGTCTTTACCTGGGGGTGGCAGGTAACCATGGAAGAGAACACTACCACATGACGAGCGATCCAGTTCCTCACACAGCAACAGACGTCGTACTGCAAACACACACACACACACACACGGACACTGTAGTTTGTGTTTATGTACCATTGTTTCTTCATTTTACATTATGAATTCAATAATACATTTTTTCATCATTGGGAAATTCCTAATCACTGACTAGATGAGTCTCTGAGTTGGACCAATACAGTATATTATTTTGTATTTACTGTATCTACTGTTGTGTATTATACTGTTGAGCCTGTGCCAGTGTATGTGTCATGATTTGAAGGAAGTGATCAGTATCGCTGATCAGGTGAATTACCCATTCAAGTACAGAGACAATGCAGGGAAGTTACAAACGGTGAAACAGGAAGTAAAACAACATTAGAGTACATGGACATAACAGTTTTCAGGTTTTAACCTTGATAAACTTCTATTTAAAGCCAAAACACGTTTGACATTACAAAGCAACATTGAAGTAAATTTCCTAAAATGTGTTACAAAATTTCCCGTGACAATTCCATAATGTCTATTATAGCATCAGCACTCGCTGATAACAAAGCTGCTTCCTCCATTTCTTCATAAAACTCTGCACAGGAACATACCTAAAGGAGTTATCCCATAAAACTCTGCTTCATGTCGTAGGACGCTGATGTTGACGCCCCTACACAGAGAGAGAAGTAGCATAAGTATTGAGTAAGATCCTGCTCACAACTCAACATAGTGTTGAATATTGTCATGGCTCCTTACCGCAGGTCTAATTCTTTGGTTCGGAGGAAATTCAAAATTGGTGCAAAAGCTGTAGGGTCTCTGTCAATAAATATCTGCAAGTGAGGAGCATATATCATGATGCAGGTGTAGATGCAGTGAGTCATCAACCATTTGTTTAAGTAAATGTTGAACACTTCATCAGTTACTTGTGAGCATCAAGCCAAGTGGTGGTATAACAGTGACATAAACTTTCAACGTATTACCCGCAATGGACAATCATCTGTTCCGTGGTGTTAAACAGAAATCGTACATGAACCATGCTCATCAAAATGTAATTATATAAGTCAGAGTAAATGTTTGTGCTGAGATATCATGTTCATGAGAATGGGATGTATAGACGTACAAACAGATGTATGATTGTTGTTATAGCAAGAAAAAAGGTCACCATGGGCTGTGAAACTACTTGCTATTTTTTCAATGTATAAGTAACAGAAGTTATTTCTTCCTTATAATCTTAAGGTCATGTGACACTTTTCATTAAAGTGAAGAACAGATGTCATGATGTTGTATCTGCTGAAAGATTTTAATGAATGTTCAGTTGTCAGATGTCAGACTGGTTTTGGAAAAAGAAAGAACAAAGGCCATACTCACAGCTCCAGTTTCATCCCGAAGAGTGGATATCCTTCCACTCAGCAAACTGAAACACACACACACACACACACACACACACACACACACACACACACACACACACACACACACACACACACACACACACACACACACACACACACACACACACACACAGTGATCCTGTTAACCCCAGCACTTCTCCATTTCCACTTACCAGCAGTATCACCAGTACCTGCAGTAAACCCACAAATTATTTGTACAGTAATACTCTAACCTGCCGACTCTTTAGATTATTACTGTATCAGCACATGTTGATACTAACCATCACATGTGTGTTGATGCTCTACATCTATTTCAAGAATTTATATGAGAATTTACTTTACACCGGCTGCACGCAGCAGACAGCTGGGGGTGAAGAGACTGACAGGCAGGCAGACAGGTGCTCTGGCAGACAGTCTTACAGCATTTAGCATTACTTGCTCAGCTGTTGTCAAACTGTGAGCTCAGACTCAGTGTTTGAGTTTGTAACGACCATGGTATTTGCCCAACCCCAATCAGCTGTTTGACTTTTACAGTGTGTCCCCCTCCAGGCTGGAATTGCAACTAAATAACTCACTCAAATGATTTGAAAAAACATGCACATGCCAAACATACATTAGAAATATCTCATGAGTGTTTGCAGTGAGCATTGGGGTTTGTCTCACTGGAATACCAAATGAAATTCACAACATTTACATGGACTGTGATTGTAATCCCCTGCCATTTTCCATCACCAGAATGGCAGAAGCACAGATCAAGACAGGGATGAGATAATGGACCATCCCTACTTTACATTAATTATGTAATACACATTTTGTGTTCCTGTGGTGTGACGGCACCATAGAAAGCTCCATAAGTCAATGACCTGGTTTTGGTTGAACTCCTAAATTGTGTAGACATAGCTACTGGGATAGATTATTTATCTTCATGTATTTTATGTCTCTGGGGAAGTATAGACAGTGAGGGTCATTCTGATCTCATACAGTCCCATATTAGTCATACTATGACATATTAACATTCACATTTTATAGTGCAACCTGGACAGCGTTCATGTGACATCTCATTAGTTGAGCGTGCAGAGATGGGGAGGGAAATGCATTTGCATGAACAGCCCAGATCTCTTCCATCTATCATCTGCTTTGGATAGCCTACATCTCAACATGCTTTAACCAACCTTGAGAAGAAAGAGTCTGGGATCCACATCAAAGTCTGTCTGGAGGTGCTGAACCTACAGCACAAGGACACAATAACACATGTATTACATAGACTATGAAATAGAAAATGTAGATGCACTTATGAGCATATAAATGTTATTTGTGGACATTACACTGATGAAATGAAAGTTGCCTGGCTGAAGAGATTATCACTAAACCGCAATAATAAACCTGTACATAATGTTCAGTTTTAACTACCCAGAATTCCCAGAGTTGGTGCGTGAGGGAAACATGATAAGACAGGGAATAGGAAAAATAAAGTGTAATAAAAACCACAGTGTATTTACTTCAACTACATCCGTGCTTGGCCATGCAGATGCATCATACATGATGTACGTGGCCACAGCTCAAATTCCCCACATGAAGATGATGATAAGGAGGAGGAGGAAGCCTACCTTGTCCCACCGACGTTCAGCTGGATGATCTCCCCCATCCCAGGCGTTAAGTTGTTCCCGTTAGTAGCCATGATTGCTGTGCTGAGCCGAGCTGAACCCGCGGGTTGTTGTTGTATAGTGTGGGAAAAGTCACCTCTCCGTTACACCCGTTACTGTCACGGTAGCTACTAGCTTGCTAACGCTTCTCCTCCTCTCTCCGGCTCAGCTGATGCCCCTATTCCCCCAGCCTCACAACCTCTCCCTCGTCCCACCTTCCATGAAATATCCCTTATTTGCGACCTACGCGCACGGCGTCGTTATCGCTGAGCCTCCGCATAGTGGACGAAGAGAGACAGGGGTCTTTCTTCTTTTTTTAATCCAAAAGGCGACCACACAACAATTCCTTTATTTTCCAGACGGCTTGTCTGCATCACTGCCTTGCACGTAAATCGTGGATAACATCTTGCGCAGAATTTTAGCAACGTGAAAACAGCTGTACAAACCTCTACAGGCGAGGCGAGAGCGTACACTTCTCGCAACTTCCGCATTTGCTTAAACCGCCGTTGAGATTGAACTGCTGGGCTAAACTCGCTTTTTTGAGAAAATGTGTTGTCAATACATCCAAACAACATCAAATACACATCTTTAACAGTTTTTTGAAATCGATATGTGAGATATAAACACGCGTTTACATAGCTCCAATGTACACGGCCCTTCCGCGCACCAATGCCCACACACTGGCCACGGAGGGGTGAACTATCTTGACTGGTCTTGCGCTGCCCTCTATCACAACCAGATTTGAGTGCGCTTGATTTGAGCTAACGCATGGACATCTAGTCGGTAACTGTGCCTTTAAACAACTAAAACTACAGTTAATAGTCTTGGACAGAAAACCCTGAATGTTTTTAAGCCTTCGTTGGTTTTAATTGACTTAGTAGGCCAACTTGTAGCGGAAGAATACACAAGTGTCCGAAACACGTTATTTTACCGCGGCTGAGCTGTAAATGAAACAAACGCACAGTCCGTCGTGGGGGCGTTGGGGCTGAACGGATTAGAAAGAACGTTAAAGTTTGTGAAATAAAACCATATTTGTGAGTACATGCTAATATTTTAACGTTGTACTGAGTGTAATCTTTGCCGTTCACCCCCATGCGTTGTACTTATTTTCATGTTTTCGCAGTAACTTACACCACTGCGTTTTCTCCGCGCAAACAAGCGCTCCCCAAGTTGTGCCCGCCCCTCCCACCTCTGCCAGGAGGAGAAAGGGACTTGAAACCCCATCAACAAATTTTTATGACGAACTAGCATTTTTCCAGTAAAGGCGTCTCGTTTTACTGCCTTTTCATCACTATGTAACCGAGAGGATTTTGTTCACTGGTAGTTTTCTGTGCCACGGTAAGATTTTTTTTCACATGTTGCAACTTAAGTTTGAGTCAGGTATTTATTTATTTACCTTCCCTAGTGCTTGCTAGCTGAGGAAAGTTAGCTACGATAGGTTGGTTGGTTAGTTTGACTGACTTCACTGTTAGTGTTGTGTCTCAGTAGCAGCTAGTTGTCTTTACAGGCTTGACTACAAATGAAACATAGGTCAGAAAGAGTCTCTCTGAAGTGAACTAACGTAGGCGGAAAGATAACTTGTTACGTTGTTGCCAAAGGTGGCAGCAGCAGCAGCTCAGCAGCAGTAGCTCTGTGAAACAAGCCCTCCATAACATGTGTCATGTGTTTACAGTCCTCCCTCCCTGAGCTCCACCGCGTTGAAAGACAAGTAAAAGAAGAGGAGGGGATATGTGACCAGCTCTAACAGAGGAAGGCCGGGGGGGCAAGACAGAAAAGTGGCTTCCTTGCTTGTTGCAGCTCGGGAACAGGAGCCAAGAGGAGAAGGAAAGGAGGAAGTCAGCTGCAGCACCAAGTTGTCAGGATGTTTGAGACGGAGGACAGAGAAGCTCCACCTGCAGAGAGTAGTAGTAGTAGTAACACAGCAGAGGTCACAACAGCAACAACAGGACACATGTCCGGCGGTAACAGTCAACAGGTACAAGGAGGAGGGTCATCTGGGTCTACACCTGTGGCCTGCGTGCAGCCCCCTGCCCCAACAGCAGCAACAACAGCAACAGCAGCAACAACAACAACGACGGAGGATGAGGATGAAAGTGAAGACGAGTCAGAGATCCTGGAGGAGAGTCCCTGTGGTCGCTGGCAGAAACGCAGAGAGGAGGTAAAGAGGCTCAAGAAGCTGTTGGATGAAGGTTGAACTGTCCTAACCATCATTAAGCTACTAATTATTTTGTGAGACAAAGTATTTCTCCTGACAATAACTTGACTTTTGAGTATTTAGATAAGTGTCGATAAGCCTGGTTCTTTTGAACGATGGATGCAATGATCTTGGGCCATCATTGTGTTTTTCTTACACACCATATACTTTTGGAGTAGTAAGAATAAGATATTCTATTACATGTAAGAGTTTTTATCAACCAGTATCAAGACTGAGTCAAACCATTAGAGTATTTTCTATAACAGTATTATTTTCTTTTGTTAATATCCCCCTTTTTAAAGTTAGTGACACTATTATAAGTATTAAGTAACATCACAACAAGCTGTGTTTCATCCCACAATATATGATCTCATACACCATTTTTTTTCTGGTCCTTTCAAATGTAGGTGAATCAGCGTAATGTCCCTGGCATAGATGCTGCGTACTTGGCTATGGACACGGAGGAAGGGGTGGAGGTTGTTTGGAACGAAGTTATGATCTCAGAGAGGAAGAACTTCAAATTGCTGGAGGTGAGGCTTGTGTTAGAGAGTTGGAAATAACCACATTTGGGGAACATGGTGTCCCGGCTGGTACAGTTAGTGACATCTCAGGTTCGGTCAACTAAGTGTAAAGAAGAGAAAAAGAACAAAGGGCTGGTTTTATTTTCATGGCTCTTTTTGTGTCTCGGAGGTTCATGCACAGGATAAGAAAATAACATAAAGATTCAAAGTTGTGAAAATGATGTAGTGCAGGGTTAATACAATGTGGGCAAACCAGTCCAAGTGTGCTCTACTCCATTATGGATCTGTCATGTAACGTTTAATGAAAAATAATTATGATTATTTGCATTGGGTACATACAGGTTTGGCTCAGTTGGAAACTTGGATATAATGGCTGGAAATCTCAATATACATCTATGAATTGAAATCCACCCTGTCCTTTGACATCACTTTTTTTTTTTTTTTTTTTTTGCTTGTGTTCAGGAGAAAGTGAAGGCTGTATTTGATAACCTGATCCATTTGGAACATGCAAATATTGTCAAGTTTCACAAGTACTGGGCCGACACAAAGGAAAACCGGGCCAGGGTGAGTCTCAGGCCTTTTGTGAGACATTATTGAATCTTTCACCTGTATGCTACACATATTCTCTTGTAATCCTAATGTGATCATTGTCTTTTATCTCATGTTTATATATTCTTATCTTCTTTTTTTTTTACTCTTTCCTTCAGGTGATTTTCATCACTGAATATATGTCATCAGGAAGTTTGAAGCAGTTCCTAAAGAAGACAAAGAAGAATCACAAAAGCATGAATGAAAAGGTAATAACTGTGTAAATGCATTTTTAATAGAACAAGGGGTTATGTTTTGTTTTTTAAATTAACCTTGTATGATGTGTTTAGTAAAGTGTTCTACAGTTTCAATAGTCTGGTAAATAAATAAACTGGGGTTAAGATATTTGTAAGCAAAATGAATGCATTTGCAAATGTCCTGTGTCCCTCTGGCCCCCCTGATATAATGCAACCCATAGTTAATCAAGGAAGTGCTTTAATAAGATGTGTGGTCCTCCAGGCTTGGAAGAGATGGTGCACACAGATCCTTTCTGCTCTCAGGTTGGTCTCCCTTTTTCTCAGACGCTCTCAGGGAAAATTTACACACAGTACATGGAAAAACAATCCAGACACCTTATTATGTAATTTGAATGATTTTTTTTCTCCTATTGAGCAGTTATCTCCACTCTTGTGACCCACCGATCATCCATGGCAACCTGACCTGTGACACCATCTTCATTCAGCACAACGGGCTCATCAAGATCGGCTCAGGTATAGAATTACGCTTGTTTCCTCCCACTGTGTTAGGTAGTGGAGCTGGAGCCCTGGTGATGGAGTCAAATGATGCTGAATTATGGATCTAAAGGCTGCAAATCCCACATAACTGTACATTAAAGTCCCATGACCCCACAGTGCCAGGGCTGGATGGCACTTGAACTCAACAGTCAACACTTCCCATGTGACAAAAATCATAAAAATACGGCTTTTGTCTTGTACCTGTACGTTGCATAAGATGGAAAGAAAGCAGGCGTGTGTTATGTGGTTTAGAAAATCACTGTTGTGTATACAGAGGGCTGCTGTCACACAAGTGTGGTCACAACAGCATCTGTGCACTTTAGTCTTATCTCTTCTCTTGCACTCCATAAACTCTGAAAAGCAGCTTCCAAACATCCATGATGATTTGCTTAAAGGAATAGTTCAACATTTTGGCAAATGGCCCATTGCCATAATCCCTATAGTTTTAGGAGTAGGTTTGTTACCTTTAATTGTCAGTGCAAGCTATTTTTAGAACGGTGGAGCAGAGCTGCAAGCTGCTCAGAGCTACGTTACGGAGGCTCATGGGATTTCTTTGTTTCCCTCATCAAACTCAATAAACAAATACACAATCCAACAACTCCAAAACGCTCTCGTGGACAAGTTCTGACCTGTACATTCACAACGCTATGTGATAATAATGGAACCGGACGGAGTTGTTTTCGAGGTAGATTCATGCAAAACTGCTGATGCGCGTTCCCATCGGGGGCAGTTTTTTGGCAAGCAGTCTCTGCATTTGCCTCGAAAACAACTCCTTCGTAACGTTCCGTTAAAAATAACTCGCACCGACAAATAAAGGTAACGAACCTACTCCTAAAACTATAGGGATTATGGCAATGGGCCAATTTGCCAAAATGTTGAACTATCCCTTTAATGTAAATGTAGTATTAATTGGTCCTTCAGCACCACATAATTTCGTCCTTGTCTTGTTCGGACTTTTTGTTTTTGGTACTGCTTCTCTCACCATCCTACTTCTACATCCTCCATCTGTGTCCTTGTCTCATCTGCAGTTGCTCCAGACACCATTAACAACCATGTGAAGACTTGTCGGGAGGAACCAAAAAACATGCACTTCTTTGCACCAGAATATGGAGGTAGTCATGACCAACATCAGACTTTTTAGTTATTTCTATTGATAGTGATATTGGTAGTTTCCTGACCTCCAGAGTAAACTGGATGATACACATAGGATTATATTTTAAAGTAAGCTCAGTTTTTTAGGAAGAGGCACTTTCTGAACTTAAGTCATTAAAATTATAACGTATCTTACAAAATAATTCATGATATTGAAATGATATTCTTCATGTCTTTTGAAGATGTTGAGGATGTCACCACGGCCGTAGATATCTACTCATTCGGCATGTGTGCATTAGAGGTGAGATGAGACAAATGAAACATGATGTAATGGCCTGGGCCCTCTCTCAAAACAACATGTCACCGTGTTTGTTGCTGTGTTGCAGATGGCACTCCTGGAGATCCAGGGGAATGGAGAGTCCTCGAACGTTTCTCAGGAGGCCATAAATAATGAAATACAGTTACTGGAGGACCCACTGCAGAGGGTGAGATACAGGGACTGGAGTGTGTGTGTTTGCATTTATTTATTTTTAACATCATACTTAATTTATCTTTGAAACGTTTTTTTTCAACTATCATTTTGACACAGATGTTTGTGTTTGTAGGAGTTAATACAGACGTGCCTCAACTGTGATCCCAGTACACGGCCCACAGCCAGAGAGCTGCTGTTTAACCAAGCTCTGTTTGAAGTACCACAGTTAAAACTGCTAGCTGCACATTGTATCGTCAGCCACCAGCGTGAGTCTTCAACACACACACATAAATACAAAGACATTGTCGATTTTGTTGTGCTTCCATTTTTTTTTTATTACTTTGTCCATCATCAAGTTTTAAGATATTTATCTTAAAAGTCTGTTTTATTAAGTTATTCTTAAAGGATTTCTAAATTCCCAGACATGATTGCCGAAAACGCCCTGGAGGAGATAACCAAGAACCTGGACCCCAACCTGGTCATCGCTGAGACAAAGGAGGATGTTCAGCTTAAGTAAGGGACTCAAACCAAATATCCACCAGGCAGTGATGGTCTGCACAGATACAGCAGGCAAAAAACAACAGAATTAATGTTATTCCTTTCATATATTTGCATTCAAAAACAGTGCAATTAAGTTTTTTTTTTTTTTTTCTTGTCCTCTCTGAAGGCTTTCACAGTTTCCTGCTTTGGAGCTTGATAAATTCCTGGAGGATGTGAGGTGAGAAGCAAATCAAGCTCAGTTGTCAATGTGCACTTTTTGATTTTATTAAGCACTAAAGATGCAACAACACTATCTGTCCACAGAGGGGCAGTAGTGGACTATGTGACTATCTGTGTGTCTCTTCCTGAATCAAATCGTTATGTCCTGGTTGCATGAACATATGGAATTTTAGGCAAAAATAATTTCTGTAAAACTTGAATCACATACATGTTCTGCTGTGTATATTTCAGTTTAATTTGAGAGCACAACACTGAAATACCCAGTTTTCTATCACTGTCCCCCTCCTATCTTTAATATCCTCTTAATCTACTATTAATTCATCATTACTTTGTTAGACTTGCAGTCCTTTTTCAGCTCCATTCTTTTCCTCATGCTTTTATCTGCCACGTTTTCCCCAATTTCCCTTTTCTTTGTCCCCATCCCTCCCTGGGTCAGGAATGGTATTTATCCAATGACAGCGTTCGGGCTGCCCTGTCCTCAGCAGCCTCAGCAGGAGACGGTTAAATCTCCCGTTGTCATCCCCTTGGTCAAATCCCCCACCCCTGAGCCTACTGAGCTCGAGACACGGCGGGTGCGTACAATAGATCATACTGCATGTGAACAAAGAAAATGGAGTCACAATGGTGACATTTCACAAGTAATCTTGTTGCTGAAGTTTCCTGAGTCAGGATACACGTGGCTGCATATTTGTGTAAAGCATTATTCTGACAATTTACCAACACTGACTTTTTACAGAAACCATTCATATTCAGATTTCCATATTTCTGCAGGTTATTCATATGCAGTGTAATGCTGAACCTGTTGAGGATGGAGCAAAGATTCATGTGAGTCTCTGTAATAACATTTACAAATTGTCATTTCATGTGATCATTTATTGTTTAATAAATTAACAAACATGATATTATACTAACAATTTATTCCCTAGTTGTAAGGATGTAAATCGTAATTGTTTCTCTTCTCTTAGCTGACGTTACTGCTGAAGTTGGAGGATAAACTGAATAGACATCTAAGCTGTGACATGTTACCTCGTAAGAACAATCTTTTCATTTTGTTTCCATGAATTGTGGCCAGTTTGTCTATGGTTTAGTCTTACAGTTTGTGTTTTGGTTTGATGATAGAATCACACGATTAGGTGCATCTAATTCTATCATCAGACCAGTCACTGCAGAGCTCAGCCCACTGCACTCCCAGATTTTACTCCCAGGTTTCAGACACAGTATATCTTCACATGTATGGACTGAGTTGTATGGGAAAGTGAGAGTGAGATTCCAGAGTGAGCTTGAAACTCAGATGGCGTCACAATATGCAGCATGCAAGACTATTTTAGGCAGGGAGACAGACTGTTGCTTATGTGTTATGAAAACCTTGCACCTCTATTTTGGACAAATTTATTTGGTTTGAATACTTGAATTGCTAATGGCTATAATAACTATTCAAATCTGTTTTTTTTATGTTTCTTATAAAACAACAGGGAGTCATCCTAACAAATCCTGATTCTTTTATCTTTACTTATTTGTTCAAGAATTGTACATCAATATTTTAGTATTTTCATCTCACTGTTTTGCCACAAGCAAGACCAAAGGAAGGCAAATGAGAACATAACACAGAGCACAACTGCTACAGTGGTCAAAATAACAGAATAATGCAGGCAGTATGATCCAAACTGCTCATGTACACAGGTATGGTAGGCATGTATACGGTTGCAGGCGTGTGGGGAATGCCAGGCCTGTGAGAGGCTGCAGCTGACAGCTGTCACCTCCCGTGTCAAGAACTGACCATCTTTTCCCAGGCAGTCATCTCCCTGTCTCTTATTCACACACACACACACACACTCACCCTCACACACACACACACACACACACACACACACACACACACACACACACACACACACACACACACAAACTGTCTCTATCAAATTCCTACACACTTTCACAGGACTTTCTTTTGCTCTTTTTTACCATTTCACATAAATTTCTTCCTCCTTTTGAACATACACTAATAATTCTCATAGACACACCCTGTCCTCTTTCTTCACAGCCCCTCCTACTGATATCAGGGTATAGTCCCTCCAAAGCTCCTTATCAACACACCCAAGTCCAAAGTCACACTGCAGTGTCACTAGCTAACTAACTTACTTCAATCTCACCTCACTGGCCTCTGTGATTCATCTACATCCTTTTCAGTGCATTCACATTAGAGGCATGTTTTTTATTATCAAAACTAAATAGATACAAATCAGCAGGGAACTACCTCCCTCTGCTCCAGTATCATTCCCCTTGGTATGTAGCTGTCGACTGCTTGTATCGGTTTTGTTACTGTCAGAGTTGCTGGATGTTCCATCTCTTACACTTGTTTATCTTGTTCCAGCTACATGCCTTGTTCAGTTGTAAATTGACAGCCAGGTTATTAAAAATCAGCAGACCCTGACAACTGCTGCTCACAAGGTACAGGAAAAGAATGTCCCAGTTTGCTATGTTAACTAAAGTAACAATAAGAATCTCATTCATTAAAATAAAATACTACACTTTAACAACAAATACAGCTCAGGGATTTAAGCGATTATATACAGTTTGTTTTTCTTCAAGACTTTAGCACAAAGTAGAATTTGTGGAAGAGTTTATACCAGAAAATCAGATCTGGTTTCTTTTAAATGTTTTCTCCCAAGGTTTTGGCAAGTAAAATCTATTAAATGTATTTTTATGTTAGTTTTCTTTTATATTTCTTTATTTTGAGTAACCTTGCATATATTTTGGTCACACCTGTGTTTATGGCTTTTTGTAGTTCACTTGTAGTCGTACACTTTTGTCTGTTAACTTTCCCTCAACCAAAAAGTTGTATAGATGCATTGCAACATAAATTGTTGACATTAGTGAAATCTTAATATTTATCATTGGTTTTTTTTCCCAAGATAAATTGTATTTGCTGCTATATGATTGTTGTATGATAAGTTTTTTGAAAACTTTTTCCAGGCTGAAGGTACATTTTGTGTTTAGGACAAATAAAATATTCAATAGAACAGTGGAGAAAGTATAGAAATATTAGGCCAGAATAAAAGTTATGGACACTCTAAAGTAGAGGAAAGGACAAGAATGTGTCCATTAAGTGGATAAGCCTTCAATAGTAAGACTAGAGAAGAATATCTGAACAACTAACATGTTTTAACATATCATGTCCCAGTGAAGATCATGCTGGTTGAAACATGTTGGCTTTTTGATTTTCCTGCCTGATGAGTCTGTATTCTGTCCTTTCTCAGCTGTACTGGATGTCACTTAATGACTGCTTTGCTAGATGTCCACGGGAATACAAAGAATGGGATTATGAAACAACAAAATGGCTTCACAGGTGCAGACAGCAACAGCTGTAGATGCTCTTTGCTGGTTTGGTTTCTATTGTGTTTGAGGTGGGATTTGGATTTGAAAGCTGCATCTGGACGACATTGTGAACGTGGTATTTACCCTGAGCCTGACCTTTATCCAGGTGCAGCTTTGCATGTGTTATAGTATTTGCATAACTTCACGAGAAATGATGGGTGCTGCCTGGTAGAATTGATGTGGGGGTGACATTATGAATTACTCTTACTATCTGTACTTGTGTGTGTTTCAGAGGAGAATGCTCAAGAGTTGGCTGGAGAGCTGGTGCAGCTGGGCTTAATCAGTGAGGTGGGTTGGAGAGATTCACATTCACTGTGTATGTGTTTGTGTTTTTGTGGTCCACACTGTAGGCGAATGTGCTATTTCTGACAAGTGTTGGAAAATGCAGGTGATTGTGAAAGGTGCAGGGACCCTTGATACTCCTACATACTCTCCCACTCATAGACACTTTCCCTTAAAGAGCTTTATGCACACTGTTATCTACTGTATGTACTGGTGCCCACTTACTCACACGTGCGCACAAACCCACTCTTATGTTGTGTAGTCACTTGATTTCTCTGCAGATGACAGGATATGTGGACTGTGATAATGACTCCATCCTCTTAATGGACATACATAAAACAGCTTTGTGCCTGTTGTATTGACTCAGGAGTGTCTGTCAGTGCTTTATCTATAATGTTGGGATTTATCTCCAGCATCTGGCAGACCAGTTTATCTTTGTACTGTCTTGAATTGTTTGTGTTTGTGTTCACAGTTGGACCAAAACAAGATAGCCGGCCTACTGGAAGAAACTTTCAGCCAAGCTCTTCAATAGCAATGATTTCATCAACCACATCTCCTCATGAATACACTCTGTCAAACCTGTTACACATTTTATTTTTGATTACTCAACACGTGACTTCATTTTAGTGTTTTTTTCTTTTTTTCTTTTTTTTTTAAAATCCGTTATACAATGCTGTAGGCAGCAATGTGACCAAAAGCCTTGGGATCAGGGACTAAAACTTCCTAAAAGCACATCAAAGCTTTAATATAAAGCCAGTTTTGCATTTAAAAAGAGGCACCTGACTTTCAGCTTTATGATAACACAGTTTTTCTGTCGAGCAGAGTTGTATTTTAGTGTGCAGTGTTGACGTTATGAATTGCCAAGCTGGTCTGTGTCCTGGTATGAAGCAATCTAAATCATCTTTCAGGGCTTTACTTGAGTCAAATGGCGTACTAACTCACCTCTCTCAACTCTTGTATTAGATTTTACTAGTTGGACATGCTCCTTTGAGTACCAGCAAAACTATTACTCCCCTAGAAAGGAGGAACAATTTAGCACCCAAAGAAAGTTTTGCAAATTAATTGCCAATTCGTGGGATTTATCTGGGATGTTTTTTTTTTTGTTTTTTTTATCACTTCTCAGATTAAATATAGTATATAGTAGTAGTTTGAGTACTCCAAAGAGGGAAAATTCAAACTTATATTTTAAATTGTATAAATATCCATTGGTTATCATTTGTTAAAGAGATACCCAACTAAATGTATGTGCATCATTGCATTTAACATTTTGATGGGGCATCTTGCCAATTCTCTCTGGAAGATGGTCACTATGAGGTACTGTGAACTCGGTGTTACTGAATTTCCATTTGTGTGTTTGTTTTTATATTTTGCTTTACTATTTGTCTTATTGTGGGCCTATGCACATGCCCTATAGTTCTCTTTTTTTCAATTGTTTTTCTTATTTTATTGATTGTTTTACCATTTGCTGCTTGTTGGGTTCACACATGGCTACTCTGCCTTTAAAAATCATTCATGTGAGACTTGTGTAGTGAACTCAGCTGCCATATGCTGTAGAAAGATGACATAGCCCTTTACTGACACATCTGTGTGAGAATTTCATGTTTTATTTATGTTACAGTTACTGTATATCGGGTGTTTTTCTTTACTTATTTTCCCTTTTGTCAACTTTTGTTTTAAATGGAGACCAAGTTGTGGAGAATCTGAGCCAATACAGAACTTCTCTACTTTTTTTTCTGTTACTTTATCTTAATTTGATAACAGACCATTTGATGAAATTGGGTACTAGTGGATTGAAATTATCCTGCACAGGTTTGCCAAAGCTTCTAAACTTGAATAAAACATTACACGTCATGCAGGTGTTGTTAAGACTTGCATTGAAATCAGGGAGTTGCCTGTGGTCTCTTTGTGACAGTTTGGCTCAGAACATTTTGTGGACTACAGGTAGTACTAAAGATCACATAAATCAATACTTTGAACTGGCAGGACGGATGGAAATGTAAGATTATAAATATATTTAGTTTGAATATTATTGCATACAATAACTTGCCTTTCTCTTGTATTTTCTTTATAGAGTATTATATTTTATGTTGTATTTTGTCTTACAAACACTCTGCCCAGTTCAATTCCAGCAGTTCATTTCTACTGTTTAATTGCAAACTTCACTAATGAGATCAAATTAATCTGATGATCTGAATCACTTGACAAGTTTTTTTTTCCCCACCAGAGACAGCCAGGGAGGGCATTGTAATTTTGGGTTGTTTGTATGCATGTCCATTAGTCCCCTTCTGGTGAACAAAACATTTGTTCCTCAAATTTGGTAACTAATACGTTTTATGACTAAATTTATTTGACGCAAATTTCTGATGGAATAAAATGGCAAGGTGAAGATCAACTTCACTTTGACATAATAGTGCTCCACAAAAAAGGCCTCTGGCCATGATTCAATACTGGAAGGGGAGACTCTGACCATATCTTCTACAACTTTGCTGTTGCTAATTCTAGTTAAGATGTACACAGACAACTACCATCCTCAAATCTGCATATTTTGCTGTAGTGCATTTGAATGCATTGTTTACTTATGTTATATGCTCTTAAATTAGCTGGTGGAATGTAAATGCAGCACTCCTTGTACAAAAAAAGTTGTAAAAAGAAAAAAAAAAGTGTTTAGCCTAGCAGCTTCATACTGATCCTTCTCTCTATCTCTCATTCTCCTCGTCACTGTCTCATCTTTTCCACTCAGATTAGTGGTGTTGGTTATTATATAATCATACATGATGGACAGCTTTAGCCTGTTTCTCCAGGTTGTATATTGATATTCTTATATTTTGTAAATTACATCAGTGTCTTTAAACGAGTATCTTTTAAAACAACAACAACAAAACAATACAAAGTAAGACTGCTCTTTCTAATAAATGTGTGAAACGCTTGACTTTTTTCTCTTCATAAAACTCATTCAGGGGGTGGGGGGATAAACTTATTAAACGTCTCAGATGTCTGCTGCGCCCCTCAGCGTCCAGCAGGCTGCAGGTAATTTGCAGGTGAGTTTGGTGACGTCGTACAGGAAGTGGACAGAGCGACGTGAGTGAGGTCTGAAGTTTCGTCCTCTGTTGTTGTCGACAAACACGGATTTTCATTCAAAGCGAAGGAAACATCAGTCGGAGGAGAGATGTGCACGTTTGGTGAGTGAACGTTTGGTTTATATCTAACTGCTGAACAGCTCCTATAACAAAATGTCAAAGCTCAAATACTCGACCTAGTTTTTCCCCTCCACGGGTGTAACTGACCACAGGCCTGCAGGTAGGATGGCACGGTTTCACTTTAAAAACTCAACACAGGTTATTATAAATGCGCGCATAACATACACAGGTTATTCTGGTTTATGAGAAATTAACGATTTGACAAACTCGGACTAAAGCAGTTCGATTTGAAAGAGGCACTCATGCCCACAAATACCTCCCCCTTCCTTAAGTGTAGCTTTTGTATGCAAATGCTGTAACTGTAGCCTCTTAAATGTAGCTATGCCTGTGTATGATAAATGTTATGTCGGGGATTAAGTTCTTAAGAATCTAATCCAGTTGGTTTTTTAACGTCACACTGCAACAGACACACACAATAGAGCTGGATGGATAAATAAGCCAGGCTGATATGAGCTAATATCAATTTATTGCACATACACCAGGTGATATGGCAGGTGTAGGTGTTGGCCAAGAAGTAACAAGAAAGTGTAGTGTGGAAATGGTTATGTTTGTAGTGATTTAGTTTGCTCACCACAGACTGCTGCTAACAGGTTAATACTATACAACTCAAATGAATTGTCAGTTTTATGGAACTATACAGTTTCAATAAAATAAAAACAACAAATATCAGTATCCTTAGAAAACCATTATCAGCCTGCCATAATGCTAAATCAATGTGTAGCCTACTGTTGTGTAAGCAGAGACTGTTTTTGTTCTGCATACAACATTGTATATATAGCTATAGATATGTTGTGATGCATACATCATGCATATCAGGCATGTTTTAAGTATTTCCTGTATGTCTGTCATCCAGATAAGGAGAAAGGGCCAGGGAGGCTAATGAAAAAGGGGTTGACTCTCATCCTGGTCGGCCACATTAACTTCATTCTTGGAGCTATCGTCCATGGCAGCGTCCTCCGCCACATTTCCAAACCCGACCAGCAAATCACCACTGAATATACTGTGGCCAACATCATCTCTGTCACCTCTGGCCTGCTGGTGAGTCTCTATAGTTTAGATATAAACACTACGTTTAAAGTGATCTTTGCAGTTCAGATGAGGATGCACCAACAGACAAATGTATGTTTCATAAAACAAACTCATCTGATCGTCCTTGCTCTGTGCTCCTGTAGTTCAGTAACAGTTGTGTATTTTTATCCACAACCAAGACTAAACTTGCCCATTAAGCAGAACTGGTTTTTCACATCAGTTGCTAGTTGCTTTAGGGCAGACCTCATTACAGTGAGGAGTTACAGATAAGCTGCTACAGTAGGTGTTGATGATGGTGTCACCTTTCTTTGAAATTCACTCCTTACAAGATATTAAAAGGCACTTGTCAAAGAGACAGCTTTGGAAATGTAATCAGTGCCACTGGAACAATCATCTTGTCATTTGAATCTTACAGAGCATTGCCACTGGGATTATTGCTATTGTGATGTCGAGGAACCTTCATGTGGTAAAACTGGTAAGAACTGAATTTCTGCTCTCTTCAGCCACTCATTGTGTCTGCTCAGTGGTTACCAATGCTTCTGTTTTTATACGATGTTGTGTCTGTCTCTCCAGCAAATAGGACTTTTAATTTCATCATTCCTGAACGCCCTGCTCTCAGCAGCATGCTGCGCTGGTGTCCTCTTGGCCATTAGTATTACTGTTGCCAACAATGGACAGGGTTTGATGAAGGGATGCAACGATACACTAGTGCCCATCAATGCTCGGTCACCTATCGGTGTCCAGTGTCCGTTTGATACAACAAGAATTTACGTGAGTTTCTTAAAAAGTTCTACCTCTCCCTGTCCCTCAACCCATTGACCTCACATCACAGGAGGAGTAGTTGACCTTGTGGTGGTAATTTATTTCCTTGTCTTTCATCATTAATCATTAATCTTTCCATCTTGCAGGACACCACCCTAGCGCTGTGGATCCCTTGTTCTGTGCTGGCAGGGGTTGAGGTCGGACTGTCTGTCTGGTGCTTCGTCATTGGATTGGCTCTTAGAGGACTGGCGCCCTGTGGGAACAGCTACATCAAAGAGCAGGTGTGTGTGTGTGTCTTTGTGTTTAGGGGAGTGTGTGTGCTTGAGGGATGTAACTATGATGTGTATCTGAATTTCTGACTGACTCAGATGTGCATGTATACTCTTACAACGTATCCACAGACATCCACTCACTCTTCTCTAGGTCAAGACAAAAGCCCAAACACCCACATTCACTTGCTCATAATAGCACAGACTGATACATTCCTTGTCCTTTCCTTGACTCTTCCAGTTGGAGGAAGAGGCTGAGTGCTCTCCCCACAGCCGACGTCTGATTGGAAAGCGCGTGAACTTTGAAGCCTAAATGAACAAGAAGCAGGAAGGATAGCTAAGTTGCAAAAGGCACCACTGCACCTGCATTTCAGAGTGGCAGGTTTTGCCTTGCAATCTCTGTGGAACAGGAGTGGAATCACTTTCAAGAGACTTAGCAATCTATACAGTAAGTAAATGAATTTAGAGTGACATCAAAACTCACAGATGTTTTAGGCGCATTCCTTTTGTGCAGATATTGTGATTCAGTGTGCATAATGTGTGTTTGGAAGCTACAGTAAGATTATTACTAAGCCTTTCAGTCGTATCAGTATCCGTTTGGGTTATGTCTTTCAATATGAAGAATCCTCTATACGTGAAGGAAGTGCTTTTTTTTATACCTTTTTGAAAATATGTAATGTTTTTAGCTGATTTATGATTATTTTATCTTGTAATGTAAACTCGTCTCACATTTCAGCAAAATCTATTTTATTGTTTTATTGTATTTCATTGTTTGTGCAAATTATAAACAACTCCATTGCACTGAGTTGCAACTGAAACCAAGGTTTTTCAACATACAAGTTTAACACATACAAATAATTATGCTTATAGTCAATTTATTGATAAATTGTAATGCAGAGACATGTCATGTTAAGTGTGTAAATAACAGTTTTCCCTTTTATATTATTTAGACGCAGTATTTGGCTTTCAAACTAAATTGTACATGCTAAATTGCACTTTTTGAAATTGGCTTATAATAGTAGAGAACTGTGAGGGAAACTGCAGTTGGTGACATGTTGATTGGTTTCCATTACATCATGGAAAATCTAGATGAATACTATGTCACACACAACTTGCAACTGTGCAACATTAGCCTAAATGTTTTGTCTTCATATGATTTTGTTCATTTTTTATTTTTTTTAATACTTTTTTCTGATCACATTATTATTTGACAGCGGTTGTTGTAGAATTATTGACTTTCATAAAAATATGCTTCAAAGAGAAATACAAACTGTTTGAAAGGGTATGTGAAAAGTTAGGACTGATAAACTTAACTAGATCAACATCTTTAAAAGGGTTTTACATCATTCTGTGTTGCTTTTGCCACTAGAAAGACATTCAGGGGTAAAATGACAACAATAGATTTAGATTATGAAACAGTGTAGTGTTAAAAGAATGTTTAAATCTGGTCTGAACCTAGTGAATTTAGAATAAACTGAACTGCAGCATCACTACTATATGGACTGAATGCCTCTGCATGTACAGTATACTGTGAGTGAATGTCGAGTGGGGTCATATTAAGAGGTTAAACCAGTATGTGGGCCAGCAGCCTCAGCTGGCGTAGACCCCCCATGACTGAACGACATAGAGGATCAGATCAGATCAGCCATGAAACAGTTAATCTAGTGCCGTGCTAAATCGTGCGGAAGGGAATCATAGCACACAGTACTAATCCTGAGACTGTAAGGGATAAATATTGACATAGCGTTGACTGATACAACCACAACAAGTCTGAGTGGCCGTTTCAGTCCGTAGGAGGTTGATGTTGCATCCCAGACTCTTAAAATACACATTTGAAACCCCAAGATGATTATGAGCAAATCAATGTGTGTTAAGATATTGCAGACAAGCTTATTGTTGTCAGGGGAAATAAAAAGACCACAAGCAAGGTCATATAACATGATATTTTATTGAAGAGTTAGCATTGTCAAACACTAAAGGTTTTTAGCTGTTTGAGTGCCATGTCATTTGGCTCTTCTGAACATTTTGTCGTAGCCTAAAGAAATAAATGTCCCATAAAAGTATTGCATATGAAGAATGCAGTTGATTAACCAGTTTACTGTGATATTTTTATTTTATAAAATTTACATCTAAATTAACATTAGCAAAGTCACTTATTTGACAAAGGTATACTTTTATCACTAATAATATCACTGAATAATGGCCAAATGAAAACTTTTGTGGTTTTTTTCAAAACAAGGTAAAACTACAGTCTTGGAGGATGGCCTAATGGGACAAAACCAATGCCATAATTTATCTTTCCCATAGATCCTGTGTTAAAGTTGTGTGTATGTAGCACCGCTTTATGGTTTTGTACCTATATACCTACACTTGATGTATAATTTTAATAAAGATGTTTGATAATTTTAACTATTGTTTTCCTCTTTTCAGTTTTGCCTGACAAATCAAGGTATAGTTATTATTCACAGATAAATTATCTGTAAGCCCCTTTAATTAGGGAGTTACCATCAAAAACACTAATAGTCAACACATGCACCGAGCCAGGACACACACACAGTTTCCCATGCCACTCAAGCTTTGTGTTGTCCATTAAAGACAACAAATGGCAACGTTAATTAAAAGCAAAATTGTCTTCTGGTTCGTGCCTCGTTTATTAAAATAGAGCCACCAGCAGCCACCCATTACATGCGTCTATTAATATTGCTGTAGTGTACACTGTATGTCTACAACAACATTCATCGTGCAGCTCTCTCGTGTCTCTGCGCGGCCACGCAGAATCCGCGTTCACGATGTGTCGGCTGCACGCTGCACGGACCCAGCTGCAAACAGTGGAGGAAAAGCCAAGTGCTGCAGTGAACGGAGCCGGTGGAGCAGCCGAGGAGCGCACGCCACGAACCGCTCGTTAATCTTCACACAAGGTAAAGCATTTATAATTGTAATGTTAGATGGGAAGTGTACAATTGGTCTAGTAATTTCATTATTATGGGCACACGCAAGCCGGGGACTTCGATACAAACAGCGCGCTGCTTTTGGGATGAAGACACTGCGGTGACAAACACACACACACACACACACACACACGGTACTGAAGATTGATACGCTCCGTCCTCCGTGATCCTGGTGTGTCATGATGTGTGTGTGGTTCTCGCTTCGGTGCAGCGAAGACGCCTCATTACCTGCTTTTTAAGAAAGATTTATGTTTTCTAAAACTGGCCGGGTTCGAGCAGAGGAGAGCTAACGTGAACGTTTACGTTAACGGCTGTGTGACCTGTAACGGTAGAACGTTACAGGTTAAACGTGGACAGTCAAACGTCAACAGTTTAGAAACGTTAACGCTAGCTAACCTGCTATCAACGTTTACTGTAAGTCAAAGCTCTTGTCTAACGGAGCAGTTCGACGCAGGTGTAAATTAAAACTTAATTACTGAGCGCCATTTCATTTTTCTTTAACAGCTGTAGCGTTAAATTGGTCCAGGCGGTTTCTCGTAAGTTTGTTGTGTGTTTGTGTGTTAGTCAACCTAAAAGACACCGAGTCGTGGAGTGTGAAACATCGCAGGGGAGCGCTACTGTTGCCCGGCCAACCTCGCACAAACATGAGAGCGTGTGGGAGTGTCTGATCGTCCGCAGGTGTAGCAGCAGCCAGCGACCACATCCACGGCGTCAAACGTGCAACGACGACTTGTCCTGGTTCGCTTTGAACGTGCAGTCTGCGGCATGAACTGTGCATAACCTCCGCTGACACACAGCGGCGAGCAGATGAAGATATTAAGCTGTCATCAATGCAAGTCGATTTTGGCTCTTGATAACAACAAAGTAGCACTAATTCTCAGTCCGCCGTGCCAACATAAACATGCTAGTGTAGATTTCATCAGATATTTTAATCCTGACTGGAGTATAGACCAGGGTGTGGCTGGCCAGAGACCAAACCAGATACAGTACATATTCTGTACTCCCAAGGAAGCCCACTCTGCTTGTTTGACCATTGGCTTTTCTTTGTGTTTTTCTTTTTTTAAACCTGCAGGACCTGCTTGTTGAATCTACTCCAGTGCAGCGGACTGAAAGTGAAAGACTATTCACCAAAACCGTTTGGAGGATTATGGGATCTTTTGGGCACGATTTCAGGTGATTCTGTGAAACTATGGCTTGAAGCAACAAACAACAAAAAACAGTGGAAGAAAGACATGTGCAGGAAACCAGTGAAGATATCCAAGAGACAGCTGATGGTGGAAGTATTTCCTTGAGGACATGCTCTCAGTTTGGGGATGGAACAAGGAGAATCTGCCTTTGATCAGAGGAGTGCCAGGAGGTGGAGGGCAGCCATGTAAGGATTTTCTGCTATTATTTTAATAAGAAGCAATTTAAATTGGATTAAAATGTGCTTTCTATGACAGGCTGCACAATAAAAGGAAAAGGAAACACTGCAATGGTTGAATATGACGACTGACACAAAGAGTACATCCACTCATGGCCTACTGATGAATCTGTACTCCATCACGTGTGCTGTTCGGTGTACATTTTGGGAGGATACCTGCTGTGTGGATTCCTTGCTTCACCACCAACGCTGAGCCTAGAAATGGACACTTTGCTTCTGATGTTGAGAGGCTTTAAAAACAACTCCTGCATATTTTCTTGACAACAGTAGTCAGTACGTCTGAACCGCTGCGGAGAAATAATGGACTTTAAAATGCAAACACCTGTTGGAAGAGGATGCATGAAAGACTGGTTTTCAAAAACTGCAACAGTGTACCACAGACAGAGAGACCCTCTCTGTTTTTCTGTCCTCCTCATCTCTATCTTCCCAATACTACTCTCCCTGGTTGCACCTACACACTCCATTCACATGGAGGCCATAGAAAGCCACAGTGAGTTTACCTGTGAGCCCATCAGACTGAGAATGTGCCAGGATCTGCCTTACAACACCACCTTTATGCCCAATCTACTGAATCACTACGACCAGCAGACAGCCGCATTAGCCATGGAGGTAGGTTGTTTTTTAGTGTGTGTCATTCAGGCAAGTGCATGTTGTGTGTGTCAGTATCACAGCACATGGGGAAATAGGATAGCCCCTGCTGTGAATGAGAGAGGTACTGTTACACGTTGTTCCTAAAAAAAAATAGACATTGTGAAGCATTACACTTGATGTGGAAAGTCTTAACATTTGGACAGGAAACAAACATGAAGTTTACTGAAAATGTGTGTGTTTGTCATGATAACAGGCTGCAGAAATTGAAAATGATACAAAGAAATAACTTGCAGAGTTTCACATTGAATTGTCAAATAACAAAGGGAGAGACAGTGTCAGAGCCAAGGAAAACACAGAAATCATTGTAACAAAAATGGAAAATTCCTCAAAAAAAGCAGGAAAACAAAGATCGTTGGCTAAGGTCAAAACATATTGTAACCTTAATTATATAGTATGGATGGTGGTTAATCAGTTATTTTAATTTACTGAATCAAAGCAGTGTTGTACTGTGAGTATTAATGGTAACTGTTCAGTCAGTGGCTGATTTCTTTTCCACCCCCTGCAAACATGGGAAATCACCCGTGATCTTTTGTCCTCAGACCACATAGAAATGTTTTACACAGAAACAACAATTGATGTTCTTTTTTCCCACAATGAGTTTTTAAAACCCCACCCCAAAAGTCATAATCTATAGGGTTTAGGAGGACAAATTGGATACATAGAGGCGCATGTAGTGAAGTGGCTTTCACACAGAAATATCAAAGACAGGAGCAGTGAAACACTTGAGAAAAGGTGTTTCTCAATCTCGCCTCCTCACGTTACAGCTTCATTTTCTCAATACTTGTCGTTGTTCCACACAGAAGTAGATGAATGTGTACGGACTCAGACAGACATTCATGGCCCTTTTTGAATGTGAACAGAAGCAGTTGCAGAAAAATAATCTGCAATGAAGTGCTTATTTGAGTGCACTTCCAGCGCATAGACTTTAAGCAGCAGAGGTGGGGAAATGTGTTACACACTGAGTGCAATAGTAGACGCACATTATCCGTCTATATCATGTTACTCTCTTCCCTAGTCCTTTGTTATTCCCCAGAGAGGGAGAAAGAGCAGAGAGGAAGGTGTTGCTCAATAGCTAGACGATAATTATCAATTCAGTACTGTATTTGAGATCTGGACATGTTTGGGTGTGTTAGTTTTGCCTACTACTGACGGACTACTTGGTAATTTCCTAAATGTAAAAGAAGATAATTTATTTCAAACAAACGATAAAACACAAAGACACAAATCAAACCATGCAGGCAAGGCACAGCCTGTTTTAGAGGGACAGTCAGTTTGAGTTCTCTTCATTCTCTAGTCCCCAAGTTTGTTATGTTTCTGTGTCTTCATACATCCACATGTGAGTGAGTGGATGTTTTTCCCACTGCACATGCAGACTGAGATTCAGACATGTTTTGGCTACCGTACAACTGTAGTTTATAGTCTGTAGAACACGGAAAGATAACTAATATCAGATGAATTAAATCTGCCTCCAGCTGTTCATAGTTGGCATATTACATTACCCTTGTTGAAAAGCTGATTAATTTCGACAAGGCCTGTGTTGGCTGTGCACTTTGCCTGTTTAATCTTGAATATTGTTATTTTTAGTTAATATTTTCCCATCTCAAAGCCAGATAAATGTTAGCCAAATAAAATGTCAAGCTAGAATTTGCTTTGCTGTGTTTTGGATCTTTAATCACAGGAGGACATTTTCTATCACCCAAATATGCTGTGTAGATTATACTCAAATGATCCCCTGGTGTCAGACTCCCCCTTTTCTCCCTTGGAAATAGTGGAAATACCAGAAAAAAAACAGCTTTATTTTGGGTTGACACTGACAGCCATACATTTTGGATTTGCTTAGGGTGTTTTGTATGGTGCTGACACTCCTTTAGTCTTGGGATTCACTCAGCACATTAAGGAACCATACAAATGTTCAAATCAAGTTGATTCCCCCAGTGTCATGTCAAAACACGCTGTGTCAAGGATTTTAAGAAGCATCTGTTGTTGAACTTGATTTGACCCAGATGAAGAAGGAGCCAAGTAACTGACACCCTCGGTCCCTCCAGTCATGGAGGAGACAGCTTTCTGAAGATGGTTGTGTAGCAACATGAGCCCCGTCAGTGCTCCTGCTCTGGTCTGCTTTGACCAGGCATGGTAGTCCTGGTGGGAACCCTAGAGGAAATTTAATAATATATCTCATGGGACACTGGCTGCATAATACAAGCTTGTGTGTGTGTGTTGTGTCTGTGTGTACAGACAAATACACGCACACGCAGTAGTTTATGTGTAGGTATGAGAGAGTTCAAGTGAATCTGAAACATTTATGTTTGATTCCAGATTTTTGTTTTTCATAGAGGACCTAAGTAATTGAACAGCAGCATCTATGAAATTACTGTAGCATTGTCATACAAATCTAGAATATTGACATTTAATAATGACTTAGGTTTTACATTCTCAAAAGGACAAAGCAGAGAACGCCATTTTAGTAAATTCAGCACATTTCCCCCATGTGTCCATATAGCTCAAGACAACTGTTTTTCCAATCATAAACCCCCACTGGCTCAATGACATGATTGTGTCTTTTTATTGTTACAGCAGTATCAGCTGGAACCTCAAAAAGAATGAGTCTGCTCAAGAGCAGCTGCAAAGCAGCTCACCATATGGATATACTTCAACAAAACCATTCTTATCAAACTGAGTTCTTGGCATTTGGTCCTCACATGTGTTTAGCAGGAGTTATTGGGGTTTGGTGAAATCCAAATGAGTGCGAAGAAAGACCTAGTTATATTTCTTTAACTGTTCTGTTTGGTTAGTGTTAAAACATTAATGCTAAAATTCTTGAATACAACCGAAGCCTTTATCAATCAAGCTTAGGGTTTTGATGCCAGTCCTGGTTTCAATGATGCCCTAAAGTAGAGGATGGCTTTTGAAAGTTATTGCAATTTCAAGTGACACTTGATGTGTGAGTCAGAAACATCAGTGTGTCCGTTTGGGAGTTTTACTTGTAGCAAAATGTTGAAGCAAAAACAACTGCTGGCAAATCAGCACGAAGTATTTCAGATGCTTTAATGAAACTGGAGCAATTGTCAGCAGCTGCCGTTGTCATTTTTTGGGTCATATCACATGATGAATGTTTGCTCTGCCTCAGTGGAGAAAGCTTTCATATCTTGGCTTTCTTACAAAGTAGATTGATCATTCTAGTGAACTACCAGATAACTTGTATTTCTGTTGTGACTTGTCTTCCAGTCACAGGTTGACAGTCCGAGACTGAAACCGTTTTAAACCATGCTTCGCTTTGGAAGTGTGGAGATGGGTCCTTGTGATTCCTCTGATTGACAGTAGAGATATTTCCTATTCTCTTTCTTCATTTTAGATGCCATGCTAGGCCAAAAAAGGTTTATCCTCGAGTGTGTGTGTAGATGATTAACATATCTGGTCACATTTATTCAACGTTTCACTGACAGAGAAGTATTTGTCTCGTGTGTAATGTAAGGGTTAACTGTACACTAGTATTTCCTGTCTGAGTGACAGGAGAGGTTAACGGTGCCAGCTGTCATCTCTCACTAGTGCTAACTAGCTGCTAATCTCTCTCTCAGTTCCGCAATGAAGACAGTTATTCCCACAGACCAACGGCAATCCCATCTGCCACAATAGTCAATTAAACCTGAAAGACGAGGGGGGGTGAAACGTTAGAGGGGGACGAGACAAGGGGAATGGCTTTCGAACAGGAGAGTGTTTAAATGGAAATTATTTCTTTGCGATTGTGGGTGGGTGTCTGTGTGGTTGTGGTTGTGGTAGAGGCTGTGGGTGTGGGTGCATGTATATTTGTGTACATATTTGCATGCTTTTGTGCCTGCATCCCACTTAGGAATATGGCCTGTACTGTTCATCTGCCACTGCATGTTATGGTTCCCAGAGGATGGGCTGCAGGTCGTGACATTATTTGAGGCCCATGTTAGACACAGAGATTTAGACATATGACATCATTGGGGTTGTGTGTCTGTCTGCACTACAAGGCAGGAACTAATCAAATGTGAGCGTTTTCCCTGCAAATCCACATTTTTTGTCTGATGAATTCCACTTTTGTGCAATGACAAATTACATATTTGACTCATTATTTTATACATTGAATGAGACCTATAGATCTTTCCTTTGACCCTGCCTGCTAAGCCCTGAGGAAACACAGTTGCCAGTGATACAAATCATCTTTAAACTTATCTCATTTTATTTTATACCAGCAGTTACAAGTAACAAGTAAAGAGACCTATGAAATAGGGAATTCATCATCCACATTATTCTTTGTTAGATATATAAATAAATGAATATGAGTGCTGCTGTGCCTGAGGCCTCCGGAGCCCAGATGTCTGTTTGGCCAGAGACTTTCCCATGGGTTAGTGGGTAGCTATGCCTTTCTGCACTGGAGTTTCATTTTGTTTTAATTTAGGC